>NC_135229.1:5523602-5858602 GCF_052324685.1 Brachyhypopomus gauderio | reverse complement strand
CTTCCCACTTCAAGGACATGGAAGACCGAATGTCACTCTCATGCCACACCCTCATTTCCCAGCATTCCCGGTGAACAGACCACTCATTTCACAAATGCAATTATATTAGTCACTATCATCTGATATAGTAGTTCCTTATACATTTGCTCTAACAACACGAGTGTCAAGAGTGCAAAAGTCAAAAGTGCATTCACTTTTAAGCAAATAATAATAATAATAATAATAATAATAATAATAATAAAACATTTGTTTAAGTCTCGGCAGACTTGACAAAACAGGAAAAGAGTAGTCATGGTAATTGGAGAAGAGACCATCAGGTAAGAAGTGGTCCATTGTCCACTATACCATTAACACACCGAAGAGCATTCAGGAATTATCATAACATAAGAATGATCTTAAAGCTATGTTTGTTTCACAGCATCAATTCAAAACATGGATTATTTACTATAATCAACCTACTGTTGACCATTTTTGTTGTTTGTTGTTATTTTGTTTTATCATAAATGGTGAGTTCGAGTGCTGATTGAGGATATAGCTGTTATTCTCCACGCTGATCCGCTCTGAGTTGCCCTAAAAGTTTGCACAGGTCAGAGTTCGTCATCTTGGTTGTCGAGTGTAGAACAGGGTGGTGCCGTGGTGCTGGGTACCAGGCCTCAAGGTTGGTGTGCGTTAACAGCAGCCGTGCGTCCCGGCTCTGCTATGTGGAGTTCTGGTTCACCCCTTTGCCCCCGTTCATGGCGGGAGTTCCTGAGCTCTTCCTGGACCGGTGCTTGTCCTCGATCTCGTGCATGGACGGCTCCCTGTACATGCAAACTTGCAGCACAAACCCGGGAGAAAAGTGTTAGTCCCCACTCCGTTTGTTTAAGTTACACTCATAACTACGCTCAGGTCATACTCGTACTTGCGGAATGATTAAAACACATTTACGGTGAATTTCGCACAGATTTTATTACGTGGCAATATTTTTAAGCTCTCATGGTTGCAAAAGTTGTGTTATGCAGAGAGCTGCTCATGTTTAGGGATGGAAAGATTGATCTTTTCAACAAAACCAAAATCCTAAAACCTTTCACCATCTAGTCACTCACTGAAATACGTTCAAATAGCTCACTTAAATACCAGAGCTGCACAGAGCTAAGAATACGCGTACCTTCAATAGGTCTGGGCAGGAAGTGGGACGAGGGCTTGGTTTTCTTCACACGATTGCCCTTCATGACCTGACCTTCCTTAGTGAGGCCCAAAAACCAGGCTCGACCCGACTCCTGCTGACGGTACATCGTGGACGAGTAGATGACGTAGTAGTTCTCAAACACGGACTCCTTGAATTTACACTCCGGGGTGAACATCTCCTGCGGAGAACCGAGAAAAAGAACCGAGCGAAGCTTAATGGGCTAATCTCTGCCTGCGTGGACGTGATAAAGAAAAATCCCTGACAGAACTCCCCAAGCTGGCCCGGGGTCTGTTTTGGTATGGAGCTTCTCAACCCTCAGGCATGGTGTAGCACGCAGGTTAGACAAAGACAGGAGTTATCTCAACTCCATGGCTTGCTGTCAGGTGGTGGACGTTGGGCTGGACCCTGAACCAGACCTGGAGGGGGGAGTTTCATGTCTTGTAGCTTTAGCACAGACGAGTTCAGCCAACACTGATAACCTTACTCCTATCTCCTTCCTCGCCTTTCCAAAGCAATTTCAGCTTCCACGGACCTAATGCACTAGCCCCACTGCACTACTGTTGTCATAGACATATTATCCATGATATGCCCAACCTGGGATACTACTGCAGCAGTGATACTACATTTCTAACTCGATTTGTTTGACGCAATTTTTTAAACTCAATTTTTCCGTAAAAACATTTGAAAAATGGCGTTTCTTAAAAGAAAGTGAGAACAAAGGATTTGTACAAGGAGGAGGGGAGACAGACACCAATCTGCTGTGTTTGTTCAGTAATAGATCTGTGATGAATTATATTTTTCCATCTGTTTGGGCCTCTCGGGCAGAGACCAGGGGGTGCAGAAACCAGAGCCAAATTAGAATGGATATAATTCCTCCCCCATCCAAAGAGGGAGTTGCTTGTGAAGCAGGACATAAGAGGCCTTTCGCTTGTACACATTAGTGCATTTAAGTGACGTTAAACAAGCTGGGGAAAGGCCGTTTGGATCTTCTTAGCTGAGAAAAAAAACACCTTTTAAAATTCAGAACCAGTTCAGAATGGATGTGTCCCAGGCATGTTAAGTAGATCTTGGGCAAGAAATTCTGGTAAACGGCAACAAGGCAGATTAAACCCACTTCTAAATGTCGGTAATGCAGCGACAATGACAAAGCAGGGGGCAATTTAAGACTAGTGAAATTCACAAAAAAATTGGCAGCTTTGCGAATTAATATTATCCGAGGAAGAGGCCCGCAGATTGACAGCCAGAGGGATTACAAGGGAATACACGAAGAGAGAGTTAAAAGTCATGGTGGAGATAAGAGAGGGGGAGAATTTGTGCTGATGAGGATGTGGAAAATTGTTGAAAGGAACAGGTCAGACACGAAGACCTGACATACTGGCTGAAAGACAAACAGGAAGGGAGATTAATCGGTGTAAATTTGAGTTGGACAGCCGCATTTAAACGAGACGGAACACCTCACTCCCGAGATATGCCAGGCAGGTCGTTATTATTCTGGCGGCGTAGTCAGGTACAGGAGGACAGGCAGTGGCTCCTGTCTAGACAACCGCCTCAGCCGTAAAAGGACATGTATCCATCTCAGTGACAGAACAAGGATCACCAGAGTACAACGTTCCTTCGCACATCCTAAATTACGATAAATCGGACGAAACTGTTTGATAGGAAGTTGTTGTTTTTTTTTTTTACTTGTTGTGTCAGCAGAGTGGATGCTTTGTTAAGCTAATAGGTCTGGCAAATCTAGCTGGGTTTGACATGCAATTAAACAGAGTCAAAATTAGTCAGCCATTTTCTTCACACCTCTGCTACCTGAAAACAATTTTGCAGCGTGTTTCATAGTTCAAGCAGCCTTAAGGTAATTAACCCTGCTGTGCAATGGTTCCTGAAATGGAGGTCTGGGCTTTTCTTCAGGTTTTGTGCATGTGTGCATTTGTGTGCATGATGGGACTGGTTATCCACTACATCCTCCTTTCTCACATGCCCAAGCAAGACTGTGTTTTTCTCCTGCAGTACTGCCATACAGAACAGCAGCGTTAACCAGTGAGGACATTGGTCTACGCAGTGCAACCGCTTCTGTTTCGTTATTCGTACATGCTGCGTGTTGGCCACAGAAATGACTAATTAACTTATCTGTGCCTGCACGTCGGAGGCCATGAGGTGCAGCCTCCTCTTTGATTGAAAACGAGTGCAGAAGAGAGAGAGAGAGAGAGAGAGGAGAGACAGAGAGAGACAGAGCACGTGCAGGTGGGGGTGCGCTGTCGTGCAGTCTAACACCTATGAGCATGGCTCACCTGAATGTGTGAAGTCAGGTGTAAGCGGAGAGAATAAAGCGTGTAAAACTACAGCCTTACTGCGCGACGCGTGTGTTCCGAGCGGATGTTGCTGTATGCCGGCGGGCACTCGTGCACATCGTTAAAGCCGGATGCATTTTTTAACTACAGAGTTGTGGTTACCGCTGCGCTGTAAAGTAGGACACAGCAAATCTGACATAAATAATGGAGAAGAACTCTTTACCAGTCCCACGCCAGTCAAGCGGCAAGCACTGCAAAACCGACGTCACTGCTTTACAAAAACGCGGTCCATGACTGGCAGCTAGCAGAGTGTTACTCAGAACACTCAATCTACACCCAAGCAGCGTCTGCAAAACACACCACTGTCGGTTCCTTCCTGTGTAACAACTCATGCATATTTATTCACAAAAAAATCATGTTAATGAGGCAACAAAAGGGTGACATTTAGCCTGAAAAATCAATTCACTCTTGGCCGTTTACATTCATGGATATCCGAGCTTTGCATATGCGGCAGGTATGGGGTGTGATATCCAATAGCCAGTGTACAATCTATTTATATTTGAACCTTAATACAATTATGTGCAGAAAACAAATGTGGTGATTGTAGTTCACTGACATTACAGCCTCTGATTTTATTTCCATAAGGTTCTCCTGTAAAGTAACGTCCCATTTTCCATGTCTGCCAAATAATGGCTTTCAGCCAATAGTTGAGAAACAGCCAAGAAGAATGGACATATTTGTTTACTAAACATTTTGCAAAGCATTTTCAAGGTACATGAAATTATCGTTTGTGTAACTGGGAACATGTTCGCCCTATAGTCTGTCTCCTAAATTTTACAACTACAGCATGAAAAAATTGGCAGAAAATTAAAAAGATAGCAGTGTGAAGCAGGTCTTTGATTGATGGACTCTAATACAATCCACTGGAGAGACTGCAGTGAGAATAGAGTGTCCTTGGCACTGGTTGCTCTGGCCACTTGGGTGCTGGTCTCCTGCAGATTTTTGGAAATACGGCATATTAATCCGGACCTGGTGGTATCAAAGTTTTCCAAAGTAAAGGAAAACTTGGATTATTAGATCAAGGAAAATAACCCGACCTGCCCGGAGCGCTCAGAAAGAGGGAGTCCCAGGACCCAGCCGACATCTCCGGAGAGCCAAAGATAATGAGCGGGATCAGACTGGGGGAAGCTTCCCTGACTAATTGCCCCCCTCGAGGGCTAAATCAGCATTCCTGCAATTTTGTGCCCATTTCTACCGAGTTAAAATGAAAAATAATAATAATAATAATGCCCAACTGTGAGAATCGCTAAGATCAGACCAGCTAAGCTTGGATTTCTTTTGATCAGATCTTAGCACTATATTTCTTCATCAAATATAGATCACGCAGATAATGGCATTATTCAACTTTTTCCATTTACATTTTTATGCATCATGCATGACCACATTAACATAATGCTAATGAGGTCCATTTCTTCCTACGTCCTTCCTTGGAACATGAAATTAAATTAGAATCCACTGCAACACTAGGCTGCACAAGTAGTCTCTAAAGAGGATATGAACAGAAACTGACGTCCTACTTGCACAAAGCGCAAAATTGTGCTAATGTTCTACAAGCCCAATAGTGGCCCCTGGAAACTCACAGCTGGTGTAAATATAGAGATGAATTAACCAAGCAAAAATCCCTTAACTTTAAAAGTTCTTATAAATCATTTACAGTTTAGACTGTCCATTTCCACCCCCTTGTAGTCACTCCCACTGAGTGCATCTTGGGTAAATCTGTTCTTGCACACAATCTGAAGAATGTGTGTCACTAAAAGAAGCTACACACACTTCCTCTGCTGCGTTCGGAGTCTTGCACCATGCTTCCCGAAATTCCTGTCGCAAAATACTGAACATGGATATGCTCAGAGGAGAATAATAAGTGCTGGAGATGGTCAGAACCGTGCAGACCTCCATCTGGCGCGTGTGCTACTCAGCAACGGTCCCGAATTGCCCATCCAATGACGACACAGCTAGCCGTCCTGTCAGGAGACCAGGTTACAGATGGACACGGGCACAGCGGTAGTTCTCACCTGTACGGTGACGAACACACGTCTGGTGTGGCCCCTTCAGTTAGATCGCTGCTCCTTTTTGGAATACCCGGAAAAGCTGTTGATGATGTTGGACTCCTTCGATTTGTATTGGATTAGCTGATGTTGTTTGAGTATAGATACAGATATTGACAATATAGATTCTATCAATGTCATGATGTCAGTGACTAATACAGTCTGACAGACTAATACCGATACAATCTACTACTACTGTTCATGAAAGATCTCACATGATGAAGTAGAGGACAATATTTCACATCACAAACACCTAGTGTGCTGTAGGCTTCAAATAAATAGAAAGTCCACAAAAAAAACTCATCATACAAAAAAATCATACATTTTACATCCTCAAATAAATAAAACTCCATTGTACTTCTCGTCTGACGCTGGTGAATGAATTGTCCCTGAATATTACTGCTGGTATGACACTCTAAATGAAATATGTTCTGGCCTTGAAGCACACAGTGAGCCTGCCTGCAGTGCCGGGTTTTTTGCTGTTCTAGAAAACCAAGTGGTTCATCATTAATGTGAAGTACTCCCGTAACGCCGCCAGAAACTGAACAAGCAGAATAGATAGTCAATATCAAAGACTGAGCCGGGAACACTTTTACTAAGGTACTTCGGAAATTCTCAGCTGAAGCTGGTAATGAAACGTCCTTCATCATAGACCACAGCCTGTCATTACAGCTTCTAAGTGTATGAGTGATGAGTCGCTCCACCCATATGAATTCTGTCATTTACATTCTTTAGTAAATATTGAGTATAACCACACTAATGTTTGTGAGCCCCTCTGATCTCCATACTCTTTCAGCATATTAATTTCCCATGATGCATGTCAGGAGAGATTTGCTCCAGATGGCAAAGGAGAGTTCTTTTCTCCTTTCTATTTAATTAAAACCCTCTTTTAGCCGTTTCAAAGTCACATCTCAGAAGGGAATGTCTCCTTTTTATGTGAAAAAAAAACAATGAAGTAAAATATTACAAAAACCTTGATGGTGACTAGAAAGCACTCGTTTATGTTAATGGAGTGTAGTGTTGTAATACAGGCACTTTCACAAATACTTTTTTTTTCTCAGCATTTTAACTCTTGCAGTGGTTTTTGACTCCTGTGATTGTCCAACATTCAGTCCATCAGTCTTCTACTGCTTCATAACACGAAGACATTTCTCTCCTCAACTCTCTGCAGGATGAAGGGACTTCACTTACATCACACCGATCATTACAAATGCCACCGCTGATCGTGGCGTAAATTATGTGACAGTGATGTACGGGCTGTGCTCCATTTAGACACGCGGTTCACTTCCCAAATTAATGAAGACGTTAACTCCGAAGCGGCTCAGCGGTTGCTTGGGGAAATGGAATTACCTCCCTCCTCGCAGATAGTCTTTAACAGCATTATGAGTTCTGTGACCAGCCATTATATAACTCGGGGGCTGTGGCTCACTGCAACACACTCCCACCAACGTGTTTCCATCGCTGAGCGTGCGCAGGGGAGTACATATGCCTGTCATCCACCGTAACTCTGCGAAGGTCCATAGGGAGGAAGCTGGCAGCGGGCCCATTAACTCATGATTCACCCAACCTGCGCCATTAGTTGGAGTGGATTGCTATGACGCATTCGTCTATTGGATTAAATGGTTAACGATAACGCACCTCTGCAGGTGTTTGGCGCAGGCTTTCCCTCGGGAGGCGAATATGTTAATTAGGCGTAGAATATGCCAAACAGAAACAGCTTCGATGCACAAAGCTAGTTCGCCCGGGGAGACCAGTGGAGATATGAAAAAGGCATGCATCCTGATAGCGAATAATCAGATGCTGTAAATCTACATTGCAAAATGCTGATGAATAAATAATTGAGACAGGCACATACAGACACACACAGACACATAAACAGGGATGGATAAAGGAGACAGAGCCAGACTCACCGAGCTATAGAGTAAGCCTTCTCCATTCATGCCAATGTAGAAATCAGCCTTCACCCCCTGGATGGCCACCACTCGTAGTCCGACTGGGATGAGGTTAAACAGGGCTGGAAAAGCGCAGGACAGTTGTAGCGTTATAATCTTATTTATTCATTTATTCATTCGTAAACAAACTTTTGCACTGTGACTTTTTGCCACCGAACAAGATGGGATGGGGTGACACAAACATCCAAATATTTCAAATGCAAGCTGGTCATTCTTTGGGTAAGTTCGGAATAAACACTCAACGCCATCAGGGCTGGGTGGTGTGTAGATGCACCACGCATGTGTTTCAGAGCAAAGACAAGAGCGCTGCTGATAAGCTACAGTTAGCTACTGGGCTACTGTTGGATCAGATAAGTCCCCATGGAGGAAGGCCAAAACGTGCTTGTGCACTGAGCTTATTCGGTTTCATTCGATAACAATCAGTGTGTGCTAGCGTGCAAATTGGCCTTAGAGCCTCTGGCGTGAAGAGTTTAGCCACAGAGAGGAAAGCGTTACAGTTGTTGGCTGCAAAAGACCACATTTAATGCAGGGAGACTCTGGTGAGCCATTCCTGTGTCTGCGGAGAGTTTCTCTTGCCTTTCCGTTCAAGGTGAGTTCTGGCGTCTTTAAAGGGGAAGCTATGCATATGATGGAAGGATGCTCTCAGCGGCCATACCGCTCAGTGACAAGGGCATCAGCAGGCAGGGCCACCTAGGAGGCCTTCCAGAACTTTCTGGGAGCACCACAAACACTATGTCATAGACAGATATGTAATGGGTGTAAAGTCAAAGGCATCGTAAAAAAATATATCATGGTGAAATTGATTGACTAATGAATAAAATGCTAAAGGATACATAAAATAAAAACATAAAATAAAACAGCAGTATGGATAAAATTGCAATGAATTTTTTTCCTGCTTCTTGAGAGTGACATGGTTCTCCGAGACGTGGGTGAGTGAATCTTGAATGGTTGTTTTTTGGTTTTTTCATATTTTTTAATTTTAGTGTTACTATGGATACCCCTTGAGACTGCGGTCTTTGTCTTCCATCGGTCTATGTGGTCCATCTGTGTGAAATCATCTTCGAGCAGAAGAGGAAGGGTATGACAGATTTGAATGCACTGGGATTTGGGATTATGGTCATTTCTTTAGTCACTTATTCGTTTGGTGATTTTTATTTTGATAGGGTCAACATTCTAAGATATTAACCTGTATATGTTGAATGTCAAACATTCAAAGATTTGGACTAAAACATGATTAATCATAATGACACCTGTCAATCCACCTAAACTGAGGTTGTAGGACTGTGAATTGAGAAGGAATCCATTTCAAACACAAAAGGAAATCTTTCAAGAACAGGGAGATTAAATCTTTACATTTGGCCGTGTCTTTTCTTTAAGGAGTCAGGCACACCTCAGATTTCATTGTGTCATGAAAAATATACATAGAATCAACAGCTATATCACCCATGTGCTACTGAAGCATTATCACTAAATTTAAGTTTCCTTCTCCGTTTTTGTGCCTGGAGGTAAGAAATGCAGACTGGTGACAAATGCGATTATGACATTTTAGTGAAATAACAGTTTTACGTCAGTACGTTGGTCATGATTTATGAGGACAAGGAGTTGTACTTGGTTCTTGGCTCTAGACAGAGAGCTTGTCAGAGCTTAAGCAAAACGGGTCACATTTACCCTTCTGCTGTTAGAGTCTATTTACATCTGATTCAAGAAAGGTGACAATGAGCTTGACAAGAATAACAGACAGGAAAGGAAATAAAAATGATGTATGTTGTTGTTATATGTTGATCCTCCACAATCTGTTTTTGAAAGCAAGCAATCCAATGATCAACAGCATTCAGGAAATACACTGGCATACAGCGGTGGTGCTTAACCACGACTGATAGAAGTTCTTGGTGTTCTAGCAGCAAGACACGCAGCCAAGCAAGTCTCCTCTAGGACTGGGCGATTGCAAGCCAGCACAGCAGAGATCAGACCTAGCCTGGAGATGGAGGAGACATTCTCTCCAACAGGTTTGGCAGCGCCCACCAGCCCAGTAATCATCTCTCCTTGTGGCAGCATGGACGTCTTGATGTGTTAATACAGCCTCTGCTGATAAACTGCGCGTGGTTTAGGTTGGGGAAGAATGGTCTCGGTTCAGGAATGCAGAAACTATAATCAATACGGGCACAGATCCATGGCGCTGAAGTAAATGAGGGCTGGCAGGGGACGCGAAGCCTGTTCAGAAGGAATGTCCGCCATCAAACCCCCACGGCTGGATCTGATCTCTTCGCAGGCTGCGCTGGCTTTCAATCACCTCGTCCTGGACAAGACTCGCTTGGGTACAGGACTTGCTGCCTGACCACAGGGAGCTTCTGTCGGACATAGTTAACGACCACGGCCGTCTAATACTGTATGTCAGTTCCCAGAATGCTCACAGTCACTGAATTGCTGGCTTTCAAAGATAATGGCTGGTCGACGTCAAAAACTGAAGCTTATGGGTCTATTTTTTCTGCATGGCGCTTACTGTGCAATCACGGAGGTTTCGTTACATTCGGCACGTTACATCTACTACGAAGAACAGAGTGACCAAGGTGTAGCCTCATGCAAATTAGCGATGCAAATGACCCGATGACCACACCCAGTTGGATGCTGAATGCAAGTTTCAGCTAGTAATGTCCTGTAACATGTAACAGGACTATTATTTGTTTGAAAGATGCTGGCAATCTTTACCTGTTGGTAGTTCAAACGGATATGTACCAAGGACACATATAGTATGCAGAGAGCATTGGTCCCAATGATCCCCTGACCACTCAGATATAAAGGCCATTTGAAAATCCATTACTTTTTCATCAGCACCTAAATCAGTAGGGTTCAACAGGCCAGTCGTTTCAAGGTGGAAGAAATCTATTATTCTTATCATCTATCGCAGGGATCAACAGCATTGCTTGGTCTGAATGCCAAAGTACTTCTGTGTTTGGCTCATACTCTCCCCATAACTCTTATAGTTCAACAAACGCTACTCTTAGTGGGAATTATTCACAGTACAAATGGGAAGGATACTTTTAGTTTTTAGATGCTGAATTATTTACTGCAGTTTGCTCTCCTCTCCTGACTACGGAACCACCTGGCAGGTGAATGTTAGGATTATGGTTGAGGGCTTCTGAAGAATGGCCTGAAGATATTCCTCCCCTGTCTAACTGCGGCAAGTTCAACTCGGATCTCGATTCGACTTAGCCCAAGTTGTCAACCCTTAGTCCAGCAAGACACAAAAAAAATCCACACTGTTCACTGCTCTAAGATTTTATATGAAGTAAAACAAACGTATAATCAGAGAGATGCCCAAAAGAGATATCAGAAAGAGCCTAATTATGTTTTATAATTTAAGAGCCATAAATGCATGTGACGCTTTACATCAAAGGCAGGTAGTAAAAAAGAAAGTGTTTTGGTGATTAATGTCACTAATCAGGACCGACAACAGTTAATTTACTATGAATCCTGTCCTGCAGAAGGAAGTGTTTGTCCACTGTGAAGCAACATTAGGTAGAGGTGAAACTTTAATGGCCCTATAATAGTTCTTGTTGTTGTTTCTTTCCCATTATGCTTATGCAAAAAACCCGTCCTATTACTGTGAATCTATAGTGAATTAGCGGTTTCTCATTAGAAGGTATAGCTCTAATGAACTGGTAGTCTTTTCTTATTGAAACTATGTGTCAAATAACTTTCTTCATCATCTGTATTCATGATACTATATTTCTGAAGATGTTCTTGAGTTAAAGAATGTCTGTCTCGCGTAGCTCTCCCACCTTGTTGAACTTTGTCCTCTGAGCAGAAGGCTAGCACTTAGGTTAGACGTGAGATACCACAGAGGAAGGATGACTCATGAAAAAACCCTGGCACCGTAGCACTGCTGACAATTGATTTGAGTGGGTTCTGCTCCTTTGCCTCCAGTCTGTCTACAATCACACTCTCAGCCATCCACTTATTTCACTGCTCCTATGAGTGATTTGCATCCACAACAAAGCATTTCAAACTTACCTGCACTCACATATGCTAACTGGCATTTTAAACGAGCACGACGGTTATTTAAACGCAAGTACTGAATCACTACACTCATGCTGCCATGTTCTATAATTAACTCAGAGTACACTCTGAGTTTCCCGTGAAAGTGTCACTCGATTGACGAAGTAATCATAAGGTGGATCCATGCAGCTGATGTTTGATGGACCCTGTTTTGCGTGAGACGACCACTGCGGTGCAGGACGCCGGGACGGCACTCACTGTAATCACTGTTCTCGTCCTTGGTCCCATTGATGGTCCCATCCGGCTGCATCTGCAGGTAGAAGCCCTGTTGACTGAACAGCCGGGTCACGATGCCTTTCAGCTGCGGCTCTGAAGAGAAAGAAAGAAAAAAAGACAAAGAGACAGACCACCCCCCACCCAGCCCCCAGGTTTTCACGTCAATATCCGCCATCAGATATATTGCACTGCTTCTTAAGATTTGTGTGAAGAGAATACAGGGGGGGAGTTTGAAGTGTGTGTGTCAGGGAGGGGGTGGTGGGGGGGGGGGGGGGGGGGTCAACGTCCTGTGAGCCTATATCAGTGATAGGCGCTTCCAGGTTAACCTGGGAGTTGATTTGTGGGAGCCTAGCATTCATTAAAGATTGTGGGAGCTCAGATGGTCACCTGCTGCAATGACTGGTGCTTCCTGGTTGAGATGAAAAGTAGGTGCGTCTGCAACTCTCAAGCTGTGAGGTGGGATTATGAGGCGGGATTATGAGGTGGGAGTGTAGAGGTACCATGGGAGTGACTTGGCATGCTGAGAAGCCCCACAGGCTCAGACGAACTACGACTCTCCACGATGGTCAAGATAAAAAGAGATTTGGGTCAGCCCAGCCATTCATCAGGGTCTCCATATATTTACCAAACCAAGACATCTCAGACAGGTGTCAAGGGCAATCAATTTCCTCAATGTCCCCACCAGGAAGAGCATTACTAAATCACGTATGGAAACAACACCTCGCTCAATAAATGGCGGAAGGAGGCGTCTTAACAGGAATGACCCCAAGCTGGAGGGGGGTTTCGGCTTGTTGTCTTAGCATGTGTGTTTCTTTGTGTCGTGCTTGCGTGTGGCCTGTTTGAGCCTGTATGTGGAGTCGTGTGCATGGTTTCATGTGCATTTTAATTTAAATCCATACCTCCTTATCTTGGAATTTCACAGACATGTTTCGGCATGCATGCACAGCATAACTGAGCGTCATATCTTGAATCACAAAGATGTCCCATATCATCCCATTCCACAAAAATCACACTTACATTTGCATATAGTGTGTAGACAGATGATGTAACAGCTATGAAATGGAGAATGATCACCTCTATTACTGAAATCACAACGACTGACAAGAGAATGACACGTCTGCACACTGCAAACAGGGGCCGCCCCTGATAGTGATACTCCACGGTACCACACGCAATAAAACAAACGGACGCAACAGAACATACCAGAATCGTGGGAGAAAGAAACAAACGACGGAAAAGAAGCGAACAAAAAAGATGGAGGAAGAGAAGAGATAGGGGGGAAAGGAAGGTTTGACAGAAATGGAAGGGGGGGGAGATTTGGGGAGGGGGGGGGAGATTTGGGGAACGCGGGAGAAGGGAACGGGGAATAAACGTGTCCTGGCAAACAAAGAATAAGAAACTGAAAGACTGACGAAGACGCGAAGAACAGTCGACTGCATACCACAGACACTAGCCAGACAGAGGCGGCTGCCGTTAGACGAGAGCTCGCGCCCGCGCAAAAACGATCGACATGGTCTCGAGATGGAGAGGTGACCAGAAGACAAAAGCACATTGATGAGAGGCTGAGGTACTGACCTAGCCTGACGCCCTTACGGGACACCTGTGGAGGTTTCGAAGGAGCATCTTACAGGGAGAAGGAAAAACAACATTTTTTTACACACAGATTCTGTAGCAACAGCTGTGTAATCAAGCAAGTAACTGATCATATTTTGAGTTTCGGAAGCGAGGACCGTGCATCTCCGCACAGAAAGCACCGCTCACGGCTCGTCCTGTATCATGAGGGACGTGTTTGAGGGAGGGAAGCTGTGCGTTGTTTTTACTCACACGCATCGTTTTTTTCTGCCGAAAAGGACGATAGCGTGGCTCGGCGGGTAGTGACACCGTGTTCATCAATACACCTTATCACACAATCCCTCCCCACACTGCAGTAAAAGCGCTCTCTTCCTAATAAACATGTACCAATAAACATTTCATGTAAGAGAGTCTTGGTGCACTGCGGTGCCACTGTCCCTAGTTGTTTCAAGTAGCGTTTAGTTGCACTATTTAAAACTGCGTATTTTCAAACTTTAACTGGGTTTATATGGAAATTATAAACACGAACAGGAGGCAGGCGTCGCACGCACAACCTCGGGAATCCAGGACTTGTTAGCAATAACGAACACCATGCATTAAAAACATAAATAGCCTATATACCCAATTATAACATTGCAACATATAAACGATTTGTACATTCAGATTGACATGGCAAACCGCTTGGTGAATATAGACACGTGAGCTTATGGAACAGGTGGGATTTTTTTCGCATCGCAATAGAATACAACGCAGAATTTCCCCTTCATTTTTTTATATATGGCTTTTGACTGCAGTAGAGTCTCAGTTCGGTCTGGGGGGGGGGGCGGGGGGAGTGGAGGACGGTTTCTAAAAACCCAAGTACTGACCTGGTCGCCGGCGAACAGGTCTTTTCTTGCCGCTGCAGAAGCGGACTTTACTGAAGACCCCGAGGAAATGTCGCTCGCAGAGGGAGCGGGGGTCTTTGCTGGGACTGGGCCGACGTTTGGACGCTGAAACCCGCTCGCTGTTGGACTCCCGCGCCTGGCGTTTCTGACGGATCAGGGAGCTGGCGATTGCGGCCATCTCCCTGGCGGGCGAACCGAGTTATTGGGCAGAGGTCGAATGGTGCAGCTGTTTAACGTAATAACTGGCTAATTCTAGTCGAACCGTCCGCTGTGGATTAGCCAAACGTTATTCCGATTCCTTCAGGAAATTTAAATGATCCAGTACAGCGTGGCAGTAACGGCATCCTCTCTTAAAATAATACTCAGACGCTCAGTTTTGGGAAAATTTATACAATGCGCATAAGCTATTTTCCAGTTCAACATTTGCGTTTCCTGTGATGGTTTAGAAAATAAACAGCATGAGATAAATAGTTAATAAAACGTACTATCAGAGCATGGGTACCACAGTGGAATTCAGGTCCAGGTATTCCAGGTGAATTGCACCGTTTAAACAACGCGCGTAATTCCGTTGCAGGATGAGACCTACATCATCCGAATTTCTTGCTCTTCGTGGATAAACCTGTTACGCCGTTTTAAGCTGCTCTCCTTTAAACGTCCGACTGCAACGCTTCACAACTTTGTGAATTAGGTGGCCGACACCGGACCGAGAGCCGCTGGGGATCCCCGCTGCCCGCGCGAGCGCTATGGGCATCTGTGCGTCGCGCCCGTGACTCCACTAGATCTTCCGCGCGCGCTCCGACAATAATATCACACTGCACGAGCGCAGCAACATGGTACTTCGGCGCTGGCTGAAGTCACCGAACAAACTAATAGTAGAAACAGGATTATGCATCCGGCGCTAACGTGATTTTCTCGCACGGTATGAAAGACGACGTGGTCTGTTTCTCCGAGCTCGTGCCGTCTCTCTCCCAGACAGACAAGCGGCGACTGGGTTAACTCTCCCTACGCAATCATACGTGATTGAGTTTTGGATGAGGAATTCGCGGGGGCAGGAGAAAAAGGATACACATCCGCGCGCACACACACACGCGCACACACACACGCACACGTACGCACGCGCGCGCACACACAAACGCACACTCACTCAAACACGGTGGGGGGGATTATCTTTAGTTCCAGACCATCAGTGACATATGAGGTAGGTTACAGCAAAATGAATACTAATGGTATTAATGATACCATAACAAAATGATCAAAGCTGACCTCATCAAACGAAAGTAAGACTACTAACAAGACGTGGACCCAACACATTATGGGACAACTCTACATTCAGCCGTTCAAACATCTATCATCCAGCCAAAAGGAAAGGGTTATTCATTCTTTGAACGGATCAATTGATTCAGAAATGCAAACTATACAGGATCACGCTTTTGTTCAATTGATTCATTGTAATACTTTCTTGAGAAACCATAATTCTATATGTGTCAAGTTTTGTCACATGATTTGCCGATGCCTATCTGACACACTGCGAGAACATTTCACCTTGAGTGGACTGATATAAATAGGCCCTGATGTAAGTGCATGTGTGTTAAGTTAAGAGTGCAGTTCTATTCTCCCATGAAGTTCCATTTTGAGACATTTTTATAAAGGAAAGTTGTGTTTATATTGTGTCAGCGATCAGATAGATACCACATGTACTCACTGTCATGATGTCATGAGTCTACACATACGCTATGCACCAGACAACTTAAATCCACACTTTTGAAAATGCAGTAGCCAACTCCAAAGTCATTTGAACATCTCGACTTTTATAAAACGACTTTAATCTTTTGTGTCCTTTGCCATTATGGGAATCATGCCAAAATTTCAGAGCAGAGACATGCGTGGTCTCATTGGTCTCTTTCAGTACCAAGTTCAACTTAGACCCATCCTTTAAATATCTATGAGAAAATTTTACATGATGTCACCATAAATGGCTCCCTGGCGGGGGCAAGTTTGAGATGCCCACAGTGTTTCTAACTGGAGTCTGTTGCCATGGTTATTCCAGGCTTTGTCCGTGCAGCACTACCCAAAATTTCAGCAAACTTTAGCATCCACCCAATGCATCGACATCCAGAGAATTCACAGTTGGAAAGGATTCTGCTTCTGTTCATTGTTCAATCATAGGAACCATCTTTGTGGTTTAATACGGACAAATGTATATTGGTTTTGAAACCAGAAACATGGTACAAGCACTCAGATGTATACAGTAACACTGCCGTACTGCTGATACAGTAAGCTCAATTTCCAGGTGATTCCTTTGCCTGCTGCCCCACTGATCCAGAATCAGCCTTCTCCTTTTAGGGAGGTTATTACGATATTTCAGAAATAAACCTTCATAGACCCTGTCTTCATAGACACTACCCTGAACCAGTATATGGTGCACATTGCTGTCTGTCACTCAAATGGCTTTGGACTGATCAAATTTCAACTGATCAGTGAGAAGACCACTTTAGACATGTCTGAGGACATGTTTGTAGTGGTGACGAAGAAATGCCATAGACATGTCAATAATATGAATATAACATTAGCAATGCATGACATTGCTTTTAATGCTAAGACTGTAAAGTATCACTGTACATTAGTTCCTCAGCATATTTAAAATGTATTGCATTTTGAGATCCTGATTTTACATATCTTGCCATAGCACATTGCAGACATTGGAGAGTGAATTAAACACATGCTTGAGGGGTGGGGTGTGGGGGGGGGGGGTGTCATACTCTCATACAGGGAACACACAGACCTTAAAACACTGCAGACCCAGTGGGGGTGGACCACGTGGCCCGGATATGAACAGTCTCTTGCCTCCGTGTTCTGGAGCTGCAGTAAAGATTTGCCCAGCTCTGGGAGGGAGCGCCCTCCGAATTTAACTGGAGAGTCTACGTCCGTCTTGGCATTCTCACCCTCTCCTCTCCCCCTTGTCTCTTTGCATCAGCACAGTCTGCACATGACGTCATCTAGAACTAAGCAAGGCACGAGACCACAGACATGACGGCCCGGTGTCACTGAACTGCACTCTTCATTAGTTCAGTCGCATCAGAATACTGCAGGGAGAAAGTTTATGTCACTAACGCATTCAGAGGGCATTTCCATATTAAAGGGAACCTTACTAAAGCAGCTATTATTTGATTTAGCAAGAGAACGTAAAATATAAGCATATGTCAGGTGGAATGTTTTTGGCATAGATTCTGACAAAATAAGCAGTGAGAATTTATGTGAAATTGTTGGCCCACTGTAATTTCAGCTTAGTCAATGGGTGGTGAGACTATTTTAAAGCATTTGAATTATTTTAGGCAGGTAATTGTCCTGTTGTATAATATTTCAAGCTAAACAAGAATTTTTTTTACCTGTTTCACCTACACCAAAGAAGATTGGCTTTGGAATTATTTTATTGATAATATACTGATAGATGTAAATGACTTGACATATGTCTATCTATATGTTTCTGTAATACTATTATTTGAATTAAAGGACTACGTTTTTTTTCCAAAATCTTTTGTTATAGTGGGAATGTCAGCACAGATCTTTATGATATAGATAGAATAAAAAACATGGACCATCAAAAGAGCCTTATGCAGACCAATTTTTGTCCTAGCCTGACATCTAGTGTTCAGATGAAAGTACAGCATCATACATCTTTATTGCAATTACGGCTAAAGTGAACCCATTGAACACGTTTGGAGTGCTGAGGCAGCGCTTTGCGTCCAATCTCCTTACCACAAAGAAGTAAGAATTCTCAATGTGCCAAAGACTGATCAGAATTAAAATGCACTGAGGAGAATGCGGAAGCCCATCGGAACGTGGTATCAGAACCCCAGATGAACCATGGTTCATGAGGTCACACCAAACTACTCACACTCTGTAAGGACAATGGCTCGTACTGAAGGTATCTAACCATTTGCTTATTCTCCATGTTTTACTATGCCAGAATTTTTTTTGAAGACTCTATGTATAGTTCATTTATTTCTGAACTCTCCCAAGACCCACATTAAAAGGAGAAGCAATATCTTATTATGTGATTAAGATCCTGGCATGGTGTGTCCTGAACATGCTCCTGAGAACTCACTTGTCCTGGTTTAAAATCTCAGTTTAGTCTTGGGGACTTATTCAGTCAGACCGCTGTGCATGTCACTAAAAGATAATGCCCAAACATTTCATCAGCACTTTCATTATGGGAAAAACAACAGTAGAGTGTATAATTATTCACCAAATGCGTATAACGCACAAGCAGCACAGTACACAACTGGGTTTTTTTGGTTTCTAGTTTGCAATCAAGCAACTCCTGCATCTTCACTCACAGTTAATACAATACTGCCTGAAACACCCAAAACAAGGTTCTTTTTTCTTTTTTTGAGTCATTCTGATCTCTTTTGTTTCTTTTTGGACCGCTTCAGTGTGGGAGGAACATCAGGGACGGTGTATTGTACACTGCAGCACAAAGGCAGCGAAGATGAAATGGGTGGAACTGGGAGTCTTTCCGTCATCAGCACAACTTGCACACATCACCCACGGATGCTGACAGACTTACACAATCATGTTCCAACGCAAACTCATTATGTAGCTTAACAACAGTGCTGTTCAGTCCAGTGTATTGGTTACGGGACTTACACACAAACGTTCCTCATGGCAACACCTTTGATTTACAACAGATTTAGCTTGTAAATAAAATTTAAGCTGAAATGTGAAGATGATCAATGACTTGACAGGTTGTACAGAAGAACCATGATAAGCAAAATATCATAATAAACTTAGACTTTAATTAGACTATAGATTAGTTAGACTTTAACTTTAGACTTTAACCTAAATGTACATAATTACTTTTCCAATTTACTTATGAAGCACAATACACCATAGCAAAACACAGGTAACTCAGAATCCAACTACAACCACATGTTCCCATCCAAACTACAAAACTGCCTCTGATACCACTGCAGTGAGCTGGGCCCTGAACTAAATGTACAACTCAATTGACTGTTAAAACTAAAAATAACAAAAACAAGGGACAAACAATATTAATGGTGTGGAGGTCTGCAGTAGCACACCGAGGCCACTGAAGTGCAGGAGTACACAGGAACAACACAGCACACACGTAGTCGGTGCATGTGTGGAGGACACACGCTTGCAAGAAAAGGTCTCCTGGAAAACGGATGTTCAGAATGACCTTTCTAGCTCGCACTGTGATTTATCTGCAACGAGTGCACGTGAGTGCAAATGCATTGCCCGAACTGCCCAATAGGCAAGTCGTTAAAAAAAAGAGTCGGCAATTAAACAAAACACGGGATAGTTCCGTTTTGTTTATGTTGCCTTTTTTTAAAGCACGTCAGAACATATGCGCATGTGAAATTGACAAACGAAAAGTATTTTATGTTACTTTTACATATTTTGGGTGGCTGTATTTATCGCACGGTTTGCGTATTTCGTCATTTAAAAAGGCGGCCCAAAATAAGGGCGGGCGGTGCTAATAATAGTCTGAAGTATTGACGGAGAGGGACACAACATTAGAAGAAGTGACTCCAGTGACCCAAGCACTACCGATGCGCAATGAAGTTGCTGTCCAAGGTGCTGAATCACGTGAAGAAGTTGTGTGTCCTGGAGGACACCAGAGACCTCCGAGGTCTACAGTGTGAGCCCGTTTTAGAAAGATCTCTCACCTTAAAATAATCTCAGGACGTGTCTGGCGGCTGCAGGCTTGAAGGCAGCGTTTACTGCATATGCATCAATAGTTTCCTACATTCTCCCTGCATTCTTTGTTCTTGGCAACAATAAGAAACGTCCTTGAAATGGGGGGGGGGGGGGGGGGGGGAGAATTCAGAACGACTCTTGTTGCCGGCTAAAGCAGACGGTTGTGACTTTGCCACGACCACGGTGGAGACGGTGTGTTTGACGCGTCATGGGATGGAATGAGTGGAAGTGTCACGAACCCTTACAAACAAGTTATCCATAAACGCCAGGAGTGCGACTCCCGCGCCGCCGCCGTCACTGCGCAGCGATTCGGCGGTGAGCACATCGGACGGAGCGCGCGCACAGTACCGCAGACTCGGAAGATGTGCTCACACACGTCAGCGGCCAATGGGATCGTTTTCACGCCGCTCAACGGCGAGCATGCACAGCGTATGTCTCACCGCTGGTGGTTGTGGTCGCCTCCGATCGTTGTCCACAGAGACACTGCAGCATAAGCTCGCCTTTCTTCAGGAATAGCCTCAGAATCCTCATTGATTTGAGCTGGTGTGGGTCCTTCCTCAATCCACGCAAACGGACACGGTATCACAACAGAGGGTATCGGTGGCGTAAGCGCCTCGGCAGGCTCGCAGAGCATATATACTTTCGATAACAGTTTCTGGGTTTCAGAGTGTTAAGAGGAGCGAGGCAGTAGGGATCCACAGGCAAACGGCACTCGAACAGGACATCTTGAGTGAATTCAGATGCTCGACTCTTCCTCCGTACCGGTCACTCGCCATAGTTCCACGAGCGAGAGGAGCAAGGACGTTAGGGTAATTTGCACATTCTGGTGCCCATGCTTCCGTCTTTACTAGGAGACGTAAAATCAGAGCCCCGCTGTGAACGTGCACGCGAAAGTTAAAGCGCAGGGGTAAGTGACAGGACAGCCCCTGATGAGGTAATGCGCGCGATGCATCTTGGCGACACAAGGCGACCGGCACGAAGTGTGAGGCAGCAAAGATGTTTGGATTAAAACGCCAAATGTTTCGCATCCATAGGGAACCGAAGAGGGACGTGTAGCTTACGTCAGATGCAGCCTACATTTAAAGACAAAGATGTTTAGCGCATGGTCAGTATGAACGAAGTTTTTGTCTGCAACTTAGTGCACAGGCTATTTGACCGGTTTCGTGAAGGCCGCATGCAGTGCGTCTCCCGCTATTGCATTTGTTGCGCATATAATAGCATAACAAATGCAGAACGTAAACATGAAAGTTATTTCTTATTTAGTTATTTGGCTTATCTAAACAATGAGTTTGCATTTTTGCAGCTTATGTTGAAACACACAAAACTTTAAGGCTGAAAAGCGCCGGAACTGAACGTTTTTTTAATTGATCACGTACTCATGGAATTGGTTATGAGGCTATACCCAATAAAATATGCTTAATGTTGTAAAAACAGCCAGCATTGTCTCCTAAAACTTTTTTCTCTTCACTTGTGCTTTGTATCCGGAGCTGAGGCCAACGCCGGTTCCCGTAAGAACCTGTTGTGACGTCACCACTACTTTTCCGAGTCTAGCGTTGCAGTCCGGCAATAGATGTTTTCATAATTTGTCTCGTCGACAGAGGGCGCTATAAGCACACGTTTTAACTTCACAGCTTCGGCCAACTTGCTAGAGATGGAAGCTCTATTGAAATACTTGCCATCGTACGTTGCTGCATGTGAAAATAATATCATCAGAAACAGCTGTTAATACATCAGCAGCAACAACATTTACACACTATCAGAACTATACTCTATAACTATAAGGGGGGCATTTTTAATAAAAAGTTTTTAATGAAAAATAAGAACTGGAAAAGTGTGTGTGTAATATGCAAGGTCCAGCAAGCTCCTTATCAGACTCTGCACAGGAGAGACCAATACATATCACACATTACTGTATTCACACCTGTCTGCCAATTAAGTGATCTCATTCTCCCTTTGTGATTCTAAATAAATCTGACATGATGTAATATATATTAAGTTGGTTGTCTGCTACTGATATACTGACAAGAAAAACAAAATCCACGCATTACTTAAAATCAATATGGCAAATATTCAGTTGTTGAAATGCAGATTTGCTAATAAGCTCTACTTTTCTTGACTTACCATAATTGTTTATCAACAGAGGTGCCAAACTCATGAAATATAAGACTAACTTCAGTAGGTTTACATGAATCTATAAAACATCTATGAAAGTGTAATTCCAATATCTCCTGACTCTTTTTGAACTAATATTTCCACAAGAGACAAACATTTGCATATTTATATTAAAATTTGCCAAGTTTTAGTGTGAAACACATTCAGCTAATTTCATATTTGCATGTTTCACTTTTTTTCACGTTTACTTTTATGTTATAAAAGAATATTAGTGTAAGTTTAAGCTGTATATGATGACTGGAGGAATTTTTAAAGGGTTGAACCTTTTTAAAACATCATAGCAATGAACAGCATTTTAAAATTATACAGCAGCATTAGAGGAATTCAAGCTCATTGAGTCAATATTGGCAGGTGAAGTCATTGCGCCTTAAGCTTCTGTTCAGTTTCTCTGGTGTTTTCTACAACATTTCTATTTGTATGTACTATAAATATCACTGTAAATATGGATTTCAGTTTGTTACTCACCTTCATTTCACTTTAGTAAAGGTTGTTTTTTGAAACTCAGAATTAAGTTACTGCCCATTGCCCAATATTAATTTAGGTCCAAAAGTCAATATACAAAAACTAATCATTTCAGCTCTCCTGGTATGACACTGGCCAACTGGAAGTGTTTTGACTAAGAGAGTATTCTGTTGGCCACATCTCTTGAACGAAAACCATCTCAGGGATGTATTGGTTAATCAAAATGGGTTTTGAGGATTCAGCTAACTTTGACAAGGCATATAAAAGACGGGAAAAGCATGGAGGATGGGTTTGTGTGCCTGGACCTTCTTGACAGAACCAGAATAGTAGATTCATTTGACTGACATTCCATCTTATGCATGACTGCGAGAAATTCTGGAGCGATTGGTGGTTTGTTGGATTTTGTGATGGTTTTGATGTCTTGGATGGCTACAATTACAAAGAAATACTAGTGGCTCCAGAAATATGATGGAATTGCTGTCATGGCTTCTTTTCTGAATGGAAGGCAGGCGAAAGTTGAAGAAATCTCCCACACATAATGCTTAGCACTGCCGTGCACACAAATGAAACCTGGTGTTATCCCAGGGGACAAAATGCGTGTCTGAATCCAGACTGCTACACTCTCTGAACCTGCTACATTTTATATTAAATCCACTAGAAGAAGGGGAGGGGGACATTTCTTGCATCTGCAGAATGTTCTACGTTGCCAGGAAACGCCCCTGTTCAGTAGAACAACATGGGTAGTACATCGCTGCATTTTTAATACGTCATGGGGAGTATGCATCATGGCTAGTATGCATCGTGGGAAGTATGCATCATGGGTAGTATGCATTGTGGGGAGTATGCATCGTGGCTAGTATGCATCGTGGCTAGTATGCATCATGGGTAGTATGCATCATGGGTAGTATGCATCGTGGCTAGTATGCATCATGGGTAGTATGCATCGTGGCTAGTATGCATCGTGGCTAGTATGCATCGTGGCCAACAGCTATGATTGGGGTCCTACAGACCTTCGAAAGGATTTTACAGGATGAGACAATATTTGAGGAGGACAAACTCAATGCCGCCCAAAGCGTCATCGGGACATTGGAGGATTCTGACATAATATGATAAAATTGTCTCAGAAAGTGATGCAGTCTTTGATATTATGCAGCGGAGAGGTAGGGATGTTCTCTATTGAACAAACAGAATTGAGAGGCCACTTCCTCTCAGACCAGATGAGGCTTTCAAAAGCTTCACATCCAAATCCAATATAATGACCCTAGACAAAAGTGTCAGTGTCTGTCACAGTTGCAGGACTGACAGGAGTGTTAGAGAAATATGTACTTGGCCATGTTAGATGATCTTAGCAAGCAGATTTCACAGCACTTGTCCAATTTGGAAAGTATGCACTTCCCTGAACTAATTCATGCATATCTGATGAAGTTAAGTGTTGTTATAATGTTATGGCCATTTCTGTGATGCAGAGAGACTGAAATCTGAGCTCTCGGTACTACACTCCGATCATGACCTCCAGGACATCAAAGGGAAACCGTGAATTCTTAGTGTTTTTTTTTAAAGGTCGATAAAGCAGTGCATCATTTCTAATGGTTGGTGTCCTTAGCTGCAATAGCTGGAGCTACAGCAGCAGCTGTGAGGAGGAGCTTCACATACAGCCACAACACAATAGGCTCAGTCACATACAGCCACAAAACAATGGGCCCAGTAACATACAGCCACAACACAATAGGCTCAGTCACATACAGCCGCAACACAATAGGCTCAGTCACATACAGCCACAACACAATGGGCCCAGTCACATACAGCCACAACACAATGGGCCCAGTCACATACAGCCGCAACACAATGGGGCACAGTCACATACAGCCACAACACAATGGGCACAGTCACATACAGCCTCAACACAATGGGCACAGTCACACACAGCCACAACACAATGGGCCCAGTCACATACAACCACAACACAATGGGCACAGTCACATACAGCCACAACACAATGGGCCCAGTCACATACAACCACAACACAATGGGCCCAGTCACATACAGCCACAACACAATGGGCCCACTCACATACAACCACAACACAATGGGCACAGTCACATACAGCCACAACACAATGGGCCCAGTCACATACAGCCACAACACAATGGACCCAGTCACATACAACCACAACACAATGGGCCCAGTCACATACAGCCACAACACAATGGGCCCCTTCACATACAACCACAACACAATGAGCTCAGTCACATACAGCCACAACACAATGGGCCCAGTCACATACAGCCACAACACAATGGGCCCAGTCACATACAGCTACAACACAATGGGTCAAAGCCATCTGAACAACCTTGAAATGCAGCCTGTTGGGAGAGAACAAATCCCTGTTGGTATGGCAGGATAAATGCCAAAAAAAAAGTGTATGCACATTCATTTACACAGAAAGAACCCATAGTCATCATACTTTTTGAAAAACAGATGGTTTTATTCTAAAACCAGGAGAGAAATGTTCAGTCTATCACAATCCAGCAACAATGAAATGGAGATTTTGGATTACTAATTAGATTTCTGAAGGATTAAAGTCTGTTGCAAATGCATAAATTAACAAGAACAACCAGCAGGATAAATAAGGAGGGGGGGATGGAGTGAAAACAGGTGGGGAAAGACAGACAGAACAAAGCGATGTGAGAGAAATTCCACACTGGCAGCAGGCTGCCACAAAGCACAATACAACTGCAGCTTTGAAATTTGATATTTAATTGGCATTGATATCACGATACATTCATTGGTTTATGTTAAACATAAGCAGGTCAAATTGGGGCTATGCAGAAAACACCAGATTTATCAGTTGTTGATTGTGAGGAAATATGTAAACAGGACATGATGTTAGATTAATTTGAACATAACGACATCATAAATCCAGAATTTAAAAAAATGAGCGCAGAGAGGGAGAGAGGGATGCAAACGTGACCTCAGACAGGTACAAGCTAGAGGACGGGCAGGACAGTGTGAACGCAACACACTTCATTGTGCTGCTGAGGATCGTTTCCTGCTAACCAGGCAGAGTTTCCTGTAACCCTGTCATCACCTCACATAACATTTATAGGACACGTCACCTATGGAGGCTTTCACAAAGAGAAACGTGTTGCTTTCTCTCTCCCACGCAGAATTTGGAAAGTGCTGCGTTGTATAAATAAGCCGATACACTCACAGCTCAGTATTTAGTCAGCTGAGGTCGATCTGTGTGTGTGCTCACTGGTTGGTACTCCAACTTTAAAACCAAATGTCACCTGTGAGACGGCATACGAGAGGCAAAGAGCGATGATGTTGCATGGGAAGACATGAGAGGACACTGGGACAGGAAACATGAGAGGACACTGGGACAGGAAACATGAGAGGACACTGGTACTGGAGACATGAGAGCACAATGTGATTTATGACAAAAAGTGAAATGAGACACACTGCTTTATGGAGAACAAAAGAATTTCTCAGTTTTTAGTTACCATACAAACTGCCACACAAGATCTAGTTAACTCCTCCGCGCCTTACAACAACTACCAACCATGCCGCATGCTGTGAGGAGCATTTCCTCCAAGACACAAGGCAAAATGCCACATCACGCCACAACAGAATGCAGCTCAGCACTCTTGGGGGGGGGGGGGGGGGGGGGGGGGGGGGACACCAACCCCCCCTCACCACCAAGCACACACACACACACATACACACGTACACAACTAGCTACTGTCGTAGAGTGTGACTGCAATGCAACCCCTCCCTCCTAGAGAACAATGCCAGTCCTGCTCCCTTAAACTCCCATCCACGAATGGCTGTGACATCAGTGGGGATCAAATCATCAAGCTCACACTGGCTCAATAGGGCAAATGCATTTCTATCGTACCACTCGGTGGCACTACAGGTCAAGCATAGTGACGCTGTGGAAAGCAAAAGTGAGTATCAAGTGACTGCACACAGTTCAATCTGTCTCTCTTTCCTTCTGCTGACAAAGGGCACTCGATCCATCATGAACACTGGTGTATCATATCAAAAGAGGACAGAGGATACCATGGAAAGGTACAAGTGATGGCTGTGCGTGTGTCCTGTTCAACGTCCCAAACTGCTTCTTTGTAGGCAGTTGTTTTAACCTACCCCATGAACCTGAATTATTAAGACTTTGCGGTGCCTCGGAGAATACTGGCCTACATCAGCAGCAAACCAGGGCAAGATTCAAGGCTCTTCCATGAGGCAAAGCTCTGCACATACACGCACTGATGCACAGCATGCAAGTCACCAGTATGCTCATGTTGCACCCCCCCCCCCCCAAAAAAAAACCCCATATTTTTTTAAACGGCTTCCCATAGTGCCCAGCTCAGCAAATTCAGAAAACAGCACTAATTGCCCTTGTTAGCAAGCACAAGCAAACAAAACAGGCACCCCCACTAGCTACTGTCACAATGAACACTCGACTGCCACAGTAATACAACGCCTCCCAGCCAGAGAGCCCCAATTTTCTATCTTTTGTCTCCAGGACACACAAGGCTGTGGCATCATGGGGGCTTAAACCAGCAACTAAACACTTTTGTGTTGCATTATTCTTGGAGGGCCTAAAGGTCAAGTCTAAAGCTTTGTGTATACCACTGTCACAACAGTGTAGACACCATAGACACAACTGCACCACTTCTGGTGACGTGTGCTAGCCCCATAAATGATACAAGTGACACTGCATCACATGGTCACGTGCATATCATTCATTTTGAACCTTGACAATGCCTGTTCAATAGGGGTAGGTAAAGAAAGGAAAGATTAGGTGGTTGTATCGTACTGTCTCCCTTCAGAGTGTCAGAGCACTGGAGATTCAGGATGCAATTCAACACTTTAATGGAGCGCCCAACACAGCAGGTTTGCACACAGACTCAGGCTGACCTTGTACAAGTCGGAGGTTTGTGTGTGCACGTGAGGACATGCACGTGAGGCACACATGTATATGAATGGGTGGATATGGGGATGTTTTTATCTGGGTTATTTGTGGATTTGTACGTGTATTCATGCATTTTATGTATATGGATGTATGCATGCGTGATTTTGAAAAAGAACATACATTCCACCATTAATTTTCCTTGTTAACAGTACTAGACACTTGTATGCAATCATATGCACTCACACTATAATCTACTATAATAAAACAATACAATTACTTTGAAAACACCACCCTGTAACAGGAAGAATGTGATAGATTCACCTATGTTTACACATACAAAGTACCAAATCAACTACTGTGGACTTGGCCCAGCATTTGTTCTGTGGAATGGCTAACCTAGCTAACCTGTTGTCCTCATCATTAAGCACCTTGGAGAGCACCATCAGGTGAGTGATTGGTCTAGTGTAGACCAGATCCTTCATACGGACCTCTGCCGTTCTCATCCAACTGTCAGCCCCAGAAAAGTCTCTCACCACTCTTCCAATCTGCCAGGTTGAACGTGGTAATTGTGGGTCAACCAATATCACGGCCGCTCTGGTCTGAAAATCAGTTTGCCACTTCCCTGCGGTCGGCAATCTCAGCGAGTAATGGTTGAAAATGGAGTCTCAGAATCAGTGGGCTAACACCTGTGTGTGCCTTCATCTCCTCCCGCTGATGCACTCAGATTCAGGGTACAGTACTTGGGGTAGGGAGTCATTTGGTCAGGAGGGCAGGATGACAGGAAAGACAGGATCAACTGGTATGCTGGTTTTGATTTCCCTCGCCAGCCCTCTCAGATCATGTTCACTGGTGCTTTTGAAGCACTCTCACGACCCATAACTCTCAGCGGAGCGCCACCAACACGTCGGCCCTGAGCGGCACAAGCGCTCATCGTGATCACGGATGAGCATCTGTGTTGTCGAGTGACTGGGTTCCAATACGATAGAGCGCACAATGCCGAAATCAAGGTTCTACTTGCTTGAGCTCACTATCTCTGTCATACTCTGTCATCTCGTTAAATACCCACAAACACCTTAAAGTGACAGGACTCAGTGTAACCATTGCAAGACTGGAATCAGTGGAATCCGTCAACAAAGTAACCCCTCATATGGGCAAGGTAGCTTGGCCAACTGTGCACCTGTTGGGGCAGCACAAATCTCCAGTCTTGGCATTTTGGCTACACACGACCTGGCCATTAGAAAAGTGAGATGCACTTTTCCCACTCCCGTCTTCTGAGCGTAGGTACGCCCAGGGCGAAAAAAAAAATTTCCCTCCCAATCGGCCCAAACTAGAGATTGACATGAGCCAGCCCATTGGGAATCCTCCCGAATCTCCCGATTAGCCACTCCGGCTCTGGGTACGCCATCGATCCACATGCCTCTTCTGAGGCTTCACTGAATATGTGGATATCATGGAGATATCAGGTATTGGGGGCATTTTGCACCCTGAGAGGCTCATACTAGTGTGCCAGTACTTGGTTGGCATATCTCATGGTTGCCATTTGAGGCTGAGGGTGGATTCATGTGGATCTGTCTTGCATTGTGAGGGCCACAGTCTGGCTAATCTGGCCGGTGGAGGCAAGCAACTGGTCACATCTGGAGTCACGGACGTAATTTGGGGGGGGACGGGGGGGACATGTCCCCCCCACTTTTTCAAAAGCCGGTGTTGGTCCCCCCCAGTTTTTACGGTTAAAACCAAATATTTAAATAGCGACGAATCCATGCCCCCCCCCACTTTTTATTACAAAATTACGTCCATGTCTGGAGTATTACATGCCCACTGGCAAATGTTGAAAGCTCCCAGAGCAAGGTGTACACAAAGCAACTATTGAGCAAATGTTGTGCTTCCTGGACTGAGGGCAAACTCTGGAGGTAGTTGTCCACATAGAAACCCTCACATTTGTCTCCACTGTGTCCAGGGATAAGGCATGGCAAGGCAAGTCTCTGAAAAGACGCAAGTCATCTTGAAGGGCAGAATCTGACATTTGTAAATTTTTTGGGCCGTAATCTTTCCTTGTGTTGCCCCAGCTAGGCCTCAGGAGGGACTTTTCCTTTGGTAGAAGCAAAACCTGGTGGAGCATCTCACCAATATCGCTGGTTGTGGGTCTCCCCACAGTAGACATTGCCATCGCCATCACTGCCATTGACATTGCTTGCCATCACCCTCCTTGACGGTCCTTCTTATGTAGCAGTGGTGTAGCAAAGCAAATAATTTTATTTACTTCCATGGAGTAATGCAATCAGTATTTACTCACTCCAAACTCTTAATAGATTCCTGCTCCTCTCCTCTATACCAAGTGACCTGTTTCTTGGTGAAGAATTTAGTCTTATTTTCCATAATCTCTTCATGTGTCTCATCAGTTCTACATCTCATCAGTTGAGGTTGCAGCTTAGTTTCTGTAAGTTTTGCTGGTCCTTGCAATGCCCACACCATCACCACCACCATATGAACATATGAGGAGTGAGACATATACATTCTCAAAGCCCTGCAAAGGGCAGTTGCATCATCTCAAGTAATTATACTTTCTTAAGATATCTGCAGGGTATGAATTATCTCGAAGGGTGTAATGCAAAGTGAACAAACAGATGCATGCAAAATCACTTTAATAAACTAAATAGCAGAATAATTAAAAAAACTGGGTCATAACCAGAAAGAAATATATTATTTCTTAAGGGCAAACCAGAATCAGAATCCAAAAATACACAGCGGACGATTATAAACAGAAAAAACAGGATACTTCACAATGACAGAATTAATCTGGTGAGAGTAAGACTGACAGAATAAGTAACAGGTGAGTCTTGTTAATATTTACAGGAGGATGATCTTCTGATGTTGTTTAGGAACTCTTGGGAATTCTGGGCTGCTGAGACACTGTCTGCACTGACTTTGCCTTATAACGTAAAAGAACCCTAATAACCTCGATGAGAACACATCTTCCTCTCAGCAGATCAGTCCACAAACTGAGGCATCCTCAGACGTAACCAATAAGGAATTTTCTCTAGTTCCCTTGGTGCTGACTTCATGTTAGATAAAAGATGTTTCATCTGACCAATTCCACATGGCTTCTTCATCGTTGACTGGGCCACTTGGTGTTCACAACCGCAGCGGCAATTGTGTCATTTTGTTCAGATCCGTGATCTGTTCCTTACTGAAGGACGTCAAAATCAAAAAGTAACTCCACAAGGGCTCTAATGTGCAAGGTGAAGTGGTCAAATGCCTCTTGTGTCTCCGCATTTTATATCTGGGGAATCCATTACCTGGGCGATCTTCTTCAGGGCTAATTAGAACGACTGATCAAACCTCTTGGATAAGGCTTCCATTATGTCTGAATATAGGCATGAGGAGTTCAGCAACAAGTCTGCTATTAGGCAAGTCTAACTCTTCTCATTTCATATGATCCAACAATATTTGACATCTGAATAGGTCCGTGGCGTCAGGATATTCCTGAAGACTATTCCCAGTTGTGTGAAGTCACTAGGACCTTTAGACACAACATCAGGTATGGCTTGATGAGGACTGTTACGACCGATGTTCGTGTCTGACACTCCAGGTCCAGATGTGTCTCTCCTCCCACCATGTTACTCTCTCTCTTCCTGGTTGATGCGGATTGGCTGTTTTCTGCCCAAGACACAGTATATATATATATATATATATATATATATATATATATACAGTGCCCTCCATAATTATTGGCACCCCTGGTTAAGATGTGTTCTTTAGCTTCTAATAAATTTAATTGTTATTGTGGAAACATACTCTTACACTGACAATTGTAGAAAAATGTAACCTTTAACTCAAGTGAAGTTTAAGGGAGAAAATAAAATCCCTGGCTAAGAAATAATTATTCTTCATAAAATCACCTGTTCCACAATTATTGGCACCCCTAACAATTCTTAGGAAATAAATGTAATTAAAGAATTTCTGTCACTTCTACAGTAGTTCACGAAGTTAATCAGAGTATGTAGGAACATTTAATTAGCAATTTACAACTTCCTGTTTCCCTGGGGTATAATTATGACATGACACAGAGGCCATTTCTCTTCAACATGGGAAAGACAAAGGAACATAGCATTCAAGTAAGGCAGATGTGTGTTGACCTTCACAAGTCAGGCAATGGCTACAAGAAAATAGCCACTCGCCTACACCTGTCCATATCTACTGTCAGAGGAATTATTAAGAAGTTTAAAACAACTGGGACAGTGGTAAACAAGTCTGGACGAGGACGCAAGTTTATTTTGCCACCACGCACAGTGAGGAGGATGATAAGAGAAATAAAAAGTTCTCCAAAGCTAACTGTTACAGAACTGCAACAAATGGTAGCATCTTAGGGTCACGAAGTCTCCAAAACAACCATCAGGCGCTATCTACACGTTAACAAGCTGTTTGGGAGGCATGCACAGAAAAAACCTTTTCTCACTCTCAATCATAAACAAAAACGTTTGGAGTTTGCTAAGCAGTACTGGAACTTCAACTGGGACCATGTGCTTTGGTCAGATGAAACAAAGATAGAGCTTTTTGGCAACAAATGCTGTAAGTGGGTCTGGCATAACACAAGAGATGAGTATGCAGAAAAGCACCTCATGCCCACTGTGAAATACGGGGGAGGATCAGTGATGCTGTGGGCCTGCTTCTCTTCCAAAGGCCCAGGGAACCTTGTTAGGGTGCATGGCATCATGAATGCTTTGAAATACCAGGACATTTTAAAACAAAATCTGGTGGCTTCTGCCCGAAAGCTGAAGATGGGTCGTCACTGGGTCTTTCAGCAAGATAATGACCCTAAACATATGGCAAGATCTACACAGAAATGGTTGACCACACACAGAATCAAGCTCCTCCCATGGCCATCTCAGTCCCCAGACCTCAACCCCATTGAAAACCTGTGGGGTGAGCTGAAGAGGAGAGTGCAGAGGAGAGGACCCAGGTCGCTGGATGATTTAGAGAGATTGTGCAAAGAGGAATGGTCGAAGATCCCTCTTTCTGTGTTCACCCATCTTGTGAAACATTATAGGAGAAGATTAGGTGCTGTTTTGTTGGCAAAAGGGGGTTGTACAAAGTATTATCAGGGGTGCTAGGTGCTAATAATTGTGGCACACATTATTTGATGTTAAACAATTATTTCTTAATGTGGGATTTTTTTCCTACTGAATAAATGCACTTGAGTTAAAGGTTGGATTTTACTCTTTTTTCCATCGTGGTCCTATATTATTTAGAAAAAAAACTCAATTTATAAGAAGCTAAAGAACACATCTTAACCAGGGGTGCCAATAATTATGGAGGGCACTGTATATATATATATATATATATATATATATATATATATATATATATATATATATATATATATATATATATACACAATATGTACATCATAAATGTTCGTGTAAATAGTGATGCTTATTAATATGGCCCAAACGGGAAGAAAGGACCCGTTCTCTTTGTTTTGTTAGGGCTATTGCCTAGAGTAGTCGTAACAGGGACCTTGGCTAGTGCTATCGGTAATGGCAGACTGTACATGGGCATGCAATGGGCCCTCAAAGGGCAACCTTATCCAGGCAGAGGGTGTCTACTGACAGCCTGAAGAAGGTGAGTAAATACAGCCCTACTCAGCTCTGAAGGAGCCTGCTGATTGTGCTAACAGGTAGGTGTATCTGTCTGATACTCAGAATGTAGCTGTGTATGGTTCTGCGGAGGGTAGGTATTGTTCTAATTACATTGCCCAAAATGAAATCATGAGAATGATCTTGCTGAGCTTGCTGGAAGACATCTTTTGGGGGTCTGTAGGGGGGTGAAGTCCAAAAAAGCTCCTTCATGACTTGAAACTCACTCAGCATGTTCCCCGTGACATCCAGTATCATCTGGTCTCTGGAAGGCTCTGCTAGGTCACCACTGGGTGTGGTTGTCTTTTGTAGGTAGCAGTTAGTTTGATGACTGATCACACAATTTGATTTCAGAAAATGACCATTTCTAGGCTGAGATCAGTACAGATGAGTGTCAGACATCACCGTGGAGGTGTAGGTCCTCTGTTGTGGTGGGCTAAATTTAGTCCTGGGTGGGAGTGATAACAACTTTTAGGGGACGTTGGTCATAGCATCAATGTTCCATCCTGTCGTGCTGTGGTCGCTCACCTTGGGCACCGTGTGTGTCCACCCATGGCCTGTAGAAAGGTGGAGAGTGGGAGATGAGAGAGACCGGTAGCAGTTTGGCTAAATGTGTTGTGAATGTGATTCTGTTGCATCTCCTCGCTGCGTCTGCTCTCGCCTGACTGCCTGCTATCCAACGCTGGCCATTGGTCCACGATTTCCCAGTGACTCTGACTTATTGAGCTGTAGCTCCATACGGTGAGTGGGCTGACAATCTTTACAGCAGCTGTCGTCTTTAAGCCTGTGCATATGCTGTTCTGTGTGAAGAAGCATCAAGAGGTTCAGGGACAGACAACAGTACCGCGAGCAGCTGGGACGCATTCTAGTATTAACAGAATCAATGAAAACACCAAATGGGGCTCAAAGAACCAAAATGTTCAACAGAGGAACGTGGTAATGTGTGCTAGCCCCATAAGTGATATGTGATACTGCATCACATGGTCATATGCATATCATTCGTTTTGTAACTTGACAATACCTGTTCAACAGGGGTAGGTTAAGGAAGGAAAGATGAATCTATCATGTCTCCTGTCAGAGTGTCGGTCAGAACGCTGGAGATTCAGGATGCAACACCACACTTTAAAGGACCGTCCATCACAGCATGTTAGCACAGACTCTGACTTACTTCACACAAGTTGGAGGCGTGTGTGTGTGTGCATGTGAGAGCATGCACGTTAGATGCACGTGTATCTGGATGTGGACATGTATGTTTTGATCTGAGTTATTGTGCATTTGTATGTTTAGGTTGTATTTATGGGCATACATTAATGCTTATGGATGTATGTGTGTATGCATGGTACGATATAGAAACAGAACATAGCTACATTTGACCAGTCATTTCCCTTGGCACTTGTATATAATATTATACAATTACAGTGGATCTACGTCATAACTTAACTTGCAAAACACCACCAACTAATGCAATAATTTCACCCATGTTCTTACTATCAAAATGCTAAAACAACTGCTTTTTACTCGGGCCACTATACTATACTATTACTACTGGTAATATTACTAGTGAGAAGTAATATTGGCCACGTTCAACTACCAAACTCGTAATATGATTGCAGGAGATGTTTAGATTTGACATTCATTAGCACATAAACTAAGATACTGATACTGACGTTAGGGTCACACACACACACACACAAACACACACACACACACACACACACACACACACACACACACACACACACACACACACACACACACTCAACACACACAATATGAACAAGGAAGAACAGCCACAGTAACTATATATTAAATGATCCGTGGTCTACTGTGGCCGATTCTTGATAAGAACTGCCTTCGTGTCTTTACAGCATGGCGCTTCAGTTTGTTAAATCGATCGTGTTTGCACTGCCACCTGCAGTTTCGGAGAACAGTGCGAGGATGAAAGCGGTAGTTCAATTGGATATTTGCTCGCGTGGACCAGCGCGCATTTATGCCGCGAAAAGTATATCTCAGCCTTTATATGGAGTAATAAGTGACTGCAAATAGTAAAGTTTCCCTTCCACTGGCTGTCTCTCCTTATGCTGACAAAGAGCACATGCACATAATATCAAATGGGAATATAACAAGGATAACAGGATAACGCGACCCAGACGTCCCTAACAGCGTACCTTACTTTATTTAAGCAGCTTTGTAAAGTACCCTGTGAACGTCAACTAAACTTTCGCGATACCTCTAAGAGTATTGGCCACTACGAGCAGCGAAAACAACTCCCTAACTAAGGCAAAAATTTCGGGCTTTTCTAGCTGAGTAAAGAAGCTGTGCACGCGCATGCTGACGAGCGGCTTGTACGTCACCGGCACGGTGTCGCCTCAAAGGTGAACAGCCAGCACTTTTTTCAAGGCACCTGGCTTAATCTGGAGTATTTCTCCCAGTAAACAGGCTCTATATATTTATTCAAATGGTTAAATCACACATTGTTTAGATTAAGTCAGTAATGTAAATAAGGACTACACGCTGCAAGTGTTCTTATCGCATGCCTTTTCAAGCACATGCATGTTTCTTGGCACAGTTTCCTAACGTCAATCACATCTGCAGACTGCCAAACTCGCCTGTAAATAAATGATAAGAAATAGTTCTGACATTTTTTTCTTTAATGTCCGTGCGGTTCAAGTCAAATAGTGAAGCTGTTTTGGTCCACTGCTGCAATGAACCGAAAGCCAAACCCATCTGAACTCGTCGATTCCGCAGTCCACACTCAAAACGGCTCAACAGCAGTTTTCCAGAGTCCAGCAAGCAAACTCTCCCGGCGTGAAGAGATAAAAACATGTCTTTAAAGTTCCTTACCGGCTTTTTCCATGTCGCTCTAGCCCTTGGTGATTCAGAGAAGGAGCTGGTGGGGGTGATGTGGTTCAGAGCTGTTTCGGGATGCGTCTGAGCTCCTCGGACCGGACAGAGGGACGCACTGTAATCGATCAGGTCTGTTATAGAGCCGTTATCGTGACAGAGCTATATGGTGTACAGGGTTCTGCCTCGGTTTTTACCCCACACCAGGGGCGGGGGAGGTACGAGGGGAAAGAGAAAGAGACACAGAGTGTGAATGAGGAAAAAATGTCTTGTGAAGGCGTAAGTTTTTTTTTTTTTTTTTTTTACCTGTTTATGAACAGCTTTTCTGGGGTACTGCTGTGATGATGCAGCTGTTGTGTTGTGAGGTAGTGTCGTCTATAAGGTGAGGGGAGTCGACGCTGCCAATGCAAACTATCTGAATACAGCTACAGATGTATAGATTAGCCATACGTTTTCTCTTTCTAACTAACAGCCTACGATTCTAACCATTCTATTCTAAGTTGTGATGACTTCTTCATATCTTCAGACAATGAATGCTTTTGCGATGTAAAGAGTCTGTCACCATGCCAACAGTGAGTAACTTATGGGTAATGTCCACACCAGCAACTAATGTACCAACATCCAGTTATGTTTGGGTGAAAATAAATAAATTAATAAGAAGGGTGTTACCTAGCACTCTCATTGATCAAAGTCTGCAGTGGCAATGTCAGCAGTATGCAGGGATGCTGGAATAACGGCTTGTGTTACCTAAGCAGTTAAAAAAAGAACTGGATGCTGCTATTCGATCGCCATTTCTGTGTTTTATGCTGAAACTAGAGGCCCAAGGCCGTTTCGGCCGGACAAAGATACAACAATCTGTACACCTCTTTGATAATCACCTTAGTGACATGTGCAAACAGTGACTGAATGTTATGCACATGCCTGTAAGGCACAGGCATGTACCTGTAAGGCATGTACCTGTAAGGCTTGTGCCTGTAACGCACACACATGTAAGTCATGTACCTGTAAGGCATGTACCTGTAAGGCACACGCATGTAAGGCATGTACCTGTAAGGCTTGTGCCTGTAACGCACACACATGTAAGTCATGTACCTGTAAGGCATGTACCTGTAAGGCACATGCATGTAAGGCATGTACCTGTAAGGCACACACATGTAAGGCACACGCATGTAAGGCATGTACCTGTAAGGCACACACATGTAAGGTATGTACCTGTAAGGCACACACATAGGGCATGTATCTGTAAGGCACACTCATGTAAGGCATATGTATGTAAGAGTGATTTGACATATTTGAGGGTGAATTTCGATGCTAGGGATTCTGGGGAATGAAGTTTGGGTGAAGCACCTTTGAGACAAGTCTTCAATAATGTGCTGCTTGGCAATTCTCAGCAGGTGGCAGAGAAAATCTTGCATGGACAAAACTGATATTAACCCACTTTAGCTGCAAAACCCGTGTTCACCTTTGTTATAGGAAAACCTGAGAATTATATTTTCACAGTTACAAATATGGTCCTGACAAGGAAGTTTTTATTTACTTGTTCCCTTTTTTATGTGACAAAACTGTCATTTTTGATGACTTAATTCACAGTGGGGGTCAGTTTTAAGGTTAGATTGTAAATATTCTTATTGCTTACATAATTAGCTTCATATTATGCACAAACTATGCAGCATATGCATTATGTGCTGATAAAAATGTGTTTGTGCTTCTGTTTTATGAGTTTAGCAAAACAGGAATCTCGAAATTCCTTGTCTCTGCTTCATAATTTGCTTTTTAGCAATGAGACAAGATCTACAGCAAAACTAGACTGAAAGGAGCAGCATGTCTAGACTCACCACAGCACTATCACTTCCTTTTTTAAAAACGACCCTTTCTGTATCTGTGCACCATGCATTATTATCATATGATTTGTTAGTTCTTGGTAGTTTGCATCGGAAACGGGACAGCGTTTAGTTCTGATTGGACGCTGTATTCTGAGAGGGAGAGAGAGATCGCCTGCGTTTTTTGTTTGGTTTGGAAGTGTAGGTCACCATGTAATGAGCTGCTGTTGCACGGGGTGGAATTTTCCTAGACGTTATATCACAAAATGTGCTAACTCGGCAAGTTAGCAAGATTCAATGCTGCTGAACCCCCCCCCCCCCCGATCGGCTGCAGAACTTCACCTGTAGCTAGGTTACGGATAAACTGAGCTGAGCAGTTCACATTTTACAGCATCATTTAATACAAAAATGATCCAGTTATGTGATTCTATATTACTTATTTATTATGTTAAAATAAGGATTTCAAGTCTTAAAGCTCAAGTCTGATTCCAAGTCCAAGTCAGTAAAGGTAAAGTCTAAGTCAAGTCGCAAGTCTTCAGTGATGTTGTCGAGTCAAGTCACAAGTCATCAGTTTAGTGACTCGAGTCGGACTCGAGTCCAAGTCATGTGACTCGAGTCCACACGTCTGCATGCATGAGTTTAAATCTCTTAGACACTTTTGTTTGTACTGCAGCAAACACAGAGCACCACCTGTAGTATAATATGCCCTCATAAGCAAGTTTATTAGCTTTTTAAAACCTCATACCATTGCACACTGAAGCCTAGAGAAACCCTCATCCATACCAGGACATCGTAATTTTTACTTCAAAAGCAAAGACATGAGTGATATGAGCAAAATTAGCTTATTAATAAATAATAGGAGAAATAAAGTGGTCCACAAAATGGAGGTTCAGGGAAAATTAATGACTCCAAATGAACTCGTCCACAGTCCATGTTTAGAAGGCAGTAGTGAAGATACTGAGGTTGAGAAGCTTGGCCCCGTACTAAGATCACAAGTGTCAAAATTGTACCATCTCTTTTTCATGTACAGATAAATATTAATGGAGTATATTAAAATCAGTAAAATGACATGTACAAAGCAGTTACAAAACTATATTGTAACTATTACATCGAGAAAGGTGAAGTTTGGGTGATATTCTGTGACCTCAGGAGAAGCTGGATTATGTTTGCCTTATTAAGTATTTTTTGAGCATTGCAGAAAAGTTTTTGTGAAAAAACAAAGTAAGCAAAGATTGTTTTGTCAACAACACTTCAAAAACAGCCATACACAATTGTTTATTTACAGGCAATACAATACTGGTGAAGGGGATTTTCACTTGAAGATATGATGTAGTGATTTATCCTACATTTGTGGTTGGTAAGATAAGTGTTAAAAACTGTTTTGATATGCAGGCTTATGGTGGACTTACAATGGCTAGTGGTAGCTATAAGCAGCATTTTCAAATAGTCAAATAAAAACAGTGTCATTCATTTCATTCCTGACAGCAGCAGTGATTTGTGTTTAAAATACCAGTTCTTGTCATATACAAGACAAGTTTCCAAAGCTGAAAGAGAACTGTTACTGGGTGTAATTCTACATTTCAATAATGGCACTTAAGAATATTTTATCTGAGTGTTGTCCATTAGCCAGATATAAAAGGGTTTGGCTTTCTTTGACATGTTATGTCATTGTTTTACAATAGTAAGAGCTTTTTTTGTAAATTGTTCAAAGAGAGAAAAAAAAACACATTTTGACACAATGAAAATCATATGATGCAAACCATCTGAATTCTGTATTCAGTAGTTTTCAGTGCTCATCCGGTTGTTCTGAATTTGCTGGAATTGTATTTCCAAATCCTGCAGCAATCCATTGCTTATACATTGGTGGAAAAACTGTCATCATATACAATGCACTAGGCAGTGCACAGCAATTCTGAATTTCCAAGCATAGCTAACCAAAACTGCTTAGTGTCTCCTATCCTCAAAAGGCTCCACGACATCGGTTTCTACATTTTCAGTCTGCATTTCTCCCAGAGGACGCTCCCCCGTGGAATGCAAACTCTCAGCACGTCTGAGCAGTACGCAAGCTAAGGGCACTCAGGTCCTGTTTCAAAGCAGTCCAGCACACAGGCGCCCAGAAGCATCTTGACCTCACAGGATGGGGCAGCGTTGCTTCTCAGAAGAACTTGTCGTCGATGCGGAAGTGTGGCCGGGACACGTCGTCCGGGTTTATGAACACGGAGATGGATTTGCCCGGGTTTTCGGTAACTAGCTGCTGCAGCTTCTTGGCGAGTCGGTCGTCGGGCTGGTGCTGGTCGACGGAGGCGGCGTCGGCCCGCGGCGAGGGAAGCCCGGAGGGGCTGCCGCGGCGCTGTACGTCTTGGGTCAGGCGGTTGGCCGCCTTGGCCTGCTCGATGGCGGAGCGCAGGTGCTCGAGCGGATCGGCGCGCGCCGGGGCCAGCTTGCGAGCGTGAAACATGGCCGCCTCGTCGCACAGGTCCTCCAGCATGTTGCATTGTGGGATGAAGTAATTGGGACAGGTCTTGTTGACGAGGCAGTGCTGCAAGTCGTCGATCAGGCCCAGCAAGAAGTGGGCGGCGAAATCGTCCTGCGCCAGGTAGCTCGGCGGCAGGCGGTCGCAGGCCCAAAGCATGATGCTGCGCAAGTGGTACGGGCTCACGGCCGTGGGATGGCCCAGCGACTTGACGATGATGGACCTGCAGGCTTGGTACGATTGCATGAGACCCGGGGCGATGCATTTCTTCAGCTGGACCTCGCTACGGGCAAAGGAAAGCCGCCACTCGTTCTCCCTCTGCCCTGAAGATGAACATGTGGGGAGCAGGTAGAAGCCACTGATCACCTCCTCCTCTGTGATTTTACCGTCCCAGAAGTGGTTCTCCATCAACCAGCTCTGGGCGACCGCTGGCCAACCTTTGAAAGACACCACGGGCACGATGTCGTACAGCATTCGGCTGCTGCCCACGCCCAGGATCATGGAGAGAAGGGTGCCGTGGCGCTCCACCCGCACCACCCTCGGCGTGCCCCGCTGCGGTTTGCGCTGCACCTCGGCCAGCACGAGCTCCACCGCGTCCTGGAACCAGTCGGCCACCAGGGTGGGAGAGAAGAAGTAGTTGGTGGTGCCGCTGAGGTGGTCGGCCAGCGTGCAGCAGTCTCTCCAGCGGGTGATGGTGCCCTCGTCGAACAGACGCAGGCTCAGCCAGGAATGGCCCAGCGCCGAGTGCCGCATGTCCAGTGTGACGGGCTGGTTGCGGTCGTGCAACTTCAGTGCGGGGACCAGCAGGGTGAAGGCCATATCGAAGTCGCTGCCACGGTTATACACGCCCAGCTCATCCAGGTCCATGTCGACTACGCCATCCCGAACTCCACCCGACAACAGCAGGTACTCGTTAGCGACCGGCAACTTCTGGTCAAGCTTCTGTACCATACCTACGAGAGGACAGGTGAGGTGGACAGGTGAGATGGACAGGTGAGGTGGACAGAAAAGAGAAAAAGATTTTTAACAGAAAGGAATTCATCAGCTGTGAAAGTAATCTCAAAACATATCACACTGCTTAATGATATTGAGGTAAATTTACATTTTGGATGATTTAGTACATTCAAATTAGATATTCGATTAAACTTTTAAAAAGACATGGCAACTTCCTTTATTGTGTATCCAGCTGCCGTCTAGTTTAGTAATAGGGTGTGTAAAAACAACGTTTAAACAAGCCTGACATGGTTCCCTTGTAAACAATAGATTCTAACATGTATTATTCGTTTAGTAAAGCTAAGTTTTGTACCTTAATCACATTCAGATTGTTTATTTGTTTACCAGTGCTTTTATTTGTTGAGACAATGGATGAACTCAACTTTCTTAACTCAAGTGAATAACAGGTTAACAGCGTTATACCAAATATCAACACATCCTGTCCAATGACTTATCTCCTGCCATTACCCTGTAAATAGCACTGTGCTCTCATTGGCATCAGTTTTTAGTGGATCAATAACAGGACCTGAAAGAACACCAGTGCTGGAAAAAGGCAGACGATCAATAAGGGAGGGATCTAGAATACTCGGCAGGGAGGAGGAGTTTTCGGGTCAAAAGTGCAGATATTTCGAGATGAAGTATTAAGCCGTTAATGCCTCGTGCGGATATAGTGGGGAGCTTGACGCGATTACAGTTGACTAATGGTTTTTAAGCAGCCCGGTCTGTCACCAAACGGGCTGTCGTTTGCCACTCTACCGTCCATGGGCATGCGCTCGTATATTTATGGCGGCTTTTCAGATGGGACAAGGGTTCGGGCCAGTGTCCTTTGAGTTCAGTAACGGTGGCTCAGTCCATTAATAGACCCTCCTTTTCCATCTGCTTCCGGTTCTCTCATCTCTGCCTTTCCGACTTTACCGCCACTCGTGTTTGTGTTTTCTCTTCAGGGCAACAGCAGAACTACAGGCTCAAGTGTCTCATATGTGACAACTATATTATAACCCAATCAGCCCATTTCTCTGGGGAAAGTAAAAACTCTTGTGTTATGGCACACTATGTCAGAAAAACTAGGTATGAGATCGCCAGTCTTAGCAATTAAGAGATTCAGAGATACCAAACTATAACAGACCACCGTGGTAACCTTTTAAATCCTGTAAAGCGCTTTGTGACAACATGTGTTGTGAAAAGCGCTATACAAATAAACTTTGATTTGATTTGATTTGATTTGGTAGTCTCTAGTAGAACTTGCTTCCTGAAGCAGCATGTGTCCAGTGGCAGGCCAAGCCTTTGGCCATTCTCCCTTTATACCACAGTTACAAAAGAAATGTCTTTCAATTAAAGCGAGAATCTCTCTCCATTCGCTATCAAATGTTCCCACAACGCTATGTCCTTACACACTGAGCTCGCTCTGTTTTTGGCAAAAACTCTGATTATTCATACATCATTGCACCCCCCCCGACCCCCCCCCCCCCCCCCCTCCCCGACCCCTTCCTTCAGTCCTTCTGCCCAATGGAGACAGAAAGTTTCAAACACCCCAGTGTCACTTTTGTTCACTCTTTCTAATTTGCAAACACAGACACTGCGGGCCAATCAGCATGCCTGCTGTCTGAATTGTGCCCCGGTAAATGGATGGGAAGGTTGGGAGTGTGAGAACAGCTTCTGTCTGTGTGTGTGTGTGTGTGTGTGTGTGTGTGTGTGTGTGTGTGTGTGTGTGTGTGTGTGTCTAAGAGAGAGAGGGAGAGGGGGAGAGAGATAGAGAGATCTGTAGATCACACACGACTCAGTGGTCACAAGGTTCCCACAGATGGCTCAGTGCTGTCATACCCCCTTCCGCTTGGGCTGTGACCAAAAACCAGGGCTATTGAGTTGCCACTGAAAATAGCCACTCCACTAAAAATGTCAGTGGCCAATAAGAAACCCTCCATCATGTGCTTTGGAGCTGTGCCTAAGCCCAGTGCTGTTCCTAACATACAATAGTTGTACTGATGTGTTGAAATGCTTTAAAGATGGCATTTTCTTTGGACTGTGAATTTACCAAAAAATTGCACCATGTTTGCAAAAGCTTAAGCCTTTTTCAACACATAAATACAAAACACATCGACCTCTTACATTCATTTCTGTATTAAACTGGCAAACCCCACCTCCCCAGTGACAGGCACTTAATCCTTTGTTTCTAACCAATGCTGCAACACTAACCTTTGCCTTCTTGACGCTTTATTATTCATTCTGCCCCCTCGTGCTCTCCAAGTGTAGTAAACCCTCCGATCCAATCAAATTAGCGACAGCAGTCTCAGCCGTGTAGTTCTGGGCAGCACAATAAATCACACCCATGTCTTACACAATTCTGATCACACTGAACCAGAACCAGAGATCTGGCCCATCAACGCTTAAATAAGTAATCAAATACGCTATTGACTAAGTAAATGTATGTTAATACCATTTCATCTACTTGGAGTGCTGATTATTATTTGATTTTTTTGAACCGATGAATCGATTTATCCGATGAATCCGGCTAACCCATTCATCAAGATAACAAAAGTATACATTTTATGAGTTCTCTGTCCATGGTACTGACCTTTGTCAGCGGCAGTCTCGAATAGCATAATGTCGAACCGAGTTTTACATTCACAGACAGAGGGCGGGGGAGAGAATCCAACATGTGGAAATAATCACTTATAGTGTCTCGAAAATCGGATTAAGAGCAAGTATGCGTCCGACTGTAAACTTATTATTTTTGCATATGTGTCCGAGAAGCGGGTCGAAGGGGGAAAAAATCGTTTACGACCAATATGGATTCTGTGATTCGTTGCAGAAGATAAAGGACCATGGTATTAAACGCACTGCACACCGTTACTTTGCACTTTGGGATGAGCACAGATTAACTCCACATGTATCCTAACGTAAATTAAGGATCAATAAAACAGAAAACACTAATCTGTTAAGGGGCATAGTGTCACGATATGGAGAAGCTGCATCTTAATTCGAAAGGTGACAGGGCTTTTGCTTTCAATTAAACCATTTCTTACCGAGCATAGAAAAGATGAAATCCTTGGCTGTGTGGATTTCCAGAGCCCGCTGGTCATCGTATTCGCGTTGGTCGTGTTTGCTGAATTCCTGGATAAGCCTGTTCAGCTCTTCTATCCTCGCCCCGGACCTGAAATCAAGCGCAGGACAGCACGGTAGTCTGTTATTGTTGATGCTACCGGGCGTCGCGGTAGGACTACTCCCAAGACTGTTGACAGATCCGGCCCGACTGGTTAAGGCAGGGGCCGCCATGTTCACGATACGGAGAAACAGAAGGCGCCGCTACGTCCTCCACTAGCGCTCTGCCTTCGCTTCACATCTCGTGGTTTCCCCTCCTTTTTATAAACGAGGTGCTCTTGGAATGAGTCGCTGGCGCTGTGATTCGTGATGTCATGTAATCCACACGCAGCGCTAAACCGCTCACCACAGCAGACCTCTTGATTAAATTCTGAGAGATACTTTTTTCTACAGCATTGTAAATCTCACTATAACAGTTTAAGACAAGTTGCTTGTAGGAATTTTGTCAGCCTTATAATAATATCATAACAACAGCAACAATACTACTACTACTACTACTCACTCGTAGTACTACTACTATTACTACTACTACTACTACTAATAATAATAATAATAAGAAGAAGAAGAATAAAATGTAAATATCATTATTATTATATTAATATATTTTTTTTATCATATACTATGTTCAATTATATTATTGTTATTATTGTGATTCGTATTATTCTTATGATTGTTATTGTTCTTGTTGTTGCGTTCGTTTTATTAAGAGACTGAGGGACGTAGTAAAAGTATCAACATATTTTAGTCCTGGGTCAAATTCCTCTCTAGGTCAAATCCCTTTCTAGCTACTAGTGGCCGTCTACTACTACAATTATACTTTTACTATTACTACTATTAGTTTAGTAGTAGTAGAAGGTGGTGAAAGTAAACGCTCGTTTGACTTATGCGCAAGAATGACGCCGCCGTAACATTCTTGAAGTCATGTTATTGACTTACGTTGCTGTGCTAATGAAACTTGTGAAGTAAAAATCACAGTGGCATTCCAGTGTTCTTCTACTCCCTACATATGGTTCGCTAGATACGGGTCAATGGCACACTCAGTGTCATTTGTTTTTCTTGTTTCACTCAATGCTGCCAACTTTTGTGACTTTTTCGGCACGTTTAACGACTTTTCAGAGTGTTGCCAAGGAGCCGTCACTAATGCTTGCTCCGCATGCTTCTTTTACTTTAAACAATTAAATTTGATCGCGTTGATCAATCTATGTGCTGTGTGACTGAACCTCTGACATGAAATAGTCAAAAGTAGGCTACTGCAAATCCAGTGTCTGAAATATGTATAGCGATTTGTGGTTATAATATCAACATGTTTGGCAGCAAGGGAATTGGCGGCTTAAAATGGAGCCTTGATGCCAGTGTAGTTCAGTCACAAATCTTATTTCATACCTCTTACTATGTCTGACAACAAACAAAAGGAAATGAGAACATTTTTATTGGAAACTGTCTACATTAAAATACAGAGTAGGGGAGAACCAGCCCAGATGTAAAGGTCTCTTACACTCCAAATTAAGAGTCCCCAGAAAAGACCTTCATGTTCATGACCATCCATTTTGTGAGAAAATAATACTACACTAATTGCAGATATAAGAATCTATATTTGCTGAAGTGTAGTATGTGGAGGTTCTTGGGCCACACTAATGCCATTTCAGTACCAGCAGTTCCTTCACTGCTTCTTTCATCTTGCAGTAAGAGTCTATTAGATCCCAAACGGAGCCAAAGAGGAGGAGTTGAACCAAAGCCACATTTTTTAACACACTCCACATCTGTATTACTGCTGGGATTTGCTCAGAGCCAGGACACAGCATCTTGGTGAAATCAGTTTTCATATTGCTGCTTTTCCACCGTGTTCCACTTTCTATGAACCCAGTAATTCCAGACAGATTCACACGCCGTGATTGCACTATTGAAGCCTTTATTATACAAGCTTCTCCACCTGCATGGTTCCTTTAGGGTGGACTGAAAGCGTTTCTTTTGGTCTCAGTACTATTGGAGCCCTGCATCTGTGCTTTACTGTAAGGCCATGTTATTTTTAAAGCATGATGTAGAAATCGAGAGTGTGTGTGTGTGTGTGTGTGTGTGGATAATAGTGTATGTGTGTAACACCAACATCTGGTTGTCTCAGCAAAGTTGCAGGCTTGTTGAGCTGGGACAGGCGGAGTAAATACCCTTTGAAATCCAACGAACACATTCTGTGCAGTGCTGAGTCATCACAACAGTGGCGGCTGCAGTTTGCACAAAGGCCAAACCAGATTTTGTACTGTATTTTGTACAGCTCAGTTTCCAAAATACAGCAAGGAACACGATGCATCTGCATGTGGCTATCCCATGTTTTCTGTTTTTGTTTCCATTTACATCTATAGAGAAACATTTACATACAAAGATTCATAGATGTTTATGTTGACAGATAATCCGCCATCGTAAATACATCGAAAAAATGTAAGTTTTAAACGTTGTAATTACAACGGAATACAATAGAGAGCATTCTCTTGTTCCTGAAAGCTCTTGTTGCCATGGATACAGCTTGCCTTCTTTTAGAGTGGAGAATGTTAAACCGTACGGCTCACCCTGGGGATCCCCGTTTGGAGCAAGTGCCTCATTATCTTTCATGCTGCAGGTATTATATTACCACTCATTTCCAAACTCTGAACCAAGATCTCATACCACCACCACCCAAAGAGGAAAATCCTAAGAAGGAAAGCCATTGATTTCCAGCTCAGATGCCTGATACTGGCGTCCTCCCCTTGCACAGCTGATTAGAATAGGAATGTAGAATTCACTGTCACGTCTCTGTATTACCTGTAAACTCACACTCTAATGACCAGTGCTGCAGTATTTTCCACATAACCTTTTTAATAGTGCTGATTTTCAAGTACCCCTTTTTATGTAATGCATCTATAGTGAAGATTTTGTAGCATTGTTGGGGACTGTGTGCGATACTATCTCTGATTTTTATATAAAAACAGGCTGCATGACCAGAAGGCAATTGGTGAAAAACAGAACTCTATTAATATATGATTAATAGGAACATATTAAAAAAAGATGCCTTGGTCCATAGTCAAACACAATACAATCAGAAGTTATAGGTCATTGTAGTCTATGTTTTACTTTTAATGAGTCCAGGTACCATTCAGGTAAACTCACTCGGCCCTTACTGAGGAAGAGAAAGAGGAAGAGGTGCAGACGCGGTCAGGTTTGACTGTGCTGGCACCCTACTGGTCTACTGCTCGACAACATCCAGTCCCCGCAAAACAAACTTCATCAACTTCATTGGTGCCTCGATTCTCACTGAGACACAGTATGTGTCAACAACACAACCACCCATGATCTCGGAGTCCTACAGGACAGAGGGGATTCTGGGAGGAGCAGTGGTGGCCAGTGCCCCTGTCACAACATCCTTGACACCCCCCCCCCCCCCCCCCCCCCCCGCCTCCAGGCCTCCCGTGTGAGATAATAGATCATTTTGTGAATAGCAAAAAAGCAGCAGCAGTATTGGCAACTTAGCAATTTTGTCGCTTAGGGTTGCCAGACCCTCTAACAGATTAACTGGTTCCAGGTTGCTACTCCCCCCCCCAGTTCAAATGGTCTTGAATGCCCTCTGCTACAGGAAACCATCAAAACTGCATTCAAGATCACTACAACATATCCACACAACATGGTGCAGGCTGCCATAAAAATAGATTTTTTTCCACACACCGTCAGATTTCTCGATGGTGTCTGTCGACTGATGGCTGTCTAGATCACTTTCTCATACTGTTATCGACTCTTTTTTCATTACAGTAATCCGTCACTTATAAATCAATCAATACACCCAACACATAATCTATCTCATAGTATTTACTCAAAGGTCTGACATAAATAACTGTGCAGTCACATACTATAAACAGTTTAGTATAATACTACTACTATATTGTCACGGTAGGCCGGTCCACCATCTCACGGAAGACGACCCACTCCTAGATACTCCACCTCCCATTACCCCCCCCCTCCACCCTGCTCACAGTCACCTCCACATACTGATTACAACATCATCAGCTCCTCATTCATCCCAGTCCTTAAATGCCCATGGGTTCAGTGCCATGCGTTCCTCGAGCAAGCTGGCATGCTGAACGAACCGCAGACGTCTCCGCCACTCCTCGTCCCAGCCAAGCACTCCGCGCTTAGCGCTTCGCCGCCCAGAGTTCTCTTGCAGCGCCTAGCGCCTTTTTTTTCCGTTTTGTGTCGTGCTGCGCATGCCGTCGTCCTTTGGTGAGAACGGACGTTAAACACTTCACAGCCCAATTCTCGTCTCCTGCTCCTTCCACCTCAACATCACATATGTAACGTTCCTTCTTATTTATATGCGTATGTGTATTTCTAATATATCCATATCTTGGTATGTAACATCCCTTTCTCCTCCTGATTTATTCATAGTTGATTTCTGTGTTGTTAGCACCCTGTGTGGTCTGTGAGATTATGCTACTGCAGTTCATTGTAATGGAATACTGTGTATGAAATTACATGCAGTGTGACGATAGACCTTCATGACTTTATTTCATGCTTTTATAAGGTTTTGGTAATCTCAATGTAATCATTATGCATGTAATACCCTGTCTTGCCTTTGTTCATTTTGGTCAACACTTCTCTCCGTGGTTTCTGTTAACAGTTCACACGTCGTCTCCTAAATTTTATTCATGAGTTTCCACATTTCCACTCTTTAATATAGACATGAGACTGATAAGAATCAAAACAGGATATTCCACTAACTGAACACTGGAGGTTCTTAAGCCTGGAACACCAAGTCCTTGCCTCAACCACCCTGTCATTGATTTTCAGGACCATGACAACAATTGGTGGACTAGGCCTCTTTCAAATGGCTCATTCATGGATAAATCCCACCGTCTTCTGATCTTGAAAGCACTTTTCTCATGTGCTGTTAACTTCTATACCCCATATTGAGGGAACTCTGTGTTCTTCTGCTGGACTCGTATTTTCAGCACCTTGTGTCTTTGTCATAGACGTTCTCATTCCGGGTCATCATCCATCCAGTCGGGTTTCTGGTTATGCCTGGACACTGTATACTGAAGGTCACCTGGACGAGGCTCACATTCCGAGTTAACAAATATAAGAAAATTTGTAAACAAATGAAAGTAAAATGAATGACATTGAGCATTCTAATGCTGGATGTGGTAAGAATTAGCAGTAAAGGAATCTGTCCACTTCCAAAGGTTTTCTTAAAAGCTTTTCAAGAGCTGTATCCATGAAGACGGAGCTGTATTCATGAAGTGCATTTGATTGAATCTGAGCGGCAGGTGCTGTAATCACAGTCATTCTCAGAGTTGATCGCTTAGCGATAATACACATCTTTCCAGCCTCCGTTCATCATTATAAGAATAAAAACCTGCTGCCAATCAGAAGGTTCCTTGCATCCACCTTTACACTGCTGTTGTGCAATGTAGAACCTCCACCTGGATGAATTACACCACCTTTAGCTCTTGTAAATATAATTCCTACAGCTTCAGATGTTCACCAGTGCTGCAGATTTCAGGAACCTAGCATTGCTTCAGCTGATATGTTTGCAGTGCGTGTTGCCTTCATCTCAGATGTTCTGTCCTGCACCTGTAATGGATGTAGCACTAGGACTGAGTGGGTGGGTTCCGGCAGTAATTCAGTGAATACGTTTGGCGTGGCGGTGGGCCAGTCTTCAAGCTGAACAGAGCAAGAACAGTATTGTGTCATTACTGTTTAGTGCATAAGCGCGCATAAACTGTCATGAACTAATATTCTTACTTGGACTTATCTGTTGTATAAAGGGTCTTCCTAGTAAATATAATAGCACCTTTTGGTACCCAAACATTAAAATGTTACTGCGCATGCAAACATTTTAAAAGGAAATCAAATAGTTGTAGGAATACTCACCAGCACGTTTGGTAATACCTCTTTATGACACAAAGGTTTTAGACATGCGATACATTGCGGTGCTTTCCAACCCAGAACCACCGACACGACGACAATTACAGCCACGACAGTGCAGACGGTAAAAACGACGGCCCAGTGGACGAGACGACCTGGACCGACAGCACCACCATCGTTAAAACAATGTGCAATGTGTTTGGTGTGAGCACTACGTTCGAACAGAGACTCACTGGGGATGAAGATGCATTTTGTGGTGCTGTTGGTCTTGTTGATGTATCCCACGAACACGTCCGCTTTCAGACAGTGTCTCCCTCCGTTTGGGGTTTTGAGTAAGAACGGTGGAGGTGTTTTGGTCTCTTCTCTAATAACCTATGAAGATAAAAGCTTGGTTAGGCTTGCAGGATAAGCAGGCCACCAAGATGGAGGTTTGTTAATGGAAACAGCATCTGTTGGGAGATTTTCATTTAGACCAGCGCTTCTCAGTCCATTTTTTGGGCACTCCTGCCAGTCCTCATAAGTATTCTGCTGCAGTTCCCAACACACCAGGTAATGAAGAGTGCTCCAGAGTCTGATTATGTGTTTCGTGAGTATGAAGAGCTGGATTAGAATGAATATGTGGACTGGATGTAACTGGGAAGCTGTAATTTATAATAAATTTTTACAAAGTTTCTGCTTACGCTGTGTTCGTGGCCTTCCTTCCACAGACTGAGGTTTATGCTGGTGTATGGGAGTTTCTCGCTGAAGTCCACCTTGATATAGCTTCTCATCAGAGTCAGGGTCATATTCGGAACTAGCAGAGCTGAGCAGCAGAAGAAACAGAAGGTCCCACTGAGCATGTTTTTCATCAACCAACAAGCAATGTGACCTCAGCATCATCATCATCATCACACTGCGCGTCGTAAGAATCAGTCCACTCAGAAAGTTCTGGGGTGCCTCACTGTCTTTCCGGTTGAAGGTAGTTGGAAGGCGTCCCCATGACGTCCGTCCGTCGCACAGTGCTTGCACACTAATGCTATAATCTGAGTCAGAGCTTAGGTCAAGGGTCAAGTCACATTTGGTCTCAACGATCTTCTGGCAGTTGAGGGCCTCCACCCAGGATCCATTTAGCATGTGTATCTCATACTCTCTTTAGGAAACACAGAGGAAACATAACAGCTACAGTCACTGTGATTGCATGAGTTAACTCAAAATGTGAATAAAATGTAAATACAACTGGAATAAAAAATATTGTAAATCTACTGGCCTTTCATTTTCAACTATTATCTCTTGAAAAGGTTTCAAGTGTTCAAAGTGTATTGAAGTGTTTAATAGTTAGCATTTGGGTCAAATGTGGAAAAATATTGAATAGATCTCTACTGGATATTTCATCTTGCCATGAATTAAAAATAAGTTTGAATGTGGGTGGAATTTATGTATTTTGTGTGACTCATGGCTAAGGAATGTTAATAACTATGCACAGTAATTATGACTGTCAGATGTTTTGTTACAATTTGGTTTCTATCTACTTTCATTTTGCTTTTATTATTTATCAACTTATAAATGAACAAAACACATGTATAGCTGGATCTTTAACCAAACTTCTGACAAAGAATGTTCCTCATTTTCTCTAAATATATATACTAAATGCACCCTTCAGATAAACTATACACAAACATGTATTTTTTTGCTTATATCTAACTCAGTAATATTGTGAAATAGATACCAAATGTTTATTTATTCCTTTGTATGATGATGGTGATTCTTATCATGAGTCTTCTATATACTGATCTGGATGTTACCTTAGCAACCGTCAATAACCTAAATGTGCACTCACCCCTGAAACATTACTGAGTAGTAGACAGTGTCGCATTCTGCCTCCAGGGGGCTCCACTTCAGAAAATGCCTCATGTTCACTGTCTCAATGGAGATGTTTTTTGGTGTGGGCAAGGGAGTCACACCTAGTGAAATGTCGAGATGTTTAGGTTTCATTTTCCTTTTCTTTGACCCTATACATTTCCTTCATTGTTTGTGTGTGTGCGTGTGCGTGTGTGTGTGTGTTTGCGCGTGATTTTGTGTTCTTTCATCAATATTCTGGTTCATTAAATAAGTCGATTACTTTTACACTGGCGCACACAAATTAAATATGGGACAGCATTCTAGAGCTTCTAGAACCTACGCGTTTTACGTATTTTGTTGTCTACGTATTTTACGTATTTTGTTGTCTACGTATTTTACGTATTTTGTCTACGTGACAAGTGTGAGATCCACTCCTGCCTGTTGAACAGTCTCTGTTAGCCACTGACCTTTCAGCGACGCTGTAAATTTCCTTTAGTAGCCTAAACTAAAAGTACAACGTACAAACCTAGAATGCAACAGAATGGAATAGCTATTCTATAACTGTATAGAAATATAACGATATACTGTATAGAATAACTACATAATGTGTGACATAAATATATATAAGCATTTAGTCACATTAGTCAACATACTGTAGTTCGCACTGATACAAGGCAGGGGATTTATTTAAGAGCTTAACATCTGTCTTGTTTTCGGGTCCACGTTTAAGTAACACGTCATTATTATATTGTTGTGTAGGCGAGCATCCGTTAGAGTATTAGATACTTACAGCTGATAACGATGCTGAGGAAGATGAGAGCGTGACATTTAGCGAGGCTTCTGGTCCGGAGCATCACCTGGTGTCTGACCTGTCCCTGCACATGTCAGGGACCTACAGCGAACACCAGGGACCTGCTTGAACTGTCTCACGTTTCCCTGGAAAGCCTCCGTCGTGTGTCATTCCGTGATTTAAAAAAATCCGTCGATTTAAAAAAAAGTGTCAACAAATGTTGCTGTCGCAGCCAAAATATGTTTAGAATGTAGTAGGATGCGTTAATTGTGTCTCTGAAAGTGTTTCTGTGCCTTTTTCAACGCTGTCCACGCGTGGGTGAACTCCAGCGCTCTCTGTGAAATTGTGACGAGTCTTGAGGTGTGTAAAAGTAAGACTGGTTTTGTGGAATTTCTCTATTTAAATAATTAGGAATTTGACCTGCTCTACCAGTTTCCTAACCCTTCCCTCTCCTTGGTTTCTCAGTGCTGTCTGGATGATTATATAATTTACTAAGTAGGCCTACTGTTGCGTTTTGATCCTCGATCTTCTCTCTAGCGTGTTCGCTGATGCAAAAGAAAACATCCTTTAACCTTTTTATTAAAAGCAAGTTAAATACAGAGCGCTCTGGAGAGAACACAACAAAAGCCTAACTACTCTACTCTGTAGCTTTGTGTGCAGATCTCCAAACAGACTGTTTTCACCCCTTCTTTATATTTGACCTGGGTGTCGGCCCCCACATTTTCTACTCTGCGGTGGCGTCTCCCTATATGTCTGAAAACTTGTCTGCCTGTTTCTCTGAACAGACAACATGTCAGTCATTCTGCCGCCAGTGAACCTGCTCTGACATTTTCAGTGTTTTCCACTTGCCCTCTGATACAGTTGTGTCCTCCGTCTCGCAGATGCTGTCGACCTGTTTTCAACTTAAAACAAGTTTTGTGAACTTGCACAGGTGTTAACACATTCTGTGGAGCATCCAGTTCTTTTGCAGAGAGCACACTAATATGCTGCTTAACTCACCTTATGTAGCATTCATATCTAGCTTTAATATCAAGTTTACTGGTAAGCAAAATATATTGTTGCTAATGTTACTGCTAAGCAAAAACCCATTATCTCAGCAGTACTTAACAAGTACAATAGGAAATGTGAGCAGTCACTAAGACTTCAGCATTTTAGCGGGAAATTGTCAGTTTGTCATTTTTGTGTGATTATGTTTTTTAGAGCTTTTTGGTGTATTTCTAGCAGTGCTGCGTGTGTCTGAGAATTTGAGTTGCAGCAAATAAAGTGTACAGAACTTCTCAGCCAGAGGACGGTCCATATTTTATTGAGTGTTAAAAGAAACGTTTCTCATTGAATGTGTTAATCGAGAATAATCCCGTCTTATTGTGAGTGTTAAGCCCGTCTTATTGAGCCCATGCCATTACCGGAATTAAGGACATGCAAGGAAATGAGTATTAATTAGTGTAAAATATAGCCTTTTTCACAGAATGCGTCATACATTGACCTGTCTAAACACGTATAATAGTTTAAAGGAAATAATTTTCATTTTAATCCTTAAGACAAGTCCTGACTCCCAGATCACTCCAGTAGTGAGAGCCACGTAAATAAAACTCCTCCCTCGTTTCTGTTCGTTGTCTGATCGGACCGTGCAGTGGCGGCAAGCACATACTGTTCCCACGGTGTCTACGTTCGTTTGATAATATCTGTTATGACAGTTTTTACCCAACAGATGGCGATAGAGAGAGAGAGAGAGAGAGAGAGAGAGAGAGAGAGAGAGAGAGAGAGAGAGAGAGAGAGAGAGAGAGAGAGAGAGAGAGAGAGAGTCTCTAAGCTTGTATGTGCATTTCAGACTTTGAGCCTCGAAAGTCATCAACCATTAACTAAGGTGTAAAATCATAAAGCAATAAAGTCTGGAAGCCCTTATACACATCACTCTTTTTAGACAGTTTCGCTCTGAAACCGAAACAGTGAAATCATTTCCATTCAAAACCTCGAGACTGCACACCCAAGACATTATGATAAACTATTACTCTTAATGATATTATTTTGATGATCACATTATAAAACAGTTAAAATTCCACTTTTGATTTCTATTCACTTTTTATGCTCATGTTTCTAAAAATGTGTTTCTCAGGAATCGTCTTGATTTATAAAAAGACTCAATATTACGTGTTCTGATCTCTCGGCCTTGATTAGAATCTGGCTGATCAGTAATCATTTTACAGCATGAAACTTTCACTCGTCTACTTGGGTCTCCACTAGACCCTGTTTCAAACATATATGTGATATGAGAAATAAAGTAATTAACAGTATTTAACAATTAACAGTAACATCGTGAGCGTAGTCACATCCGGGCTCCATGTATTCTTCACTGTGAATCATTAATGTTCTTTTGCCCGTTATGGAAAGTCATCACTGATATAGACAAACATGGTCATGGGTGTCATTAGGTTATAGAGAGCAGTGTCTGTCAACAGTTTCACACCCATCATCGATAGCATCGTCATCAAGGGCAAAGTTGGGGCCCTGGGTGTGACTATCAGCTTTATGGCCCTCCGTAGGGTTAAAGTCCCGCGGTCTAACTGAAGGAATATATTCTATGAGATCAATTGCACTGGAAGAACCATTAAGGATAACCTTCTCATCTCTGTTTCAGCACATTTTATTGGAATTAACTAAAGTGCATTATCTTCATAAAGTGTTTCAGTTCAGGATTCTTTTGTGTGAGTGTGCGTTTGTGTGAAGATTTTGCTGTGAATTATTTTTTTTTAGAACGTTCTTTAATCTGTGAAAGAATTGTCATTGAAGAAGATGTCAACAGCATTGGAGGTTACCGGATTCTTGCTGGGCACAGCCTCCTGGCTGGTGACCGGTACTGCTCTGGCTAACGACTACTGGAAGGTGTCCTCATATTCGGGCAGTGTTATCATCTCAAGCAGACAGTATGAGAACCTCTGGCACTCGTGTGCCGAGGACAGCTCCGGGATTGCTGAATGCCGAGACTTCGAGTCCTTGCTGGCATTGCCTGGTGAGCGCCATGTTGTTTTACAAAACTGGGTCACTAGTGTCAAAATAATCTTATGTTATTGAGCAGATTTGGTTGATATATAAGTTCAAATACTTTTACAGAATGTCAGTAATGATGAACATTGGTGATTTTTTTTAATTGATGATCATGAGAGCATAAGAGCATAAGAGGGCCAGGCTCAACCTTGGAAATGGGGTTTGGTCCTGGCCACCATTTTGTGCTGAAATCATATGTCAAGAATGCCGCAAAATGGACTGAACCTGCCTTTTTGTGTTGCTTTTTAAAGTCTGTTTCAAACAAATGCCAATGTTCGTGCTATTTTAGACAGTTTTTTTCTGCCTAAAAGTTAAAAAATTAAGAGGTGCCTATGTCATACTTTAAAATAATCAAAAACCTCATAAATCTTTCATCACTACTGCATTCTGAAAATTACTGACTCATTTGTGCAACTACGTTACGTAAAACGGTGGTAAATCTGGCAGAAGCTCCCTGGCGTAGTTATTTGCTGACGTAATGCTACTGTATTCTTTAGAGGAAGTAATGAGAGGTCGTAACTGAAAAAATCCCCTAACCTTGAGCGTCGTCACAGTACTAACATGGTTCCAGTTGTTGTTTTAAAGTCACATTCTGGTGTTTTTCCTATGACATCCAGGCTTCGTGCAAGCATGTCGAGCTTTGATGATCATCTCACTCCTCCTTGGTCTGTTCTCCCTTGTGGTATCCATCCTTGGCCTCAAGTGTATTAATTTTGGCAGCGTCAGGGAAGACACAAAGGCCAAAATCGCTGTAACTGGTGGTGTTCTCTTCATCCTGGCAGGTGCGGCTTAAACCACATTAAGTTTTTTCCCTGTACAACACCCAAATCCCTTCCCATAGTTTTCTAGCAGAACACAGGTGAACCCACATTTTTTTAAAAGCAGCTACTTGTGTATATTGTGTTGTTATGAAGTAGGTAGTAATGGTAGGTGGTAATATCCTGTCTTTAATGTATCACATCCTTCATTAAGTCTGCTTGTTTGTTGTATAGGTCTATGTACGATGATTGCCGCCTCTTGGTATGCTGCACGTATCGTTCAAGACTTCAACAACCCCCTTTTCGGAGGCATTAAGTGAGCAGTTGCACACATCCTCTCCCTCTCTTTTTCTCTCTCTCATTCTCTGTCCCTCTTTCTTTCTCTCTCCTGCTCTCTGTCCCTCTCTCTCTCCCTCTCACTCTTTCCTGTGTCCCCTTCCCCATCCTTCCTCCTCTCTTTCACTCTATCTCTCTCTTCCCCACATTAACACCCCTCCTCTCTTCCTCTCACCTTCAGTTCTCTCCATGTCTTTCGTTTCACTCTTCTCTCTTATCACTGACTTTATCTCAGTTCCCCATGTCATTTGTATAAATGTGTGTGTGTGTGTGTGTGTGTGTGTGTGTGTGTGTGTGTGTGTGTGTGTATGTCTTTGAAGGTTTGAACTAGGCGCTGGTCTCTACATGTGCTGGGCCGGGGCCTTGTTGTCTATCCTTGGAGGCGCTCTGCTCTGCTGTGCCTGCAGAAGACAGTCTGCCGTCCGGGTTAAAGGGTGAGCCTCCCTCTCTGAGCCCCCCTCAGCGTCTCTCCTCACACACACACACCCCTACACACCTTCACCTTTCTCCTGAATCTGCACCTACATGATTTCTTTTCATTTTCTCACATGATCACTGAGCTGTTTGTCATGTTTTTCGTAATGGCATTTAACCTCTGCTGAGTTTTGGATTTCTCTTCATTCTCCCTCTTGTTTTGTACCTGTCATTTTTGTTTTACAGAGGATACTACCCACCCAGTCAGGGACAGAAGATCCACAAACCTGTGTCAGAAACAGAGACGGCGAGAGCCTACGTTTGAACATCGAGCTTCTCCCTGCATTTACGAGACTTCCTTTACTGTTGTTACTCAACTGTGTGTTTTAATCCCCCCATTTTTTCTACCCTTTAAAAAAAATATTGAGTTCATGCTATTTGTGAAAATAATTAATCGATTATACGTGAATACTTAAATGCTTTAAGGATTTTAATTCTAGTCTAATTGCTGATACTAATGTGATTACTTTGTGTGGTCTTATTTGTTTTTAGAGAGGTGAAGCCACTTTTCTTATTTTTTTGGAGGGTGTGGTGAGCAGAGTGTACCTCAGGTTCACTGTTCAATAAAGCTGTTTATAATGAACTGATTCACTGGTCTGACACTCATTTCACTGTGCTTCAGTATTAATGAGGATAACCGACTGCTTTAGTTACACTACCATCATCTTCACAAGCATCTGAGCAGAAGGACCCTTATGCACTGTTGACTCATAGCAGAGCACACACCTAGTTCACTGTAAGATATGGTGTTTAAACTTGTTCAAACTTGATGCATGACATCATTTGATACTAACGAGAGCCATATATATGTATATTGTCCTAACTGAAGATATAATAGCATTCTTTAATCAAAGCTTTTTTGTCACTTCCTTGTTCCATAATCCAACACTGTCAACTCATAATGTTAACAAACACCCTGATGCACCATGAATATAACGTTAGGCTACCTAAAAGCAATTTAAGAAATACAAAACAGTATTGGTTTCATAATCATAAAGAAGGCAAACCTGATTTACATTCGTTACATTCGAGGTTATGTTTGTGCTGGACATAATCTTGCATGAGACAACAATTACAGATTACACAGTCTGTGTTAATGAAATTAATCCTCCTCAGCTCTTTATGGCTAAACTCTGCTGACTCCAAGAGTCCTGGATTATAATCTTAACCCCAGCGGTTAATAGAGGGGTGAGAAGGTCGGAGAGCCCCTTTCCCCCTTTGTGATATGCAAAAGTCAGTGTGTGCGATCTGTGTGTTTAAGTGTGTGTGTGTGTGTGTGTGTGTGTGTGTGTGTGTGTGTGTGTGTGTGTGTGTGTGTGTGTGTGTTTGTCTATATATCTATCACACGCATGTACACACACATGGACACACACACACACACACACACAGAATAATTCCTACTAATAGCAACTAAAAGGCCGGATTGAAAAGCAGCTGTAAACATAAGATCTGTAGAAGCTGAGATCTACCACACCAGACAGGACACCAGACCCAGATGTTCCTGCGTTGCTAGCAGGCAGAGGGTATATATACTGTATGCTGTGCATTCTGTATACTATGACACTTGGTTATGGCTAGCATAGTATGCAGAAACATATGTGACCAGAGCACGTTGGAAGTTCAAAGATCAAAGTGGGATACACCTCTGAAGGTGGTAGAGAATGACCAAGCTAAGATCTTGCAGAACTTCCAGATACAGCAGCGGCCACGTAACACGGTGTGTGTGTGTGTGTGTGCTTCCCCTCTGATTATCCATTCATTCATCTCAAACACGCTCCCCCATCAGAGCTGAATGTTGACATGCAAACCCCACGTTAGCTGTGAGAGGATCGATTTGTGGCACGTGAGGGTTCACCACACCACAGGTCCCTGCACGTGAGGGTTCACCACACCACAGCTCCTTACACGTGAGGGTCAACCACACCACAGCTCCCTGCACGTGAGGGTCAACCACACCGCAGCTCCCTGCACGTGAGGGTCAACCACACCACAGCTCCCTGCACGTGACACAAACTCTAGAGCGAACGCTCCGATCCTGATACCCACTGCTCAGTAATCTCACCCAGTGCTGACCAAGGGGAACCAACCCAATCCGCTCAGCCTTCGGGCAGGAGCCACAGGAAGCATCGCTGTAGGTGTGTGTGTGTGTGTGTGTGTGTGTGTGTGTGTATGTGTGTGTGTGTGTGTGATGGGGGAAGGGACAGAAGCTAACTTTGGCTAACCTAATTGGCTGAGCAGTAACTCCAGACATGTTTGGGTACTTATAGTAGCCTTTCGCTGCTGGCTAACACTTTAGTTTGCTCTCTCTCTCTGTTTATCTTTCCGTCTTTACCTCAGACATCAGTGGCATCACTTGCTCAAGGTACGCAGGCTGGGGACACAGCTCCATAACAGAATAATGCAATTCTGCTGAACTGAGGCTTGGAGTATGCAACATCATAATGTTACAGGGCATTTTCTCCTACGAGCAACCTGCATTCCCATGTTATGTTATAGAACAATTCTCATACGCATGCTTCTTTTTTTCATCTCTGATACTCCGATTTTAAAATGCATGTGAATTTTATGCAGGTACACAGCTAGATACATGGATAGAGCATCTGCATTAACTGTAACAAAATGTTGCATTGCATTGTGTAAAAACACTAACCTCCTCTCTGTCTTTTCTCTTCATCAGAACAATACAGACCTGTTTTGCTGCTCTAGGGCTGATTGACAAAACATTCATCACAATGAGCCCCAAGAGTGTTGTCTTTAAGAAAATGTGCAAAGACAGGTCGGTAAGTGAATGTCAATATGTGGAGAATGGGCAATGTATTGCTCATATGTATATGTTTATATACTTTTGGCCAAGGTTTGGACACAGCTGACTGAATGTGTGTTTGTATAGACTTAAAGGCATTTTTAGCTAATGGTGTATGCTTAAATTTGCTTCTAAGATAAATATATAGTTAATGTTGATGGTCTATATATGATTTTCTCCCAAAACAATGTATACAGTATATAATTAATAATAATAAATAATTTAAATTGTTTCCTCAAAAAATGTATTCAATTTGTCTCTCGTCCTACGAGTGCTCAGTGTACATGAGAATATGTTCAGGCCATCATAGGTGCTCAGTATACATGAGAATATGTTCAGGCCATCATAGGTGCTCAGTGTACATGAGAATATGTTCAGGCCATCATAGATACTCAGTGTACATGAGAATATGTTCAGGCCATCATAGGTGTTCAGTGTACATGAGAATATGTTCAGGCCATCATAGGTGTTCAGTGTACATGAGAATATGTTCAGGGCATCATAGGTGCTCATTCTCATGAATCTCAGACAAAAGTTTGGACGTAACTTATAAATGTATGTATATATACCTGGGTGTATACACATACATACATTACCACTATCTCTATATATATAAACTATTATATATACACATATATAATAAGAACATGGTTCCATGTTTGTGAATGCAGGTGGGTGTGTATATGGGGAAACGTGATTTCATTGATCGTGTTGACTCAGTAGAACCAGTGGGTGAGTTAAATAATTATTCAGTCAACCTTACACTGGACATGTGTGCATATAATCTGTTTGTTTTCTTCTTTGTATAAAAAAAACTTTCACTTTAAAGGTTAAAGTATCTTTCTTTGCCACAGATGGTGTTGTTCTTATAGACCCAGTACTCCTGAAAGGCAAAAAAGGTGATGTGTGTGTGTGTGTGTGTGTGTGTGTGTGTGTGTGTGTGTGTGTGTGTGTGTGTGTGTGTGTGTGTGTGTGTGTGTGAGATTTAAATGAAGAGCGCCTGTGATAATTTCATGTTTTAATGGCTCCCCCTAGTGTACGTCACCTTGGCTTGCACATTCCGCTATGGAAAAGACGACATGGACATTTTGGGAATTGCGTTCCGACGAGACATTTACTTCTCAACTCGGCAAGTGTACCCCGCGCTCCAGGACAAAGAGCAATGCACTCTCACCAAGGTGCAGGAAAAACTGCTCCGTAAACTGGGAGAAAACGCCTACCCCTTTTTCTTTGAAGTGAGTAGGCTTAAAGTACTCCATCCTACTTCATCTGCAGACACTTTGAGCGGGACGCTGTTATCACAATATGTTACACCTGGTAATGAAAAGAAAATGGTATGAAGACAAAATAGTAATTAACATAGTGTGTATTCAGCTTTAGAGGATTTAAAGAACTCAAAACAACGCTGACTAACATTGATAGCAAAACAGTTACAGGTTTAGTGTCCATTCATCTACATGATTTAGAGCCAATTATTAAACTTGAAATAAGAAGAACTAGGACTCAAAACTCGGGTTGTCACCAGATAACGGCACGGTAAGATTTATATTGTGTAGGTGAATGGTTAGAGATTTGAATTATAATCGGACAGGATAATGATATACAGGCAGGGCTATATATGCCCAGATACAAAAAAAAATATTATTCTTCTCAGGTCTGCTTCTTCTAACAACTGGGTCGTTTGAATCAGGAGCATTTTAAAAGTCCCTTTTGCATGTTTGAATTTGCCCATCTAATCATGTCTCAAAAACTGGTGGCACATTTTAATAAATTTTAATAGGCGTAAGCATAGTCTAATTAGAATCAAATTTATACGGCAATGCAAATGCGATGCTTGTTTCTTTTTGTTTAATTTTATCTTTTTTATAGTTTTATTCAGTCACATGAATGATTCCCCTGTAAGACTAATCTTGGACTTCGTCCACTCTGTTGTAGTTCCCTGATAATCTGCCATGCTCTGTGGGACTGCAGCCCGCCCCTACTGATGTGGGCAAGGTGAGGCCTCTTCTCTGTGAACTTCCAACACTACACCCAGTTTTGGTTTAATACCTATACCAACAAAAGTGACTCCTACAGTGTCCAGCTGAACGTAAAAGTTAATAGTGGTAATTTGGCTGCTTACGGTGGCTGAAAAACACATCTGCACTATGTCTGTTCTCATAATCCACATCCCGTAGCACTGTGCTGTTGAGTTTGAAGTGAAGGTCTTCAGTGCTGAAAGCCAGGATGCTAAAGTCCACAAACGGTCAGTCCGAATGTTCTGTTGAGACTATTTATCTTGTATGAGTTGTGAGGGAACCATGTGACTCAAAAGAGTTTTTCAAATCCCAAACCCGTTCTGCAGGAGTGCTGTTCGGCTGATGATCCGTAAGGTGCAGTATGCTCCAGAGAATCCCGGTCCCGCACCATCCGTGTCCATCACTCGCGACTTCCTCATGTCTGAAAAGCCAATGCATGTGGAGGCACGTCTGGAGAAGCAAGTAGGTCGTTCAACCATCAGGGCTTTACAGATAAGGGCAGGTTACAATTGAGTCTGTCCATAAGGGTGCAGGGGACTTTGAAAATAACACTAGGGATAGTCCCTGTGGAGTTTACCCGAAGGTGTTGTCCGAATGAGAACGCCACGTTAAACGAGCAAACCTCAAATGTCTTGCAGACGTATTATCACGGGGAACCAATCAAAGTATTGGTAATAATCAACAACGAGTCTAACAGAACGGTGAAGAACATTATTCTTTCTGGTGAGAGATAAACCGAGCACACTGACTGTAGTCTGCAAATACAGAAAATTAAATGGACGTTTTATGCACATATAACTGAGTCATAATAAAATATTGGGAATTTCCCTCTGATTGTGTGGTTTTCAGTGGATCAAATTGCAAATGTTGTGCTGTACTGTAATGACAGCTACATGAAGCCAGTGGTCACAGAGGATACTGGGTAAGCATTTGCTATTATTTACAGGAAAAATTAAGGGTGACCTAGCACAAAAATGACGGGAATTCTAATTTCATGTCAATTTTTCTTTTGCGCCCAGAGACTTTGTGGGACCAGGTGGTAAAATTGAGAAGGTGTACACACTGCTCCCCCTGCTGGCCAATAACAAGGAAAGGCGGGGAATTGTACTTGATGGAAAACTGAAGCATGAAGACACCAACCTGGCCTCTACTAGCTTGTGAGTACATTGCTCGAGTTGTTTCTTGGTAGGAATATAAAACAGCCTAAAATCATAGACAAGTTAAAGAAAGATAAAAGAAAATACTCGAATAATGAGTTACTTATAAGATAACATAATCCTTTATTAATCCCTCAGCGGGGAAATTTGAGAAGGGTATTACTGCAGGCTGGAAAACCTCCAAATGGGAGTGGCATAACTCCAAATGGGCGTGGCATAACTCCAAATGGGAGGGACAACTCCCTAGAAGGCAGGGCGGAACTCGGAGAACTTTGAGAAGTTTGGTGGGTTTTCCGGGACATAGGAATGGGTAAACATGCTGTATTAACGAAACCACAGTTATCCTGATGATACAATAAAACTATTGTTCACTTTTATATTGAGTTAATTCAACACATAGCCCTGCTTTACAGATCGCGATGTCCATTTTACTTACTAAACGCGTCTAATAGTTCGTGGGTTATATCCTGGTTTAATCCGCATCGTAATCAGTACTCTGTTTAGATTTCACGTTAACTGTTTACATGTTTAGTTTTCGACTAAACTTTAAATTTAATTCCTCATCAAATCCGTCAGCACCGCCGGCGGTGGGGGCCGTCTTCGGGAGGAAGGCAGAATACTAATTTTAAATTCATTTTAATTAATTCAGCTCGTGATCAATGGGTATGCATCAGAAACCAATGATTTATATCATTTATGGACATTAGTCAACAAACGCATTGTCATCAACTTTTTGTATAACAAAAACATTTTATTGAGAAATGGTTCTTTATGCCACCCTACCTCTTTCTTCATTGTGCAGACTAGAGACGGTTGTGCCATGCAAGGAGGGACCTATTCTGCAAGGCTGTGTAGTCATTCCCTCTGGAATGTTCTCTCCCATCTCTTTTTATAAATGAACATTTATGGTTTGCATTTAATTTGAATGCAAGGTCCCATTAAGTTTTTGGTTTTACACAAGAACGAACAATTACTATGTGCATGTAGGCATTCTGCATTTGCTGTGCATAACACTATTACTTACATTTAAAATCAAACATTTCATAGCATCAAGAAAATAGGTACACCATTTAAATGTATTTATATTTAATAGTATTGTACGGTTCGCTAAAGCAAAAACATAGGTTTTTTTCTAAATGCTATCCTGATTTAAGTAACTAACTATAGCACAAAAAAAAATGAACAACTGATCTAAGAGAAGGCCACGCCCATTTGGAGTTAAGGTCGACCTGTTTGGAGTTTAGTCCCTCCTATTTGGAGCTGATCCAGCCTGCAGGAATACGTACTTGGGAAATTTGCAATAGAAATAGAAAATTGTATGCAACTTAATACAAATATTATAATATATAAGTATAATACATTCGTTTTTTTACGTTTGTGAGACACTGACAAACACTTTGGTATAAAATAGAAATCATAAATCTTGAAAGTGAGAGGTAATGCCTGTGACGGGCAGGGTGAGCGAAAATAAATGGAAGCGATCACGCCAAGTCTCAGGGAAATAGAATGGTTTAATATGTAAAGTGCGCAAACCAAAACCCGTGAACTGATCCAAATTAAGGATATAATAACCAGCGGTCAACTGATACAAAGACAAGACATATATAGACGAACAAACGACCCTCAGGTGAGACGGATCGCGGGCTCCGCCCACCTGAGGGACGAACACAACGCCACACCCACAGGACAAGCTGCTGCTGTAGACGGGGGCGACCAGTAGGGGGCCGCCGTACCATGACAATGCCAATATCAAAGCACTCAGGATGTCACCAACAAAACTTTATTTAAAGGAAATTAATTACTAAAAACAATCATTATTAATGTGAATTATTAATATCAATGACTAAAATGTGACTTCTTAAAGTGCATTTGTAAAGATACTTCAGCATAAGTAAAAATAATCTTGAACCTATTTAGAAATGTACAATAAGTACAATTACATGATTAAAAGTCAACACTACCCACTTCTGATTATGGGCATGTTTGATCACAAGTCTTCAGAGATAATGCATTAACATTACTACAATTTAACAGAATTAAACCGGGGGTCTTGAAAGAGGTTCTGGGGATCTTGGTGAGCTACAGAATCATGGTGAAGCTCGTCGTGGGAACGGGGTCAGTATGATCTCTTCAACACCTATGAAAATATTGCCTCTACTCATGAAGTCCATGCTTGGGTTATTTATTTATTCTTTTCTTCATTTACATTCTACATAGGCTGATGGGGTCCAGGTGAGCATCATATTTGAAACTCAAATGAACTTGAATAAGCCTGGTTATGTGAGCATGCGCAGTGTTACAGGACATTTCGATTGCACCGTTCGTTTGTTTTTTGTTGTTGTTGTCCAGTGAGATTGGACTAGAACTGCCGTTTCAGCTCATGCACCCAAACCCTGACACAGGTAACCTCTTAATGTTCCCCTTCATTTACACAAACATTTGTTTTATATTTATGAATATTTGTTTTATATTTATGTGTGTACTAAACCAATCTCATCTTCCCGCGTGCATGCTTCTAGAAGTGAAAGAAAGGTGAGTCTGCTGTCCTGGTGTTTGTGCACGTGACTTTAGCGCACGTGACCGCTGTTCTTTTGCGGTCCGGCAGGTTTACGTAACCAGTTTGAAACTGCGCGTGCTGTCTAATCTGCGCGTGGTACGTCTTCAACACTCATACTTCACACTTTGTTGCGTCCTACAACAGTGAGGCCGACGAGGACGTGGTGTTCGAGGAGTTCAGACGCTCCAACGTGAAGGGCATGGGGGAAGATGACGAAGACGGGAACGTTTCTGCGGGCGAGCAATAAAAAAAGCGGAAACTTCCCTGTGTGGACATGCATTAGAACAATCAAACTTAGACGCGTATAGAGACTTCCTGTAGGACTGTTATATGTTAGACAGATCTACACCCTGAACGTCTGAAACGCGAGGGATGATTTAGCACTGTTAACAGTAGCACTGTTAAACAGGAAAATTCTACCGTCAGGAACAAACTGAATGTTATCCGATTTGATTATTGCACGTAAGCGAAGTCATAGTAGCTCACTTATAGAAACGTATTTTAAAGCAGTCGTTTATTACAGTATTGTAATAAACCAATAAAGTTTAACTATTTTAATAAAAATATATTTCTGGTAGGATTCCTTTTGCTTCGTGGGATTTGGGGTTATATGGTGTAGCCTATTTTCTGACCAAATTATTAGGTATATTAATATTTTTATATTAATATACTTAACATTTGGTAATTCATTTAATAATATTTTATTACTATTAAGTGTATTATGACCAAAGCATAAAGACTTTAATGGAATTCATTTTCGCAATGTATGCGCCTTGTCAGAGGCGGTCTTTGCATAGAGGCGTTGCTAGGCAATTGCCTTGGGCCCCTCCCACTGTAGGGCCCCCTTGTCTAGCTAAAGCCAGGTTCACACTACACGACTTTTCAGTCGTCCGGTTTTTGTGCCGTTCGCACTACACGACTGGTTGTGCTGTAATCGCGAGTCTTTCAGTTGTTGTGGCTTTCACACTATATGACTGATCGGCGACGCGGGCTCACGAATCAAACGACTGGGGAATCGCCGACTCATCTGGCTGCCGTCCAAAAACACGAGAACACGAAAACGAAACTCGCGAGAACCAGCAACACCACGTACACAATAGCTTAAACACAGTGTTGTAGTAAAGTTGACGCTGCTGCCGACTCTCAGTCGCCGACTGGGCTAGATATTAAACATGCTAGATATCTGCCGGTCGTCTGCGATGAGTCGGCGACGGCTCGGCGAGCGTCTTTCAGCAGTTCACACTACACGACTGAGCGAGCGCCGAGTGATCCCCGATTTGCCTCCGACCACAGTTTCTGTCGGCGATCTACAAAAAACAGTCGGCGACTGAAAAACCAGCCTAAAATCGTGTAGTGTGAACCTGAACTTATTTCTCGCATATTAATGTTGATGGGCCCCCTAGCTAAATTCGCCTTGAGCCCCCAAATTGCTAAGTCCGCCACTGCGCCTTGTCATACCATCCTAAAGGACTTTATCAGGGCCATAATGCTATAATATCAATTGATTTAATATTTCCTTTTCTATTTTCTATCGGAGTTTATTTTGCTTCTGTAACTCGGAAGGATCCATGAATTAACCGATATCCCTCATCAGCCAGTGTACACATATTTACACACTATGATATTTATTTATGTCCGTCAGATTCAGGACTTGTTTCATCCATGGTATATAAACGGAAAGGTGGTTTGTCAACTTTTCAAATATTTGAAAAGTTTTCAAATATTACATATTTATTATTTATAACTAAAATTACACATAGGAATGAAAAAAAACACATAGGAATTGCATTAAAATTCATCAAGATATGTCGTGTTCAAACTCTTATTTGGCCATGGCATGTAACATCATATAACGTAGCGTAGGCCCTATAGCATTTACACAACACTATTCACACTGTTTTGTCTGAGGTAAGACACAACAACAGACATTAAAATCAGCAAAAGAGATAGCAGAAATTTATCTCTCAAACAATTGTTTTTTAATTAAATAAACAAATAAACATTCATTACTATTATCTTCAGTAACAAATAGTTCATTGTATAGCGTTCTAGTTACTTTGTTCTGTGTAGAAGAAAATGAATGAAGTTTTGAGAATTAAGAAAACATTAGTTTTTTGTTACTATAAAAAACAGGACCCATTTCTGCTGTAAGACTTTATCAGGGCCATAATGCCATAATATCTGAGAGAAATATAAACCAGTTCATAAGATAGCGAGATAAGTCTTCCCACTGTTCTTCCATAATACCAGATATCATTTACTTTCCCCATGGCTATATCAGACAGTTAACAACATGGCTTAGCTTCAACTAATTCATTAGTGTTCAGTCTATTATAATATCATGTTACTACAAGCTTCTCAGGTCTCTCTCTCTCTCACACACACACACACACATAACACATAGCAATTTTTTCCATCACCTGATCGCACTCAGCAAGTCTTTCCAAAATACTTTCTAAACTCATTCAAAGTTCTGCACTTTTGCCAGGAATTACACTCCCCAATATCCCACAGTCTGTTCAAGATCCCCAGTGAATAAATACTGCTTCCTACCGATCCACAATTGTGACGTCTCATTTTGCATATCAATAATTTCTGAGCCAAGTTCTATGTGCACGAACCTATTTTGGTCTCTGGTTATTGTATCTTTGCTCATTTAGACGGTCTCATCTTCATCCTTTTTGGTGTGTCTCCCAGTATCTACTGAGTTTGGACTCCCTGCCAAAAGTCCACCTTTTCCACCATACCACCATGGCTAAGCCAGCAGTGTGGGGAAGAGGTCACCAGCAGGCACGAGTGAAGTCATGGCCACAACTTTCAGCACCGCAGAGTTGGAAGTAAGCAAAATACATCTAATAAGATTATGTATGCAAAATGTATTTAAAAATACATTATTTGTAGAGTTACATTCAAACACCAGTAGAAAAGAAAAGGACAGTATAGTTCTAAAATGAACAAAATCAAAAAAAGAATTCTGTAGGATAAATTTATGCATGTTACTGATTACAAATGTAATCACATAATCATATCATATAATCAGTAACGTATAACTAAATGGATTTTGTTTTTATTTCCTCAATCCCACAAAAACTACTTATCTCTGTGTCTAAATCACACAGACAAAAAAAGAAAAGTAGGAAAAAAGAAGATAACAAAAGGAACAGATTTAACTGTGACCTGAATCCCATCCACAGAGCATGGACAAATGTTTGGATTCAGAGTTGGGGTCACATTTTCATCAGCAGCTACATTTATGGTTAGGATTTTGTATAGAATCAGGCGCCATTATCCAAAAGGCATCCTGATCCCATTTGATTATATTTTAGGTGTATTGGCATTACTAATTGCGTAAAACATACAAGGCAAATAGCTGAAAATTTCTGGTGCGTATGGTGACTCTTAATTTGAATTATTGTGCATGCCCGTAATCATATAGGCCCAATTTCCAAGCATTGGTATTGCCTGGATTCACTGCACAATATCTCTGCCAGCAGACATGCTGTGTTTGAGCAAAAACACTTGTTTGAATGCAAGTATAAACATCTTCTTTCAGAAATGACTGACCCTGTGTTCTCTAAAATACCTCATACCAGAATACAACAAATATTTCTTTGCAAACATCATGATGTCTGCTGAATATTTAACTAGACAGAGGGCTGAAAAGTATGTAAACAGTTGTACTGAACAGGAAGTATCAACTTTGCAAAAAATTGTGACCATTCAACAATAATATTCCATTCACTTGTCCTGCAAAAGAATATCAGTCCCTACTGAAATTTGAGGCTAATTATGAAAGTAGGTGAATCAAACTAATAAAAAATCAGAACAAAGAAACTAGTTTCATGGAATCTTAGGATAGCAAAAGTTAAGAGGTACTGGAATGTGTACAATTAGAGTTGTATTGTGTGTGAGTTTATATGCGTGAAATACATGTGAAAATATTAGTTATATAGCTATGAACCCCAGAATGTGTTCATAGCTATTCCCAGGTGTATGTCCCATTAAGAATACCCAAACTGATATCTATATCTCGGGAAATCGGCATATCACAGCTGTCTGGGTAAAGCAAGAAACCTGAGAAAACACTATTAAATTCAGAGTTTACATACATACCATTGTTGTTTAGATCTTTGACCTGGAGCCAAACTTTGTCACCCATATTTAAATGCAGGACAACCTGCTGAGAAACGGTGCCTAAGCTGACTACTTCTGTGCTCTTCACCACAGGTATGAAGTTGAGGAAAAGCCCCACTTTGAGTGTTCTGAGATTAGCTACCAAGTGGTAGCTGAAGACATACGTGGCATTCACAGGCGCCCTGTACACACCTGTAACGGGATTGTAGTGAAACTGGATGTTGTAAATGACTGTAGGGAAGAGAACAGGCTGATCTGGTGCTGGTAGAGAGTTGGCCAGTTTTGCTGAGAAAGCTGATTGGATGGCCGGAGAGCAGGGGCCAGGTATACCTGTCATTCCCAGTTCTCCTTTGTCACCTTTTACACCACCCACACCAACTGGCCCCTGAGGACCAGTGTTGCCCATTTCACCCTTTGGCCCTGACGCCCCCTGCTGGCCGGGGGTGCCTTTGGCCCCATCAGTGCAGTTGCACCCACCCTGCTCTCCCTGATCCCCTTTTGTCCCAGGAATACCCTGGACTCCAGGTTGACCAATTTCCCCCTGATCTCCCTTCTGACCTGTCGCACCGGGAATACCTGTAGACCCCGGCAAGCCTCTTGGTCCAGCCATTCCTGGCAGACCATTGTCTCCTGGGGCTCCATGGATATAATCACATGATGTGGAACACTCCCCGGGTTCTCCAGCAGGCCCCTGGTCCCCAGGCCGTCCGTCCGTGCCAACGTCCCCTTTATCACCTGGAGCACAAGGTTCAGCCAAGCACTGAAAGCATCCACTTGTGTGCCATACTGTAGTAAATGCGCTGCTTATTGGAGGCATACTGACCCTTGACCCCACGTTCTCCCTTCTTTCCAGTGAAACCCACTGGACCTTGCTCTCCTTTTGTGCCTTCGTCACCTTTGAGGCCTTTAAGAAATTAGAGTAGAAGAAAGAAAAACATATCTGGCCAGCTCTGTATTTACCACGATATTTTCACAAAAAAAATATAATAATAATCTCACAGTATCTCCTCCATAGTGAAGGACTGTCTATGGGTTTCTGAAATAGGAGTAAAATAGCAGAATTTACCTTTCACCCCTGGAGGACCTGTAAAACCTGGTTGACCTTGGGAACCTGTGAGGCCTCTACTTCCTGGACTGCCAGGCAGACCTGGTGTGAGACATCAAAGGCAAAGCACACCAGAGAGTCAGTGTCGTGCCAGATAGAACTTGGAGGACGCAGAAATGGCTTCAACAAAGGATCGCATGCATCGAGCCGTAACCTGGTAGGCCTCTGTCACCCCTGTCACCCTTTGGCCCAGTGCTGTCTGCATTACAAAGGGTGCAGGTGCAGAACCAGGGCACCTCATCGGCCATCGGTGGCACCGGTGCATCCAGGACCATCTTGCAATACATCATGTCTTGCTGGTTTCCACCAAACATTCGGGTTTGCTGAGAGGGATCAGGATTTCGTGGATAATCGCCAGAGATATTAGGGAACACGTTATCTGGAGAGGTAGGGTCTCGAGAAAAGACGCCTCCACCCCCGTTTCCAGTGAACATCCCTGATGAGAGGACCAAGACAGCAAGGAAGCCCACAAATGTCCTCAGCATCTGGGAGAAAAGAACTCGAATAAATGTGAGCAGAGTGGAAAGATCTTGAGGGAAAGTTAAGATCTGCGGTTTTGACGGCAACAAAAACGTCAAAATGTTAATTGTTTAATGTACAATATTAACAGATTATTCATTGTATGTTTTCCTAATTAAGCTGCAAATATACCTGCATTAAACATAAATTTAAAAGGGCAGTTAACAGTTTGTGGCTTTTTTTATAATATATTTTTACATCTAATATATCACTTTGGATGTTTCTTAATTAAGCACGCCAAAGTTGCTCACTAATAGGATCAAAGGAATACTTACAATTTGAAAGGCATCTCGAGCCATGGTCAAAATGAACTGCTAGCAAGGATAAAAGCATGACCAGTGAGCTGATCCATTTATAAGCTTCGCCCCCCTTTCGCAACCTGACTCTCTCCCTGTTGGAGGTAGACAAAACAGGTGCTGGACAAGATGCGATATCCTGTTGTACCAAACACAAAATAAGTAGGGCTTCTACGTCCAAGAGCTGGCTGGCGTTTGACATGGGGCTCTGCCCAATGATGACTAAAATAATGGTTGCTCAGGGAAAGGTCTCCCGTGGTCCCCACCGTTCCCTGCGTAATGCTTTGGTTTCAGGGAGGGGGGGTTGATGCAAAGATAACTGCAAACTGATCTCTTTGAGACGAATGCTGTTGTAAAATTCAAGTGTTGATGACCTCAATTTCATCTTGAAGAGAGTTTACAAATAAGCTCATTATACTTATTTCAGTTATTTATTAAATGATATATTTTTTAATAATGATTAGTGCTTTCATGAGAAATAAATGAATTTAAATCAAACTGGTCCATTAAATAAAATTCATGGGATGACAACTCCATTGTAGATTATTAGGAAACATCAGTTTGTTTTCTTTTCTTGTTTTGTCAAACTGAAAATTCCTAATAATCTACAATGGAGTTGTCATCCCATGAATTTAATTTAATGAACCAGTTTGATTTAAATTAATTTATTTCTCATGAACCAGTTCTCACTGTTAAATCATTACAATTACAGAAAACAAATGCTTTCTTCTCATGTAGCTTCTGCCAGCCTGTATCATATTTCTGCCACCAGGCTCTGTGATGAATCCAGTACATTAGCAGAATTTGGAAGAAGCATGTATGAAAGTATCTTGCAGAAAGAGCTCAGGCTCTTGAGTGATGTTTCAGGAGCATTTTGCCGGGCCAGTTAGGACAGACAGTCTCCTGGGGTGACCACACCTCACTTTCCCTCCGGTTGACCATGGAACATAAGTCCTCTCTATTCATTCACACTCACAATGACTAATGGGAAACCCTAATCGGCAAACAAGGCTGGGAACAAAGAACATGATAAAAGATAAAAAACTATTCCTGAAATTCGTCCCCATTTCCACACTTGTAGGCACAAAAAGTGTCCTTGGTTGGCATGTCCTGGGAATCTCTTTGGAAAGTTTTTCTTACTCATGCAGTAGTAAGGGGAAGAAAATCTATGATCACATGCCCTGCATAACAATGTCATGTCATATGTGGGTCTGGATTACTGCTTCTTATGTCATTTAATATTTCTGTTATGACCATGACCTTAAAGCCCGTGACAAATCCAAATGAAGGATACGATAACCAGCAGTCAACTGGTACAAAGACTAGAGATATATAGACAAATGACCTTCGGGTGTCGGGTTCCCTAATGGGTCACGCCCACCTGAGGGACGAACACAACGTCACAACAACAAGACAACATGAAATACTGCCACTGCTGACGTGAGCAGCTGGCAGGAGTCCTCTGTACCGTGACACAAATAGTCTCTGACGTACAAATTGGATGATACGAACTGAATCTTTATTATGTTTTTCTTCTTCATCTGCTAAAAAAAAAAATTGAAAATGCAATCAAATGTTTGATATGATTTGTTTGATATCAAATGTTTGACACTATAAACTGTAAGTGATTAATTTGGGCTGTAACTAAATTTGGGTTGACCGGATGTCAGAGGAAGAAACAGACTGTGAACTACCAGTAAACAGATATTAGTCAGTCATTAACACAATTTAAACACCACATCCATCTTTCCCCTGATCTTTCTTTATTTTTCAACAAGTAAGTAAAATTGTCTTTTTCTAGACCTTTTTATCTCTCACATCTACACAGCTTTCCTTCGACTCAAATGCTTCTTACTTCAGTAACGCCCATGTGTATAGCAGTTTGTTGAAGTAACCTTCCTTCAGTTATTCAGGTTTTGTTGTCCACTGCAGATACGGGACAAAGAAAAGAGTGCTAAACTCCAAGGCACTCGAGTATTTCTGATACATATGTCTCATCATACAGTTCTCATCTGAGGCAGAACCAGACTGCATTGGTGACAGCTGTTATCTGGTAAGACATGGTTGCCTTCACGTTGTTAAATTGAACAGTGCTAAAACCTAAATGCAAAGCCAGAAAAATCCATTGTGGGATCCTATCGATCTCACCGCAATTCTGTCACAGATCGGCGCATGCCGTGGGTTTTGGATTATTACAATAATGTATGTACAATAATATAATGGGGGCTTATATGGGCCTTGTTGTGTCTGCAGTGTATGTGGCTATGGCAGGGAAAGCCTTCCAGTGCTTTTCTGTGCTGATTCTTCTCTGGGCTACTACAGCGCTTAGTATGTCAGGTATGAACGTATAGAAAATCTACCTTAGTATACACCTTAACACAAAGAAAATCAACATGATAGTAAAGGTTTTAATGAATAAATGTGTTATTTAGCAGATAGATACTTGGGGATTCAAAAAGCATTGATCTGTTTGTTTTGAATCAACCCAAGACATGCAAGTGGTTGAAGCTTTCGAAGATTGCATGTCCAGAATTACTGCATCCCTGTTGAAAATAAATGTTAAATGTTATTTACATCAGTTTACTGTGCTTCAGTGAATTACACTGTATTTTTTCAATGTTCCTCTTCTTATGTTTTTAAATATACATGTTGAAAGTATTGACACAACATAATTCATGAAAGTAAAATCTAAAGTGCAATGAATTAAATTTTATGTGAGATTCGATTTGTTGTGTTATAAATTCTCAATACATTAAACGGGACTTTAAGTAGTAAATATCTTTAAATGTAGCTAGCTAGCTACATCTAAAGAGCTTTATTGAGTCTCCTAGCTAGCTATTTATATAGAAACTAAGTTGTGTTAAATGGGATTTTTTATCAGGTTTTTTAAGGATTTATATCTAAATACATAGCTAGCTAGCTACATTTAAAGAGCATTTAGCTTACCTGTGATATAAGCAAGTGAAAAGTAAGTGATTTTATCACTAAGCTAAGTAATGCACTATGTCTCAAAGCGATTATACAAAATACAGGGTTGCCAACTCCCAATGCGCCAACTACATGACTACATGTAGCATACACGTTGTGATTTTGATTAATTTGCTTTGCATATTTGTAGCGTATTTTTCTTTTGCAGCATGGTGGGCTTTCAGGGCCACCTTACAAAATCTTAGTGAGAAAAACAATCAAACATTCACAGATAAGCCATCACATCTGTATGTATCTCAGCCCATGAGATACATGTTATTGTTCTTGTTTTGTGCATTAGTCTTCTACAGCAGCCCAAAAGCACATATGCTCTTGCGCTCCAGAAGGGCTCATGGCTTCCTAGAAGAATTCAAGCTTCCTTCCAAAGAGCGAGAGTGTATGGAGGAGCGATGTGACTTTGAGGAGGCCAGGGAGATCTTTCAGACCCGAGAGGCCACGGTTGGTCTCTTGATCTTAACAATTCTTACACTTTTGCTACATCAGAATGTTTTCTCAACTGCCAGATCCAATAGCTAAATGTCTTCTCTTGCAGTTAGAGTTCTGGACAGTGTATGCAGGTGAGTGTATTTGAGTGTCTTCTTCCCTGTGTCATACAAGTTACTTTGTGGAGTACCTTGCACTATTAATAGTATTCATTATGTGTTAGATGGCAACCAGTGCATCCCAAACGCCTGCAAGAATGGGATTTGTGTGGACCAGCACCAGTCATATTTTTGTCTCTGCAACCCTGGGTTTGAAGGAAAATACTGTCACCTAAGTGAGCTCTCGTTACAGTACTCAGTACACTAAAGCATAAGATAGAGTCATACACAAGAAAACCTAAACTGGAGCTACATATGTAAAACATTATGCTACTTCTCTCAAACTGAACACAAACCGTATGGCTTTTTGGAAATGGCTTTTTATTTTAGTATTTCTCAATCTGGGTGCTTGGGTGTCCATCCTGCTTATTTTAGAATCCTGTTCAACACATTAATTTTAACTGCAAATGAAAATTAGGATTCACTTTTATGTTTGATGTAACTGTTGTGATTAATGGGAGTATGTAAGTTTTCATTTTTCTCAAAATTGAAACCTGAATCCACCCAAAATGACAGTGTCCATTAATGTTTCTGTTCCAGATGAGATGTTATTCTGAACTAAATGCTATTTAAATTCATTTTCAACACAATTTAATGTTTTTAAATACATTGAATATAACAGTTGGTGAAAATTTTGGCAAGTGCTGAGGGTTAGTGCTGGAAAGATGGTACAATTTCTGGCAGTCATGTGGGGCTTGGTCTTCAGATACTACAGCGTCCAACTGCTCTTTGAACAACGGAGATTGTCATCACGACTGCTACGAGAGGAATGACCAACGCTACTGCACCTGTATCCAAGGTTACCAACTTCAGGAGAACTCCAGAGAATGCCTGCCCAAGAGTGAGGACATGGCCATTTTCTCCTCCTCCTGTTTGATATAAACTCAAAGGCACTGGATGCATATACAAAATCTTCAACTTAATGTTGGCAAGTGTGTGCTCCTCAGTTTTGCAGTGATAAAACATGGCCTGTACTCGTCCCTGCTTTTCAGGTGTTCAGTCATGTGGACAGATTTTGACTGCCAAGTCGTCCTTCAGCATCAAGCCCCTCCAAGGCCTACAACCATGGCTAATCGGCGGTGAAGTTGGCCGAAAGGGAGAGAGCCCATGGCAGGTGTGTCTTTTACATGGAAAGCCAGAACAAGAGTAAAAGAGTAATTTACATAAATCAACACAGAATGGAAATGCAGTGTACTGTAATGCTGCGTTTGTGGAGCGAATGGGAGGTGGACACGAATGTTAAGAAGAACGAAATTTAATTAGGGCAAATCCAGAGTCATCATCCGTTAAACATGGGTTAAAAAGAAGGGTTGTCCTGAAAGACAGGTGCAACCAACGCGGATCACAGGGTCAGACATCTTAACATACTTGTTTACCAAAATACAGGCATCTGAATCACACATATAATTAAATACAAGATACTAAACAGACAAGGAACACCTGAGTTAGATTACAAGGGGTGGGGTTACAGATGACAAGGTGGCAACGACTAGAAAGTATAAAAAGAAGCACATGGAATAGGAAAACAAAACTTGACAGACAGGAGATATAATAAAGATATTATTATGTCTTACAAAGTCCTGCCTGGAATAAAACTGTTTTAGACCAATTATTTGTTTGTTAAACCTTTTTATGTGACCATTTCTCAATCTCTCACCCTTTCTAGGCTCTTATACTGAATTACAGAGGCGCATTTCACTGTAGCGGCGTCTTGATTGATGAACGATGGGTTCTCACTGCCGCTCACTGTCTTGAAGGAAGCCTGCGCTTCAGTGTCCGACTAGGTTTGGCTTGTTTTTCTCTAAAACAGGAGTGGTTTTAAATCAGGAGCAGTGTAACGTTTAAATCAGGAAGAGGGGCTTTTAACTCAGAAGCAGTATAGCTTTTCAATCAGGCAGACATTCCTTCCACTGGCAGCAAATTACAAAGACATACTATTTTTACGTACTAATAAGTATGGTCATCTGTGAAGTTCAGAGCTACAGAGCTACATGTGTGACATTGTTAAGATTGCTCATGGCTGTTTTCCATCCATGTAGGTGACTATTCACTTTTTAAACACGAAGGAACTGAGGAGACCGTTGCCGTCACAGACGCCATCGGCCACCCAAATTACAACCCCGCTACTGCAGACAATGACATCGCCCTCCTTCACCTGAAGTATCCAGTGAAATACACCACTTACATCCTGCCCGCGTGTCTACCGAGCCGGAGCCTGGCGGAACGCGTGCTGCACCTCAACGGAACCCAAACCGTGGTAACGGGCTGGGGGCGGGAAAGCGAGACGATCAACCGCTACAGCTCCGCCCTCAACTACATCACCATCCCCCTGGTGGACCCCACCGAGTGCGCCCGCCACATGACTAACAACATCACGCACAACGTGCTGTGCGCCGGGACGCTGAAAGGGATGAAGGACGCGTGTTATGGTGACAGCGGGGGCCCGATGATGACCCGGTACCACAACACGTGGTTCCTCATTGGCCTCGTGTCATGGGGGGAAAATTGCGGCCGAGCAGACAAACTGGGCGTCTACACCAAAGTCTCCAATTATCTGGAGTGGATAGAGAGCATAGTGTCAGCTCCTTGAGACAAAAAATGCCATTTTCAAACCAAAGTAAATCATGAAGAATTATCATAAGATAATTATCGTAAGATACATAGTACCTGTCGTAAGTACAGGTAAGCTTACTAGCTCTTTTTGCTTCAGTATATTTAATATTTTGGCTTTGTCAGTTGCGGAAACTCACCTCCTTTAGGGACATTGAATAAATACTACTTTATTCAGTGTTCATCTGCATCTCCTGTCCCTCACGGTGATCCAAAACCTAAACTATTACATAGCAAGTGGAGATAAATGGAGAGGTAAGTGTACTCACCACCTTGGTATACAAAGAAACTAGAGGCAGGGCCAAAAAATCGATTCATATATAGAAAATCGATTCTCATTTACTACGATTCAGAATCGATTTTAAATGTCCCAAAATCGACTCTTAAGTTGTGGTGAAATCTAGCGTTACGTAATTACAAAATTACGCCAGACTTTACGCAGCAGTTTCTGGGACACACACATGCACGGAAAAGTTTTAAAACAAATGGAGGAAAGAGATATTCAACCTGTCCCGTCTTCATTTAAGGCAAAAATATGGGTTCATTTTGGTTTTTATCGAATGCCGGGGAAGACGGAACTTGACACAATGTAGCTCGTGTGCAAGGCTTGCAAAATGAAGCTCAAGAATTGTGGTAACACAACAAAAAGCATTTTATTTTACCAAAGCACTTTATTTTTGTTAATTAAATGTGAGACACTTTATTTTCTGTATTTGTCATTCTGTCTTGCAAAGCAGACTGTAGTAGATCATGCAGATTTTATAAACTGAATCGAAAAATCGTTTTGAATCGAAAATCGATTTTGAATCTAATTGTGGACCCCCAAAACGGAATCGAATCGAATTGTGAGATAGTAAACGATTCCCACCCCTAAAAGAAACCCAGCATGCCGGTGTGAATTCATACTGTACCAGATGATGTCTGTGTTGTCTTCATGTGGCACTGAAGAACATGTCATCAACTTGCATCTCCTCAACCTTCCACTGTTTGTGGTTGGTGGGGCTTGGGATGTTGCTAATACTGGTTTTCTTTCATGAAGAAGATGGTCACGGTGGTGAAAATTGATAGGCATGGAAATAATCTCACGCAGTGTCTTATGGTCATCTTTGCAAGCCAGTTCCTTAACTAGATTGGTATCATAGTCACTGACAACTGCACCACCGATTCCACTCATGGGAAATGTAGTCTATGGGAAGCCAGACGTAGGCTGAGGGTGTTACATTAGAAATTGTATGTTTAAATGTACTAATAATGCATTATCAAATAAAACATGCACTCGTTTTATGGTATTTTATGGCAAGGAATGATACAAGCATAAAATGTATAACTTGAAAGCATTTATGGCATTCCTGGTTTTCCCCACTTTCACATAAAAATGTGAGTACAGATTAGAGTACAGATTACTGGTTCTACTGGTTTCTTCAGACATGTTTATCATACTGCATGCATGGTATCTTGAGCACGGTAAACAGCATGAAGAAGTTCAAAGACATTTGACTAAGAAAACTGTAGTAACATAAGTAGTCTGTTTTTCTGTATAGCAATGGCACAGCAAAAAAGCAAAAAACGTTATGCAAGCAAAAATATTACAAAACATCTCACCAATTTCATTTTAAAAATATGAATTAGTGATTATAGATATATTGCTGATAACATTACATTTGTGTCTAATTTGGCAGTGTAGTTTCTCCATGTAAATTCATTTTAATCAGCTGACGTGTACTTAAACTGTGACGGGCAGGGGTGAGCAACTAAAAGGAAGCGATCACGCCAAGTCTCAGGGAAAAAGGATGGTTTAATAGAAAGTGTGCAAACCAAAAACCTGTGCAATATCTCCAAATTAAGGATATAATGACCAGCGGTCAACTGGTACAAAGACAAGACATATATAGACAAACAAACGACCCTCAGGTGAGACGGATCACGGGCTCCGCCCACCTGAGGGACGCACATGACGTTACCAAACAACAACAACAGCCGCTGTGGACGGAGGCGGCCAGTAGGGGGCCGCCTGACCGTGACATAAACTTGGTCATAACCAAATTTGTGGACAGAAATATCAATTAAGACAACCTCAAAGCCTCTACTGTGTACAAATACTTATTCGAAAATCAACACAAAAATGAATCAATAAGTAATATTGATATGTTAATTAATCTGATGAAAATAAAAAGTAGGAAATGCAATCACATTTTTGGTGTACTCTCTAGTGGTACAGAGTGGCTTACACTGACTTGAAGTCAGAGGGCAGGAATAGACTGTGGACTATCAGTAAACAGATATTAGTCAGTCATTAACACAATTTAAACACCACATCCATCTTTCCTCATCTTTCTTTATTTTTCAGCAAGTAAGTAAAATGGTTGTTTGAATTTAGACAATCTGTATTTTTGCTGAGCGTTTGATCTGGGCTTTTCTATCTTTTGCAGCTATAAACCTTTCAATCAAATGCTTGTGTCTCAAATGCTTCTCACTTCGATACCGCCTGTGTCTTCAGCAGTTTGTTGGAGTAACAAACAGTGTTGTCCACTGCAGACAAGGGACGAAGAAAAACTCCAAGGCACTCGAGTATTTCTGATACATATGTCTCCCCATACAGTTCTCATCTGAGGCAGAACCAGACTGCATTGGTGACAGCTGCTATCCGGTAAGGGACGGTTGCCTTCACTTTGTTAAATTGGATAGTGCTAAAACCTAAAGATAAAGCCAGAAAAAAATCCATTGTGGGATCCTATCAATCTCACTGCAGTTCTGTCATGGATCAGCGCATGCCATGGGCTTTGGATTATTACAATAATGTATGTACAATAATATAATGGGGGCTTATGTGGACCTTGTTGTGTCTGCAGTGTATGTGGCTATGGCAGGGAAAGCCTTCCAGTGCTTTTCTGTGCTGATTCTTCTCTGGGCTGCTACAGCGCTCAGTATGTCAGGTATGACCTGAAAATATAGAAAATCAAAATAAAAGATTTTAATTGAATTAATGTGTTACTTAGCAGTTTCGAGAACTGCTAATTACTTGGTGGGAAAACATGTGGATATAACTGGACAGCCAAAAAGTATTGATCTGTTTGTTCTGAAGTTGTGAAATTTCTAGAATCATCCCATGATAGTTGCTAAAGCTTAAAGATTTACTGCACTCCTGCTGAAAATCATTTTTTATCATGAAAATACAGTCAAACAAATGTTATATGTCATTTATTTCAATTAACTGTGCTTCAGTGAACGAAACTGATTTTTCAATGTTTGTCTTCTCGTTTTTAAATACAAGTGTCCAAATTATTGACACAGCAACATAATTCATGAAAATAAAACCAACCAAAGCTCAATTAGATTCTATGTGGATTTCCATTTGTTCCTGTCTGAAAAAACCTTCAGATATTCAGATATAAGCCTTAATGACATTCATATCTGAAGTAGTCTATCTCGGGGCTCCTGAATCTCAAAATAAAATAAAAGATGACTCTTCCTCGCAGTTTCATAGTCAGGAAAAAACCTTTGTGCATGGCACCAATTGTTGCCAGAGCTACAAACCAAGTCTTATGATCAGGTGAGACCAAAATGTACCAAGGGTTAACGCTGTTTAATCTGTCTAATGTGGTTCAAGCTTTTACAACATGTTTTGCCACAGTGACCGAGGGATTATTGGTAATGTTTACAATGAATGTACATTTCATCCTGGTTACTGCTGCCAGGACATTTGACTTAACTGTGGAAACACCTTCAAATAAGACTCTGTCAGTTATCTGGGAACATTCACAGTAAACACAAACAACACATAGATTAGTGAGCTGGTTTGTTAAATTTATTGGCCAACATAGAAAGCAAATGATGACATACTGTAGCATTCTCTAATGTTTTGAAGATTGGCCTGATTCTTTTTACGGTTCTGAGTGGAAGTATTATGAATAGGTAAGAAAGTGGACCTCATATAGTCTAGACAGTTGATCTTGATTAATCAGAAACAAGGTAATGTTTCTGTCAAATGGTGGACTTACAAGAGAAACCGTCCTTCCTGAATATGAATAGAACAGTGAAAACACAGAATCAAACAACACTAACCTAATAAGTATCTCAAAATCAATAGCAAAACTACCTGAAAAAATTCTTGGCCAACTTAATGTCCAGTTTTTCTACATTTGGGGCTTACTTCATTTAAGATATTTTTTGTATTGTCATCCAAGATCTGCAGTTCTCTTGGGCAACTTTGTTCTTTGTTTTTATGCATTAGTCTTCTACAGCAGCCCAAAAGCACATATGCTCTTGCGCTCCAGAAGGGCTAACAGTGTCCTAGAAGAACTCAAGCCTCCTTCCAAAGAGCGGGAGTGTGTGGAGGAGCGATGTAGCTTTGAGGAGGCCAGGGAGATCTTTCAGACCCGAGAGGCCACGGTTGGTCTCTTGATCTTAACAATTCTTACATATTTGCTACATCAGAATGTTTTCCCAACTGCCAGGTCCAATAACTGAATGTCTTCTCTTGCAGTTAGAGTTCTGGACAGTGTATGCAGGTGAGTGTATTTGAGTGTCTTCTTCTCTGTGTCATACAAGTTACATTGGGGAGCCGCCTTCTAAATACCATGCACTATTTATATTCATTATTATTATTCAGTATTATTCAGTATTCATTATGTGTTAGATGGGAACCAGTGCATCCCAAACGCCTGCAAGAACGGGATTTGTGTGGACCAGCACCAGTCCTACGTTTGCCTCTGCAACCCTGGGTTTGAAGGAAAATACTGTCACCTACGTGAGCTCTCATTATAGTTCCTTCTGATTTTTCTGCACACCAAATCATAAGATAGAGACATACCCACACACAAGAAAAGCAAAACTGGAGATATATCGTATATTCAAAACATTATGCTACATCTATCAAACTGAACACACAAATACAATTGTGTGGTACAAGATGGTACAATTTCTGGCGGTCATGTGGGGCTTGGTCTTCAGGTAGTACAGCGTCCAACTGCTCTGTGAACAACGGAGCCTGTCATCACGACTGCTATGAGAGGAATGACCAACGCTTCTGCACCTGTATCCAAGGTTACCAACTCCATGAGAACTCCAGAGAATGCCTGCCCAAGAGTGAGCACATGGCCATTTTCTGCATATCATGTATACATATCATAGGCGTGGAACCAGCAGGGCATAAGTGACTTATCATTTATTAGAAGTTGGTTTAACTTTTGTATCTGATCTTTTTGCCATTAGGGCAGTCATGGCCTGGCGGTTAGGGAATTGGTCTTGTGACCGGAGGGTTGTGGGTTCGATTCCTAGACCTGAGGCCATGACTAAGGTGCCCTTGAGCAAGGCCCTTAACTCTCAATTGCTCAGTTGTATAAAAAATGAGATAAAAATGTAAGTCGCTCTGGATAAGGGCGTCTGCCAAATGCCGTAAATGTAAAATTAGATAAAGCTTAAATGTTTATATATTTTTCTAATTTATCTCACATACGACCATCTGGTTCCAAGCCCTCCTTATGCAACATCTTCATCTTCATGTCTGATAGCATGTGCTTCTCTTTTTTGAAATGACAAAACGCGTCCCCACTTTCCAGATGTTCAGTCATGTGGACAGATTTTGACTGCCAAGTCATCCTTCAGCACCAAGCCCTTCCAAGGCCTACAACCATGGCTAGTTGGCGGTGAAGTTGGCCGAAAGGGGGAGAGCCCATGGCAGGTGTGTATTTTACATGGAGAGTCCAAACAAGAGTACATTATGATTTATGTATGTTTTCCACTGATTACATCAACACAATGTACACAAAGCATCACAAAATGTGAACCAATACTGCATTACGTCATCACAAAGATATAATTAAGTGAACTTATCAGAAGTTTTAAAAAGTCCTAGCTGTAATAAAACTCCGATTTACATCCATTGTTTTATGTACAATTTTTTACATATCAGAATCTCACTCTGTGCATTTTCTAGGCTCTTATACTGAATTACAAAGGCGCATTTCACTGTGGCGGCGTCTTGATTGATGAACGATGGGTTCTCACTGCCGCTCACTGTCTTGAAGGAAGCCTGCGCTTCAGTGTCCGACTAGGTTTGTCCTGAACTTTTGATAAAACAGGAGTGTTTTTTTTTTGCAATATTTTGTCAATTGTGATTTTTACACCCCAATCGAAATTTGTCCTCCACTTTTAACCCATCTGTGCAGTTAGAAAACACACACACACACTAGTGATTACTAGGGGGCTGTGGATCAAACATACCCAGAGCGGTGGGCAGCCCTAGCCCGGCGCCTGGGGAGCAGTTGGGGTTAGGTGTCAGTCATGGCCTGTCTGGGAATCGAACCCATGACCCTCCGGTCACAAGACCAGTTCCCTAACCGCCAGGCCATGACTGTTTTAAATCAGGAGCAGTGTAACGTTAAAATCAGGAAGAGGGGATTGTAACTTAGGAGTAGTGGAGCTTTTCAGTTAAATATCCTTATCACGACATGATGCAGTCTTTAGCTGGCAGATCACCAAGGCTCTGACCAAAACCAAGTATTTCATCTACATCTACACAGATATCTAGCACTATTACATCTAGAGATTACTCATATGTAATTTCATGAGCATGTATCATTAATGCATGAAAAAAAAAACAAGCTTACATTATGTTGAACACTATTGAATCAAAATGTTGGACTTTATGGGAAACGTTTGTGAAGAAGAATGATGTACAAGACATTGTTAAGATTGCTCATGGCTGTTTTCCATCCATGTAGGTGACTATTACCGTTTTAAACACGAAGGAACTGAGGAGACCGTTGCTGTCACAGATGCCATCGGCCACCCAAATTACAACCCCACTACTGCAGACAATGACATCGCCCTCTTGCGCCTGAAGTCTCCAGTGAAATTGTCCAACTACATCCTGCCCGCGTGTCTGCCGAGCCGGAGCCTGGCGGAACGCGTGCTGCACCTCAACGGAACCCAAACCGTGGTGACGGGCTGGGGGCAGGAAAACGAGACGAACAACCGCTACAGCTCCACCCTCAACTACATCACCATCCCCCTGGTGGACCCCACCGAGTGCGCCCGCCACATGACTAACAACATCACGCACAACGTGCTGTGCGCCGGGACGCTGAAAGTGAAGAAGGACGCGTGTCACGGTGACAGCGGGGGCCCGATGATGACCCAGTACCACAACACGTGGTTCCTCATTGGCCTCGTGTCATGGGGGGAGGGGTGTGGCCGCACAGACAAACTGGGCGTCTACACCAAAGTCTCCAATTATCTGGAGTGGATAGAGAGTGTTGTGTCAGCTCCTTGACCAAACAGCACCACTTCCACCTTTCGTTCAACTGGAAGATGTCGTGAAGTAAATCATGAGATGATTTCTCAAGGGTCTCCTTTCACCAAAGTAAGCTCCCAAAATGTTTTAATCAAACGTCTATTTATCTTTGCCATATGCACTCTTAATTAGACAATTCTCTAAAGCCTTTATTGTCTCAAGACCCTTTGTTTTTCATGTGCTCTTTGGCTACTTAAAGACAGGGGCTGAAAATATAATGAATTTAAATATTTAAAAAATTAAACGCTTTAGTTGAGAGATGTAAGCATTAAATGATTGTGTAAGAACTACACTTTATTAATGAAGAGCACAAGCATAACAACAAAGATACTCAAGATATATTAGAATATATTATGCTCATATTTTTAAACTGCAACTTTCTGGTTTTCACATCTGGTTATGTGATAGTCTCCTCATGTAATAAAAAGGCTATGACATGGTTGCACACACAGCATATTGGTGTCACATTTTAAATAATAGTCAATAATAGATAATGACAAGAGATGTTGCTGAATACTAACTAGACAAACTAAAAAATTATAAAAGAAAAGACACCTGAGATTCCCTATATACACGTTTTCAGTAATGAATGGGGGGGGGGGGGGTTAATTGTTAAAATTTCAAAATCCTTTGCAATTAAGAAAGTTCCTGAGCATGGATAAAGTTTAAAATCCCATGTGAACAGAACCCAAGACTCTTGTAGATTTATAGATATACGGTCCTCTTAAGGAAAACAGACACTGCAGAGATAGGTTGCAAACCTGCATCTGTTGTGTTCTGTGTGTGTTGTATTGTGAAAAGCATACAAGTCCCTCACATATTAATCTGCTCAATTCGCAAAGGAAAATAAGCGTAGAAATAAACATAGCATCTGCATATGTAGACTTTATGGTGAATGCTATAGCAAGGAATCTGAGCATCCATATATATGACATTTGGGAACTGATAACCCAAGGAGATGAGCGCCATTATTAAAGTGGAAATCCAAGGTGCGTGGTTGTACTAGCATGCAGTATGACCTGCCACTCAGGACACCCAGATGCACATCTACATGAATCTGCACGAGGCACTTCAGCACTCAGCATACTTAATCAATCCCGAAGCCTGATTGGAGGACGCTGACATAGGGCCTAGGGTGGGCCGAGGTTGGATCTGCTGTTTGAAGACTTCCTGATCTTCACCTCCTGCTCGTAACGCTCCAGCTGAGCCCAAAATCCTTGGTTTGGCTCCACCACTGGACGGGCGCATTTCACTACCTGATGACACAAACGGGAAGAGCTTATCTCACCACATTGATGCCATGACGTGGAACTGCTGTTTAGAACGGAGTTCAGCACAAGCTTATTAGTGAGCTGTTGACCTCAAGATCACAAGACAGATGCGTTTGAGGTAAGAGCTGTGACTCCACACGACAGACAGCTAGAATGAAACTCACCTGGAAGGCGTCTGTTAGAGAGAGGTCCCGGTGCTTCATGAGGTAAGCCACACAGATCGTCGCCGAACGGCTGCGGCCGTTCTTGCAGTACACGACGGTGCGGCCACCCTGTTTGGCTTCGCCGTGTATGGCGTCGGCGCAGCGGTCGAAGTATTTGTGCAGGTCCTCGTTCGGGTCATCGTAGACGGGCACGCGGAAAGTACCGACCGGGCTGGACGGGAACGCCTGCTGCTTGGACACGTTAATGCAGAGCGTCACCGCATCCTTCTGGATGAGTTCGTCGTTGCAGGCCGACCTTGCATTGCTGATCAGCAGGGACTCTGTAACCTTACACAGCTGAAGCATCAAGCTCACTGACTTTGTGTGTGTGTGTGTGTGTGTGTGTGTGTGTGTGTGTGTGTGTGTGTGTGTGCAAGCAAGTGAGAGAAAGAGAAAGAACAGGCACAGGAGAGAGAATATATGAGAAAGAAACTAACTCACCTAACTTGCACATCCTCCCAACCACATTGTTACTTACATAGCCATACTGTCAGTTCAGCAATCTAGTACAGGGTTTTTCAAACTATGGGCAAAAAAAAGGGTCGCTAAAAAATAAATGTTAATATATTTAATAAATTATATTTATAGCGCGCGACTGCGCGAACGGCGGAGGCGTTAATACTTGGCGATCGATCGCGATATAATAGTTAAACTCCGTCAACAACTTACGTTCGCCCCCCCCCCCCCAGTCAGCAACTTACTTTCGCCACCCCCCCCCGGGCAACAACATACGTTCGCCACCCCCGTCAACAACTTACGCTCGCGACCGAGTATACTGTATATATATTTCTTAGTAGGCTGGGTCGCGGGAAAAATCAGGGACAAAATATGGGTCGTTAGAAAAAAGGTTTGAAAAACACTGATCTAGTAGACACCTTCACCTACACACATAAGACCAGTATGTTTCTAAATGCAGTTATGACAAAGGCAATGCAGAGGTCAGCCCTACTGCACAGAGCACTGCTATATTTACTGCATGAGCTAGGCAGAGTGATTATGAGGCTTCTCCCTGGTCCTAATGCTGCTCCATTCACTTATGAAGACTGTCTATTTGATCACTTTGTCAGAAGCTGATGAAATGTCACAGAAAACCTTTTTAGTCTGATGAGTAAATATGCACAAACATAGTAACTAATGACAAAACAAAGAAAATGTTTGACATGGAAACATTTCAAGTAAAATAACTTTCTTTGCACTGCATTCATGCTGTTCACAAAATGCAGATATGCATCTAAGCATCTCTAGGCCGAGCAATTTTATCACCTCAGCTACCTGTACAATGTCTGAGAATATTTAGTTTGATGTTTTGTTTTATTTTTTACCGTCCAATCTGTAATTCTGTCTCCTCAAATCCTTGATATGCAGAAGACACCATGTCAGAGGATTGGTTACTTTTTAAATATCCCTCCCATTTCTCAAAACTGCCATTCGTGTCCGTGGGGAATGCTTGTCCTGGTCATTGCAGACAGGGGTTGGGTTTTGGAAGATCTAAGGCTAGCCTAACATACATTCGTTATGTCTTTTTCACATATAATCTTGCAACGCTTTGGAAGTTTTAGCTTTAAAACTTTTCAGATCACTTTAAAACTGTATAACAACGATTGTTATCAGAGATCAAATTCAGCAGTATTTTGTTTTTAGAAACCGAGTGTAGAATCCAATCACAAACGGCTATGAATGAAGCGGAGCGTCGTGACGCTTTTCTCCCGCCGTCGACGTCATGACGTCATCACGTCAGCTCACGGTATCAAGACGAAGGGAAAAGCCTCGAGATGGAGGCCGTGGGTGATTTAAGGCAAACATTGACAGTCTAGACAAAAAGTTGGGAGACATTTATTTATTTTTTGTATTTTCGTAAAGAGAATACAGACGTCTCCACGAGGAAGGAGTCGTGAATTAAAACGTAGCTATATAGACTCAGTCAGCACTGGATATTTTGGGTGAGTTCTCGAGAATTGACGAGGGGCGACAACATGTCTGTAACCGGGCGCCATTTAAACACGTTGTGTGAGAACAGATACCAGGAACATGTGTGGTGTGTCGGTTCACGTCTGTGGGCAATAAACTAAATAATGATCGTACTAACGTTCACTTCAGTCTTCTGATAACAGGATTTGTTAAGTCTTGGGTCTGGGAAATCTGCCTTGGCGAGCCAGCTAGCTCGCAACCATTGTGTGCTGGATGGCTAACCTCGGTTAGCCAGTTAGCTCGGCTACCCTACGTTATATTCAGCTTGCGGTCTTCACGGCGCTTTCGTTTGTAAAATTTGTCTTTTTTTGGTATTTACGTGACGTTTGAAAACAAGTATTTAAAAAATAAAGCAATACACGCATTAAACACTTTCCCTAGCGTATGGTATCCAAAGAGGGGCAGGGGGAAACGTTTAGCTAGCGCAGCTAACCATAGCTTGTTAGCAGGCAACCGTTGCTATGCAGATTGCTAGCTGGCTAAATTAACGAGTTTTTGTTCGCTTCTAAAAATAAAGACAAATTTATCCATCAAACTAGTTTTATGGGCAGATTAGTCAGCTGGTTGGCTGCTAGTTGAAAAAAGGCCCATTCACTGAATAATAAATAGCTTTATTACCCCCGATTTTAGCCGTCAGCTACCCGACAATGCTAATTAGCTTCAGTTAGCTAGCGTCAGCTAGGTAAACTTCGTACGGGAGATTTAGCTGAACACTCGTCGCAGATAAAGTAGATGTAGCCAAAGCCGGTTACTGAATGCATCCGCAAGTCCATATAAATTCATGACTCTTGTTTTTTTATTCTGAAGGACATGCGTGAAGTTGTAGTTTGCTTCATTAAAAGTACAACACTTGTATGCAATACCAAATGAGTTAAGAGCGATAGGTGTAGCCATCTGCAACATAACTCAAAAAAACTTCCTGCTTTATGTTGGTGTAATAATGTATGAACATTTGTGCACTTCCAGCAATTAGTTGTTTGACTCGAGGAGAGATTACCCAAAGGTTTCGGGATCTTACAAGTTAGTTTTATTAAACATGGGAGTGTTGTAAAGAAGGATACATGAGTCATCTTATGGCTGTTTTAATAAAGTTATTATAAGACGAAATAAAAGTATTTCAAGCCACACATCAATTCTCTGAACACCTTTCAATTGTTAGTCATTATCTTGCTTAAACTACAATTAAAATGTGCAGTAGGGTTTCCCTTTTTTTGGTAATCAGCACTTATACAAATTGATCATATGTAAAATGTATTTACATGTACTTGCACCTATTAGATTTCCCCCCCTGTCCATTAAAGCTGGCCAGATGTGTGGCAGGATAATTTGTTTCCTTTCCAAGTAAGCTGATATCTCTCAAAATAAAGTTAGTATGCTGTATTTTCTCTTTATACATAAAAGAAAGTGGAATGTTGCATTAAACTCTGGCATTTTAGGTACACCTAACTAGTGAATGTACTGTGGATTTGATCATCCCTCTAATGCCTTCAGACTGGCAAAAGAACGTTTAATTTTTATAAGTATTTTCACATTGTATTTAACAGTAGATTAAGCATAGGGACATTTGCTCTATCTGCTATTTAAAAAAAACACATTGTGAGCTGCTGTGTCTGAACATTTTCTGCTCTTCTCTCATGGTGCACAAACTGCTGTCCTGCAGAAATAACATTCTTCCTCATACATTGATAAGGGCATTAAAGGGGTTTCCGCATTAAACATTTTAAGGCTTTCAATGGGCTAAAATGTATTGTGTATTAGGTGTTTAATAAGACAATTTTATTGTATTATGGTGTTATTTTCTTCATGAAAGTTTTTTTTAAGTTCTGTTTAAAAATCGGATGTAATCTATTGTATCATGTTTATATATTTTCTTGTCTTATGCCTACAGTCAGTTGCATTCTGTCCCCTCTTTCTTTCTGTACACTGTTAGTTTTCCTCCTTTCATTAAGTTTTTTATCTGGTTGCTTATCAAAAATTGCTTCTCATATAATTGGTTCTTCCCTTATAGATTTTAAACACATCCAAGACGTAGGTTTTACATCCTTTACCAGCTAGTCCACTATATAATTTTTTTAATAAATGTCACCAGCTGCTGTTTATAATTGTGTATTGAGGGAGGGAGGGGGGATTTGTGATTTTTAAGCTGATTAAATGTCCATGATTTGTCATGGTGCTGCACTATTGTAATTAAGTTCACCAGGTCCAGCAGTGGTACTTGATCCCAGTCTGCGGTCCTGCATGGTTTAAAGTGTAATCCCCACACATGCCCAACTGGTTCAGATTTGCTGTGCTCCGTGTGAGCTCTGCCAGATGTATTGTGAAACTGGAAAAAACAACTGTGTGCTCAGGGGCCCCAGACTGCCTACTGTTCATTCATATACCTTTTTATTTGTTCATTCGTTTGTTAATTCTAGCAAAAATGTAATGAAATGTCAGCTTTTATGCAGATGTATACATAATGCACACAACCAGGTGTGACTGTCCTCAGAAACAAAATTATAAAATCTGACAGTTGTATTAATTTGATTGGTTATTACCAATATAGGATTTTACATCAACAGGCAACAGTAGGTATTCAATTAACAAATAGAATACTGACTTCAGTAGATCAGTGGTGCTATTTTCCATGTTAAATGCTACAGTTTGTTACTTAACACACAAATATTAATGCTACTATTGTCATTGTAGACTATATAGCAAGGTAACATTGCATAGCATAACTGGAGTAGGCTAATCTCGTAATACACAAAAGATAGCACAGAGGATCATGACAGGACTTAGTTCAGTGCTCAGATTCAGCAGTGAAAACCTCAGATTCACTCTAATTGTGGTCACTCAGAGAAAGCACTCTACTGCATTGTCTAGAAGTTTGAAAAGGAGATGGCTGTGGCTTTTTTCTTATGCAACAAGTCCATCTTACTTTCATGTGCTCTACTCTGTTTATCTTGACCCCTTTACCAAAGATGTATGAACAGCATGGTTTTAGAAAGGACTTGCAGTGGTAAATACAAATTTCGTATTCTTAAATTTCCAGGTGTTGGAATGTGAATGTTTGTTCCTGCTTTGAAATCTGGGAATCCAGAGCAGGAATCTCCTGGCCTATGCGCACATGTTTAGTAACTCGAAGGCTTAAAAGCAAAACAAAACCTTTTATTTTCTTCGTGCTCTATGCCTTAGCAGCTGGAGTTGGAATGTGCCTCTGTGTGAAATGTGGCACACTGCTGTGGTCCCAGTATGCTTCAGCCCGAGTTAAAAAAAAAAAAAAAAACTGAGCCCTTATTTGCACATTTGGGTGTTTTTAAGCTGGATTTGCGTATAAAAATACCATGTATGGTTAAGTGTAATGAAGAATATGCTAAAATACTGTGAATGATGCAAGTCATACCATTCATAATGCACAAACCTCTTTGTGGTTTCCTTGCCATGATTGAAGGCCTCAAAAGACCTAGCAGCATGTTGAGTGAAATCACTGTGCCACCATTACGTGAGTCACTATAATGCCATAACCAAATTTATGAACCTTGACTATTTAAAGTACTGCTGTTCAAAAGTGAGATGAATGGGTAGTGGCACAAGATATCAAATAAGGTACTTTCCTTTATAACTGATCCGGAAAAACACTTGTGTGTTTCCTGATATTTCTTCTAACTGTCCTCGGTCCGTCTGTCTCTTGTGCATATTGAGACCTGAATGTCTCTGGTAAAAAGAAACCTGTTTGACTTGCTGTAGAGAGAGAGAGGTTGGAGAACTGGATTAGTATGCACATCAGTGAACCTTAACTGAAAACGGGTGTAACTAAATATAAAGAAATCTTTGCAGATTCTGCAACTTTGTGAACTTGCTGCTTGATTGAGTTTTGTGCTGTGTATGAATAAGCCCTAGAATTTAAGTTGCCTATATACTTTTGAAAACTTAAAGGAAAAGATAGCATATGTACTGGATAAAAGCAAAAGAGGTTTATTTATTTGAGTGGTCTCTTGACCTCTAATCTCTTGACCTCTTATTTGACTGGTGTCTTTAACCTGTGAGGTCCTTGCTATAAAATATTTGTTTTAAAATACATGCTTTACACTGTAACATTTTGTGAACCCAACATAACTGCTCCCAACACCTTGAAAAATTTGATGGTGTTTGTAAGAGAGCAACCATGGTTTTAACGTTGTAAAGCGTGCCTGGGACACAAGTAAACCGAACCAGAGACGACGGCGGCTGATCCGTCTGCTGTTCCCACAGGCTTCGCTGACCGGTCATCATGGCGACGGACATCGGCTCCCCACCCCGATTCTTTCACATGCCCCGGTTCCAGCACCAGGCGCCGCGGCAACTGTTCTACAAGAGGCCCGACTTCGCCCAGCAGCAGGCCATGCAGCAGCTCACCTTTGATGGCAAGCGCATGAGAAAAGCCGTCAACCGCAAGACCATCGACTACAACCCCTCGGTCATCAGATACCTGGAGGTACTGACAGGAAGTCCGGTGATTTAAATGACCGCTTATAAGTAAGAAACTTCGGTCATCTCCAATTGACTCGTGTGTTTTTCCGTGCAGAATCGGCTGTGGCAGCGAGATCACCGAGATTTCCGCGCCATCCAGCCAGACGCGGCATGCTTTAACGACGTGAGTGGTTCTCTTGACTCGACGTGTGATTTACCCAGAGTTCAAATGCGTCTTCTGTCCTTCCCTCGCTAATGCTGTCCCTGTCTCTCCAGCTTGTCCCCCCAGTGGGGATGCTTAGTAACCCCATGAATGCAGTCACCACCAAGTTTGTCAGGACATCCACAAATAAAGTCAAATGTCCCGTGTTTGTTGTACGGGTAAGTTTTTCACTACCAAATCTTGATTTGCATTGTGCGTTTTGAATTAGCTAAAAAATTTAAACTGCTGGATAGATGATAAAACCTTTCAAAAAAAAAAAGTCTGGATCCAAAACTAGAGAATCCACAAGATGGCGGTTATTTTGCTTTGGTAGTAAAGTTTGAGTTTTGAACCTTGACAGATTTTAGCGTCTAATCAAAACCACAAGCTGGTATGTTATCAGTTGCAAGTGAGCGTTTGAATATTACATGACACCTCGGTGCTGTATTTGACGGCTGTTCCTGAAATCTCTCGAATGAGGCTGTTGCAGTTTCCCTTCGGTGTCAAAGATACAAAAAATATATAACTTGGTCACACCATTGTTGTTGTCTGACATTGTGGATAGTGGTATTGGAGTGACTTAAGGCCTTATGTATAGGTTTATCTGACTCTTCATATTCCGTTTTTTGTTTTATTATAAATAGTGGACTCCTGAAGGCAGGCGACTTGTAACTGGTGCATCCAGTGGGGAATTTACTTTGTGGAACGGCCTTACGTTCAACTTTGAGACAATCTTACAGGTAAATGCATTTTTTTTAATCAAAGGTAAATGCAGCATATTGCCTGAAGATAACTTATAGGGCAAAATCCCTTTGCTCATCTATTTCTCTGACGTTCTTTTTCTTTTAATAGGCTCATGACAGCCCCGTCAGGGCTATGACCTGGTCTCACAACGACATGTGGATGTTGACTGCTGACCACGGAGGCTACGTCAAGTATTGGCAGTCCAACATGAACAACGTCAAGATGTTCCAGGCCCACAAGGAGGCGATTAGAGAGGCCAGGTCTATACCCAATCTACCATTTTCTGTAGTTAACCCCAGCCTGTTCCTGCCCCTGCACTGTCAGGGCCCTGTCGATAGGGGCCTCACTTCAGTGTCCTCAGTTCTTATATACTTCTTCCTGTGCTGCTCGATGTTGATGTCATTGATTATTGACACATGTATGTGTGTGCCGTTGCAACACTGCATTGATTTGTCACCTGTGGCTTATAAGTTGTGTTTTTTCTATACATGGTTTTTTACTGTGTACAGAAAAGTTATATTTTCATATTTTTTTAAATAAAGTATTAACATTTTGTATATTCTAAGGTCATTTTAAACACAGTGTAGACTGACAGACACACAGGGACAGTGTTTTTAGGAGGGTTGGTTGGGCCCTTCTGAGGATGATTGATGCTTGTCTTTGCACAGATGCACTGGTGGCCCTCTTCCACTCAAATGGTTAATTTCACACTGATTCATTATTTGGTAAACTGATGAATCCCATGGCCGTCAGAATCTGCCATGCTGAAGATGACCTATACTTAGCTTTGAATAAAGTTTACTGGCTTTAAATAAAGTTTGCAAGAATAAAGTTTACTAGAATAAAGCTTAAAACATTTTCATCCAAATGATACAACTGTCATCTGGTATCAAGTGGACATGGCCGTCACATCTTTTGAAAGCTCACCCCACAGTGACCTCCAGGGCGACATTCTGCTATTTCTCTATTTTCGCTCTTGCCATTGTGAATATAGGCCACATGGTGGGAAACTGGATGATGGAATAAAGTTGGTCTTTTTTTTTCTTCTTTTTTTTTCCTCCCCCTCTTATTCTCCCTCCTCACTCTTGGGTAACAATTGGAATGAGCTTCACATGTGAAACCAATGTGATGGCCATTTCATGATCTCAGATCTTCACGTTATATGGCTTAAGGCTGGTGTAGAAGCAATAGTTAATTTTTTTACTTCCCGTTCAAGCACTTTCAAACCTTGATGGGTTTGTGGTCAGGAAAAAATGGCTTTGTGTGTTTCTAGTGTAGACCTTTTTTATGTTGTGTGTTAACTCAAAGACTACTCTGCATAGTCATGTATCAGTATAATTTTGGAGATGCATTTGCAAGGCATAGTTGTGTAGAGATAATAAAATATTTGTTTTTGGGCATTGTTAAGAACTGCCTTGAGGGTCTTCTAGCAGAAATTGTAAAAGAACGCTTATGCCCGTCACTAGTGTCTATCTGGATGTAGAAAAGCCAGATAATGTTGGGCCATGTTTTCACATTCAAATAACATGCCAATACACACATGGATTCTCACCTAAAGGAATGCAGATACTGTGTGTTCATCTGGCTAGTAAAGTTAAAATTGGGTGTCCAGAGTCTTTTTTCCCCCCCTTATTGTGTGGGCCGACACTTTGGATACCCAGACTTTGAATTTAAAACCTCTGCTTCCTTAGTGTAGTTGTTGTATACACAGGATGGCACTGAATATCACACTTACATTTGGTGCTAAGAAAACAAGGTTATAGACTTCTGATTGTGAGAGTTAGTTGCTATGGTTGTGTCTAGATGGTTTTTTATATATATATTTTTTATTTTCGGCTTGATGAAGAATCAGTATGGTCTTATTTACGTTTATGGCAGAGTCGGTAGTGGGACACTTGAGACTGCAAGAAGGCGCAAAGACTTTTCCAGATTATCGGGGCGTCTCAAGCCCATAAAGAGCTGCTTTGTGATCCTTCATTATTGATTCTTTCCCTGCTGTGTCTTCAGTTTCTCTCCTACGGATAATAAATTTGCCACTTGCTCTGATGATGGAACTGTACGCATCTGGGACTTTCTCCGCTGCCATGAGGAAAGAATTCTAAGAGGTATGTTTATGACGGACTTGAAGACACAAACACCTTATGCCAGGAAACAGGCAACACGCTAAATTAGATGTGATACCTGGGTTTACAAACAACACCCTTTTTGTTGGCGCAGAATCTAATTGTTTTCCACCTGGTTCAATTGTGCAATTTTGTCAGCACAGAAAGAAATTAGATCGCTCAATCAAATATCTATGCGTGCTACCAGAAAATTTGAGTTTTACCCCATCTACTTTCATTATAACAATGTCATGCATCAGAATTTTCCTTGACATGCCCATCTTTTCAGAATCTTAGATTTATGGTTGCTGTAAACCAGTGTTTCTGTTCTTCTTGTCTTGTATTCCTGTTTTGACAACTTCATTCATTTTCTTAAGCAAGCTTAAAGCTCATTAGCATATTTCTGAACTCACTGGTATGTTGTGTTCTTGGCTTTGCTGAACATAAGGTGCGTCATACCTCAACCTTTATCAGATCTGACAATGCATTCATTTATGAAAGACTAAAGGATCTGGGTTTAGACTGCGTAGTAAACCGAGTAGTCCAAACGTGTAGAACATTCTGTTAATTATTCAGTTAACCAAATGCTTGTTTGGAAAGGTTCCACAGGTAAATGCTTTCCAAACTACTTTGCAGTTGAGTAAAAAAAAAAAAAACCCTGGTAAAATAAACTCTACCCATGGTGCTTACATGTCTTTTATCCTATGTCCTAAAGTAGTTTTAAGTTTCAGATATTGGTTCGATTTCTTCTATAGTTTTTAGTGTGTCAAGCAGCTTAGCACAATTCCCTCTTACTAAATGACTAAATACTTGTCTATCTGGAGTTTTTATATGATCAAAGCTTTTTTTTTTTTTCTCAAAACGGCAATGTAACCTTTTGTATGGTGTCGTTTTCATGCCAAATACTAAAAAACATTAGTTTTCTGTGAAAAAACAGGTAAAAAAAAATCAAAATGGACACTTTTAACCATTTTACATGTCTAAATGTTCGTCGTCTGAGAAACTCATGAGCACAGAAAGAATAATTTAGTGCACATATTCACGTCACTCAAATTCTTCATTCTCAAGTGCACATATTCACGTCACACTCAAACTCCTCTTTGAATTTGAGTGTGATTTATCATTCTTCGTTTACCGTGACACTAAAGCTGGGTAAATAATACCATGGAGACAGCTAAACCTGTCCTGATGTGAACAGTGACGTGAGTAGCCTAATACTCATCAAACGTGGCAAGTGGATAATGCGAATCAGTAATTGCATGCTTTTTAAAAACGTTAAGCTTGACTATTAAATTATTAAAAACTAGATCAACCCAAATTTAGCCTTTAACCTATCTAGCTCACCTGTTCATGTGCATCATCATCTGCCGTGATCTGGAGAAGGCGTTTTCATAGTTCACTGTCGGTCAAATAGTCAGGAGTCATCACCTAATAGCACGCACTGACAAACGCCCACGCGTCCATCTCCAGACTGTGGAAACCACTCCTGGGCCTGCCCCATAGCTGTCAAAAACCACCCCCATAACAAAACTCACACTAAGTTGCTGAAGAAAATGTTTGAAAACTACTATAAATTGAGAAGGGAAAAATTATCAATTTATTTTTACTTTAGATTTTTTATTTTATTATTATTTGCTTACTCATTTTGGCATGAAATGGACCCCATACCTTTTAGGAAAGATGTTCTATTGAGGAAAGAAAAAGATTCTGACAGCTGGTGATTTACAATACACATTAGCATTTTGATTTGCTACTTTATACTAGTACTACTAGTGTACTAGTATACACTACTGATCAATGGTAATTATGCAAGTACAACATTGTAAACCATTATATACAAATTGCAATACATACATTTTTTTAAATACACCTGACAAGCTATGTGGTTGAACTGTTCTGTTATACAGAATCATTCAACACATATTTAATTTGACGTACGGGTGTAGGCAAGCTAGTTCTCAAAAGCCCAGTATAATATTTTGGGTTTACCTGGATTAAATGCAAATATTAAAGTCCTATGTACCACATATGTGCTATTTCTTGTGCTGAAATAATGCCAGATTTGGGGAAATTAAGTTTGTGAAATTATCACATGCACATGTAAAATGTCTAATGTTATCCAGTTTTACTAGTATTTCTGGTTCATGCTTGTCAAAATGAACCAGTTGAATCTTCCTGCATCTTTAGTATGGCAGCATTAGCATGAAGAACACATCTACTGGTGTAGCCCAGTAGCTTTACACTGATTTACCCACCTGCTTCCTGGTGATGCAAATGTTTGCAGTTCTTTCTGTGCCATGCTGGCTGTTTGAAACAAAACAGTAGTGAAAGTGTGCAAAGATCATGGCGATCTCTGATTAGGATCACCGTGCTCCTGCCTTTCTCTTTCTGAAAGAAGCATGCGCAGGTCATTTTTTGTGAGACTTAATTATGTTTATTTTAATAGCAACTAATTTATTTTATTAGTAACTAATAAAAGTGTTAACTGACATCCGAAATGTTTGTTCGGTACCGAGACCAGTTATTCTGTTCTTACTGGTCATTTTTAAATTGAGAATACATGGTTTATTGTGACATTATTTTAAAAGGGCATACAGTGTAAAGCTCCATGCGAACACAATACATCTGTTGTGTTTTAGTTATTTGCTTATTTCAACATAAGGGACACATTTGTGTTGGATGTGTTAGTCATGACATTAGTACAGCTCCTATTTAGTATCCAGACAGAGATGATTCACTTGAGCAGAATGATACAGAACGTTTCCAGTTTGCTAAGTATGTGGTACAATGATTTTTGCATTTGTGAACTTAGGATGTCTGTGATTAGGTCATTTTACTTCACATAATTAAATAAATGCAAACAAAAGTGGTGCAAACAACATCCTTCTGGTCCAAACCAAAAGTGCCAGTAGTGCCCTCTGGTGGAGAATTTCTGCTAAATGTGAGTGAGTTACAATCCAGGTCCATGAGTAGGTTTTCTAAACCTAGGTTTTACATACCTATAGTGATGTAAATATATTAGTCACTACTACATTAGTTAGTCACTGTTATATTCGACCTTAATTCTGCTTTGGACTGGAATTTTGAAACCTATCACACACAGCTTTCCATTGAAAAGTCCTTTATCATCTCATGTTTTGACGTTAATAGTGCTGCCATGGTTGTCATTTCTGAATTAGGTTGCATTCATACACTGACATCAAAAACTAAAACGTGCACTTGCCAGATTAAAGCAAAATGAATGAATACTGATGTTAAAAAAAAAAAAAAAAAGTGTGGGGAGGAGGGTATTCTCACAGATGTGTAGAGTGAAACCCTTTTACTTTGCATATCACAAGTCCTTTTCACAGTTGAGCTTCCCATAAAAAAACTTTAACTGTAATGCATGAAAACCTTTTACATTTGACATCTGTTTGTCATCTATCTGTTTTTTATCTCTTTTATTTTTGTATGTTTCCAGAGGTCTTAAATTTTAACCTCATTACCAAGTCATTACTCTGTAATACAAGCATGGGATGGTCCCTGTCCCTGCGTTTTGTTCATAAAGTCTATATGTAATTACTTAGCAAGTATTTGGTAATTGTTAGCAATTGCTTCAGGTGTCTGGCTTTTCAGTTAATGTGTTCTGGCAAAAACCGTTGCTACTTTAATCTCAATTCTGATTTCAACCAATCACTGTGAACCATGTTAGTCAGGATGAACCATTTTATTGGTTCATTTGTCAACAAGGCCAATGCATGACTTTCAGTTTAGCTGGCCTAAACTACTGTTCTATCTGGTGTTTCTGAATTTGTCATGACGCATTCGGTAGTGTTGGGGCCAGAGAACTATTTACTATGCAACGCTAAGATGTCACATCCTTAGTGGGTGTAATCAGTGCATGGTCAGTTATGATAATTATGATCAGTGCTGTTGCATCAACATGAATAATAAAGGAATAACAGACCACCGTCATAAAGCCGTTGCATGCTAGTGTTTTATACTTAATACATGGTGCTTATTATAAATAAATATGAATGTTAGAGGAGTATAATTCACCCAATATGCAGCATTTATGTTCTCTATTCAAAAAATACATAAAGTTATGATTTATGTTTTTTTATTTTATGATGGCTGGGTATAGAACACGTGCATCTTCATAACAGAAGAGTCAGCGGCTACATTTTAAGCATCATTGACGTACATGTGTAAGAGAATGTAGGATCTAGATGGGGTTAATGCATGAGGGTTCAATGACTGCAAACAAGGAGATATTACTCTGACTCAGGAGTTCTCACATTTACCTATCGGAAGAAAGAAATATATATATATATATATATATATTTAATTTTTGTTATGCATCCTGTCACAGTAAAATTGGGCTTTCATTTCTGTTGATTACCATGGGATGGTTTTCCCTGGCTGTAAAGTGGTTATATCATCACCATTCAGACCCTCCTTTTATGTTGTAGACTGATTTACCTAATGTTCCTTTCAGTGGTGCCAGCTGCTCCACTGAAATACTGTGCTTTGACTAACAGTGGTGGTGTGCTGACAGGGGCCAAATAAATCCGCCTGATCTATCATGTACTGTGAACAAGTCATGTTACTCAATAAGGAATGTTAAGAGAACCTCAGTAGAGCTTTGTCATGTTGGCAAAACTTTCCTCTGATGTTCTGGCTTGTTTGTAAGCTTAACAGCGGAATGATTGGTGAAGCAACATTTGGTTGCTTGGTTTTTTTTTTTTTTTTGTGTGTGTGTGTGTGTTTTGTAAACCTATGCGATAAATTTTAATTTGTAGGTTTAAAGCTTTATAAAAAAAAGTTACTATTCTTGCTGAGCTCCTAAAACTGATTTGTTGTTGTGATTCTACTTAATCCTCCACAGTTGACCACACTTCTATAAGTTACTACACCTGTCATTGACACTGTTTCATCTCACACAAACACTTACAGAAGCACATTCCATCCGCACGTATTCCTTAATCTGTGAAAAACATTAAAACAGGCTAAAATATATAGGCTACTTCCATCACTAAGATATTTAATATTTTGTTTGCCAAAAGAGTTTTGTTCTAAGAGTCATTCAACCAGACAACAAAGCCCTTTATGCTGACTGCACGCTTTGTGCCGTTTGCTGTCCAGGCCACGGAGCTGATGTGAAGTGTGTCGACTGGCATCCCACCAAAGGCCTGGTGGTGTCGGGTAGCAAAGACAGCCAGCAGCCTATCAAGTTCTGGGACCCAAAGACAGGCCAGAGTCTGGCAACACTGTAAGTCCGCCCTGACACTTGCTTTTGGCTCTCCGGTATCGAAGGGCTTAAATTACAAGTCTGGGTGGAAATCGAGCACTTAGTCTGCAGTGCGGAACAGGCCCAGACTTTGATGTGTGATTTAATGCTGCAGAGAGTAGCGCAGTGTTTTTCTGTATTTTTTATTTATATATATTCCAATAGATCGATTATTGTTTTGCATTAGTTAATTGCACCATTATAAGCTGTATGGGTGATGAACTATGAACAGGTGCACTTTAGTCGCAGTGAAACTAAAGTGATATCTTCAGTCCTTCACCTCGGTTTCTTTTCTTACCCAGGCATGCCCATAAAAACACAGTCATGGAGGTGAAGTGGAATCTCAATGGCAATTGGCTGCTGACGGCGTCACGTGACCATTTGTGCAAACTGTTTGACATCCGTAACCTAAAGGAAGAGCTGCAGGTGTTCAGGGGTCATAAGAAGGAAGCGACAGGTATAACGCCCGAACTCGACCGTTCTCGCGACTCCTGTGTGCGTGTGCCCGGGCGCGGTTGTCTTACGTGATGCTGTTCTTCGTCGTAGCCGTCGCCTGGCACCCTGTTCACGAGGGCCTTTTCGCAAGTGGAGGTTCCGATGGGTCTCTGCTGTTCTGGCATGCAGGGTGAGAACTCCTGACGCACATCTACACTCTCCTTATCTCACGGTCGTTAGTCGTGCACAAATTTACAGGGGGATGTCATTGTGCTACATTGTGACATCTTCGTTAGTGCAGTCGTATTTTTAGTACGGCTCATAATCGATAATCGCCCGTTGTTTCAAATATCGTAGCAATGTGCAAAACATTTTTTTTTTCCTCAGGGTGGAGAAGGAGGTGGGCGGCATGGAGATGGCCCATGAGGGGATGATCTGGAGCTTAGCTTGGCACCCTCTGGGCCATATCTTGTGCTCAGGGTCCAATGACCACACAAGGTATGTGTGCAGGCGTGTGTGTTTTAAACATACAGCCAGTGTTGATGTCATTAAAATTGATGCAGTCCTAGCACTTTTGAGCTCTGCTTCTAACATCACTCTACGTGTGTTCAGCAAATTTTGGACCAGGAACCGACCGGGCGACAAAATGCGCGACCGCTACAACCTGAACCTGCTCCCGGGAATGTCGGAGGACGGCGTGGAGTACGGTGAGTGAGGCAGGACCGCGCCTGCAGGTCTGGACGGAGAACGCAGCGTTTCTCGCTCTGCCCTAAGTACCCTGTCGTGTTTCCAGATGACATGGAGCCCAACAGCATTGCGTCCATTCCTGGTATGGGGATCCCGGAGCAGCTGAAAGCAGCCATGGAGCAGGAGCAGACCAGTGAGGACCCTTCATAGACAACCCAGCACCCATTAACAATAATAATAAACCTTGACAGCCTACTGTAGAGGATGACTTGGTCTCCCCAGTAAAAAAAAAAATTATGAAGTTGGTGCAGCAGTCTCCTCATGGCTAAGAAATAAAACATCGCACAAACACTGAAGCACGTGGGTGCTAAGCTACACTACCAGTGGGTTTTTTGAGTGTATTTTGAAAGAAAATTTAAATTTCTACAATTTTGAGCCCCATTATAAGGTACCCCTATACGGTTTTCTCGTGGATTTTTGCTTTTTGATAGCAATTTATCGTAATTATGGAAGAATGAGGTATAGGATAAGTTAGAAGACTATCCAGTGCCGGTTAAATGAGTCCTTCTAATAGGGCGCCATCATGTGGACTCTGTGAACAGGTAAAGAGACGGCACCAGAGGCCGAGATGAGCATCCCAGGCCTTGACTGGGGGATGGACGAGGTTATGCAAAAGGAGCTGAAGAAGCCTCCCACCAAGAAGGTTCCCTACGCAAAACCAATCCCTGCACAGTTCCAGCAGGCAAGTGCGACTCGGGGGCGTGTGTGCTAAAGACCTGGTGGTCGGTTATCGTGTGAGGGACGTGAGGATTGACACCTGCAGCTTTTGGTGTTTCAGGCCTGGGCAGAGAACAAAGTGCCGACCATGGCTCCAGGTGAGATGCCCACAGAGGGCAAGGACGAGAAGAAGGTGGACGGCAAGAAGAAGACGCAGGCGGAGATCGAGCAGGAGATGGCGGCCCTGCAGTACACAAACCCCATGCTGTTGGAAGTGAGTAAATGCACGTGTGGAAGCCTGGGTTTTCTCTAATCTCCTCCTTAGCCATCGGTTCAGTTTTAACAGAGGCAGGCTGAACATTTGGGCTGGTACAAGGGTGTCTGTTTCTGTCGGTGATGTGTGATTTTTGTTTCCTGTCTTTGTGCAGCAACTGAAGATCGAGCGAATGGCTCAGCTTCAAGAGCAGGGCATGCCACCGCCTGGAGGTCAGCCAGGGGCCATGCCACCCTTTCCTGGGCAGGGGGGCCCAATGGCCCCGCCTACACAAGGTTTCCCACAGTCCCTGCCACCCCAGCAAATGCCCCACAACATGCCTCCTATGGGTGGAATGCCTGGTCCGTTCATGCCTCCCGGCCAAATGGGACCACCTGGGCCTCCGCCTCACCAGGGCCCTCCTCCACAAGGCATGATGGGACCCCCGGATCTTCACGGACCCCCGCGCCACCCAGGCTCCCACAGGAACATGGGTCCCCAAGGCCCTCATGGCATGCCACCAGGACCCAGGGGTATACAAGGGCCTCCTCCCGGAGGGATGCCCGCCGGACCCGGTGGGCCGACGGGCGGCATGATGGGCCCGCCGCCTCGCGGCCAAGGGCCCTCACAAGGAGGCATGATGCATCAAGACATGCGAGGCCCCGCACCCCACGGCAGCATGATGGGCCCTCAGGGACCCATGCCAGGAGGTATGATGGGACCTCCGCCCAGAACTCACGGCATGGGGAACATGCACGGGATGGGTCCCCCCCCAGGAGGGATGCACGGACCTCCAAACAGCATGCAGGGACCTCCTCCGTACATGCAGCAAGGGAAGCCGCCCCACATGAGTGACGGAGGCAGAGGGCAGTTCAACCAGGTGACGTAGGAGCAAAAATGTTGGAGCTTTTTTTTTTTTTTTTTTTTTTTTTTTTTTTGTTAAGACCATTTAAAAGACTGAAAAATTAAATCCTAATCCAAATCTCCTTCATGCCCTCTAGGGACAGAATTCTGGCCCCCAGTCAATGATGCACGCTATGGGCCAGCAAGGACCAAGCAGCAAAGGTACAACTAAGTGAACATGTTTGTTTTGTCATTAATAAACGTGACCAGCAGTGGGTAGACGACCAGATGAAAATGAAATAATTATTGACCTTAAATATCAAATATTTTGTAAAAATTATGGTTAACCCTGTAGATTTAGGAACTGAGGTGATCTGAGCTAAATGGATTTAGTATGTGTTGTCCTTGACTCTTACTTCGGTCTCTGGTTTGGTTAAGATGGGCCTCGTGGGCCTCCCAACCACCATATGGGACCTCCGCCTGACCGCCAGGGTCCTGGGGGTCCAGGTGGACCAGGCCAGGGCTCAGATGGAAGTGGTCAGTACTGGGGGGAAGACGGGGGCTTCCAGGAGGGTTGGAGAAGAGGCCCTGGGGGACCAGGGCAGGATTATCACGGGGATCCCAGAAGTCACAGAGGAAGCTCAGGAGGGCAGTGGGAGAACCAGGAGCGGTTCCCTCCTCACGACGGGGAATACGGCGGACATGACAGGTGCACATCACACACCAGAACAGTTCCCAGTACTTCTGAGGGATGGATGTTATTGCTATTGGTTTGTTTCAGATAAGAGCTTTTCAGGTTCTTGAATACAGTTTCGTTTAAGCTAGCAGAAATGCGGATGTGAGGAGAGGTTGGGGCCCGTTTGATGAATAGCTGGTTTTCCTTTAAGGTACGATGGATATGAGGGGGAGGAGTTTGATCAAAGGCAGAGGCGACCACCACATTCAGATGACTCGTAAGTACATCACACACTGTACACACACTCTGACTGCTTTACAATGGCGAGTGAATCAGCAGAGATATGCAAAGCTGTACAGTAAAAATAAATGTGCATGCTGGGCCTTCTAAGTGGAGTCTGTTGCTCTGGCTTCATGGACGCACGAGTCCGAGCACTGACCATGTGACAGCCATCCATTCCTCCGTGTCAGAGAGCGAATTGGTGCTGCTGTTTGGTTAGTGGGTGGGGCAACACTAGCTAATCTTGGGTGTGTAGGCCTGTCACGATAACAAAATTTTCATAACGATATATTGTCCCAGAAATTATCGCGATAAACGATAATATCGCAGTGGCTCCGCCCGTGCGCGAGGGCGTCGCGCGCTGTCGATTCGCGAGGTTGTGCACCTCTCAAATTTTGTTACTTCGCGTGCGCCGCGCCTCAGCGCAATGAACAAAGTCATGTTTGCAGGATTCATACACGTTTAAAAGGTGGAATTCAAGCACTTGTACGTCACTTTAAAGGTCCATTTCAATAATACCCAGCACGTTAAACGTAATTAAGTTAAATCTTTATATATATACTCGAAATAATTCGCTTTTTATCACATTATTTAATGGATGTTTATTTTCAAAACGCCCAATCTTAACGTCTTCACGTTCTCTCATGTTTCGTCCTCGAATTACAAAAGGCTCGTATTTGTTAACGTAATACAAGAGAACCGTTCAGTCAGACAGATATTTGTTGTGAAACGAACAAATTTCAGCACTTTTCAAACCTGAAACACAAAAGCAACATTAAAGTTCGTCAGGTAAATGTTCATTCCCCCGTTTTTGAGGGGTGTTTCTTATACTACCACATATCGTTTCGAACAACACTGCAAAGAAAAGCAAGTATAAACGCTACCACCGTTCGCGGAGGTAGGCGGAGTCGCTCGCTACGGTCACTATAATAAACAACCACTAAATAATGTGATAAAAAGTGAATTGTTTCGAATCATTTCGAGTCCTATTAGCCTCAAATACGTTCGCGAACACATCTCCACGTGTGTGTGTGTGTGTGTGGAGGCACTGTTATTGAAGCATGCGCTCTCCGTGTACTGCACTCATTTCCTAACCTGTAGATGTCACTCTCTGATCACAGATTCGTCTTCCCTTAAGGGGGGAGGGTGCGAGAGAGCAGCACTACGTGCCTTTCTGAAATCTAACGTAGTTGCGGTTTACTCTCGTGTAAACAAATGTGCGCGGAAACCCAATGACCAATTATCGACATCAGCAAAAATTATCGCGGTAAAAAAAATTATCGTACAATAAGTCGATAATGTAATTATCGCGACAGGTCTATGGGTGTGTGTTCTCATGATTGTTGTTGAGGGCTTTTGGCACTTTCCTTCAGGAGCATTTAGCTGCTCTCTGTAGCATGTACAGGTGATGTAGGGATTTGCATCATGCGTTTCATAGCTGGTACATGCTCCCTGTACCCTACACAACTGTGAGTTGTGGTCTTACAGGAGAGCTAGCTAACTGCTTGGTGTAAATTGGCAGAACACCTAGAGCTGAGAGAAATAAAAGAAATGGAAAACCACCACGTTATGCCTCCACTATATTGAACTGCGAATGTAGGCTCGGGTTTGATGGCATGTTGTTTGTAGTTACAGGAGGGGTGCACCTAGTGGCCGCGGAGGTAGAGGGAGCTTCCAGGACGAGTACGGAGGAGACGAGAGCTTCGACTCCCAGGACGAGATGTCCCAAGGCTGGGGGGGCGGAGGCCGAGGACGGCCGCGCGGAGGTCCGCCACGCGGGGGTCAGTCTCACCTTCGGACATCCTTCCAATTCTACACACCAAAAATCCATCCGGTCAGCTTGAGGTGCCATGTTTGAACATGTCATCTTCTCTTAGGTGGTGTAGGAAGAAAGGGGCTTCTGCCAACTCCCGATGAGTATCCCCCTCACTACGAAGGAGGAAGGAACCAGGAGGGTTGGGAGGGAGGGCGAGACCCAGGTAGAACAAATGAAGTGGCAGGACGGGGCTGGAAGGGTTGGATAATGTCCCTATGGTAGTGGAGACAGGGTGAATTATCTACAGTGCAGGAGAGCTAGAGTCCAGCACAGCTTGCCCTGTTCATCACATACCTTAAACGCATGAACTGAGTGTAGGCAGATACGTTAGAGTGGGGGGCTACACACCAGTCCTCCTCTAGAACCAGTCAGACGTCCCAGCCTCAGCCAGCGGAGAAATGAGTGTGGCTTGCTCGTTTGTCGTCGTTGCGTGTCATTAGCTCTAAGCTCGTTCGTGCTAACGCTAATTCACGTGCGCAGGTCACGAAGTTTATCGGGACGGGCAGCGAGGGGAGCACGGCATGCACGATAGTCCGTCTCCGGCCAGCAGAGAGCGCTCCTCTTCTCTCCAGGGCATGGACATGGCCTCGCTGCCTCCTCGCAAGCGGCCCTGGCACGACGGCCCCGGTACCGGAGACATGGACTCACCCGGTGGTGGACCTGATGACAGAGGGACAGGTGAACCAGAAAGATTTAGAGTGCTCTCTATTTATGCAAAGCCGTCGTATTACACACAACACCTATACGTAATTAACTTTAGAAAAGACGATCCAAAAAACCACAGTGTGCGATACTGAATGTGTTAAGATTTTATTCAACTTTAAATGTTTCATCGTTCTTCGTCGGGTTATTTTAACACTTTTCTATTTCTCTTCCTCCTCCCAGGCCGGCCTTCCCCACGAGAGGACGGTGGCTACGGCCCCCCGTCCAGGGGAGGTAGAGGGGGTTGGGGTCGTGGTGGACCCCCTAACGCAGGAGGTGCAGGCGCCAACGCTGGCCCAACGACTAGGCGAGGAGCTGCCCGTGGTGCGCTGAGGGGGGGCCGTGGACGGTAGAAGTTAAATCCACATTCCCCTCAGGACAGTAGTGGGCACTGTGGACTACATGGAGGACATAGACCTAAACAGCTACATACAGCTGCTCCGTGAGCTCTGGCTTCTCAGTGGATTTTGGTAAATAAATGTTTTTGCCCACAACTATTTGGACTGTACAGCCATTTTGGGTCCTCCCTTTCTGATTGGCCCCCCGAGGTATCTGTGACTCCACCTCTTGGTGCTGACTGGACGCGTAGACAATAATGGGAGTGTATAATTGGTCGAGGCCTGCAAGCTCTGGTTTGGCTTTTTTTTCTCAGCCATTATTGCTCAAGCTGACTGGATGGATTCAATCTAGGACACTTTGTGCATCACTGACAAGACTAGTTCGATCGATGCTTCCCCAAATGTTGCTCCTGTTTAAAATACTCTCATCTGTCTCAACTGGACTCCTGTGGGGTCAAAGCTTCAATGAGGATGTAAGTGGGGGGGGGGGGGGGGGGGGGCGCCTATGTGCACTACTGTCCTTAGAACCGCCCATCTCCCAGTCCAGCCAATAGAATAAAGGAACACCGGACATTTTAGTTTGCTCCTCCAAGTGCTCAGTTCCTCCTGATGGATTTAATTTTATGTAAAATAATGGAGAAGATCATTCTGTAACATTACCAGGCAAGACCTGAGGCTGCCAACTTTGTTTCAATGTGTACAGTTTGTCAAAAGGTTATCGTATTGTTTTTGTCTGTTTTTTTGTATGAGATTACAATAGAAGTTGTGCAAGATTTATATCAAATCATCGGTTCTGTCGTTTCTTTGGTTTCACACATTTCTCCCCAGTGGTTCTCAGCAAAGCTTGGAACATTTACATTACTATTTTGCCAATCTCTGAAGTTTCATGATGAATAAAATGATCCATTAGTTGCTATTAGATCCACAGTAAATAATTCACCCAAATTACAAAGTGGGTCATCTAATTTAGTTTTCTTATACTACACAGTTTAAATCAAACTGTCATGTAGAATGTAAAATAGTCATGTAGAATATTGTAGACCGTGTAGAATTTATATAGATAAGGAAACATCCAGTATTATATGGAAAATTCTCTGGTCTTGCCTAATTCTGACTTCCTAATATTGGTCAAAAGGCCATTTGGCTTCTTCATGCCAATCTCCTATTTATTAGGGTCTGGATCAACACTCACGCCCTCTTGCTGAGGGGCTCTTTATACAGGGCTATTAGTCTATTTTTATTATATTTCATATTCTTTACACTAGGCTGAACGTTTATGCTTTGCACATTAGGTTTGACAATTTCTAAATGATTTCATAAATAACTCCATTCTGTGTGATGGCCACATGAGCAGGTATGTTATGTTTGGGTGATCTACCACACCGTTGAGACCACATATATGGACAGGCACTCCCACTGACCCTCTACCTGCATACGTAGCCCCGTTTGCCATTCAGCCTTTGGGATCCAGTGCATATATTTGAGTTTCTGCTATGCAAACACTAATAATACATCAGTCATCAAACACAAGAGTCAGGACTGATGGGCTATATCAGAGAAATGGCCCCCCGAACTTGGACCGACATTCATTGTCTGATTGTTAGCTTAATTTGTCTTCACAAAAAGAAAACTTGACTACTTTGCTTTCTTACATTTACATGGGCCTGAAGTGTGTATTTCAATATTCCTGCAGTTCTCTTATTGTACACATTTCCCCCCCCAATGAAAAACATTCCCAAACAACTGTTTGTTAGTCCACATAGATGTATAATGAACTCCATGGTACACGTAGCCTCCATTCAACAGCATGTCATGGTAAGATGAGTCTGGCACATTAAGGTCCGTTATTTATTTACAAAAGGTAAAAATGCAAAATCATTTGCAGTTTTGTAGTTCATCAACACGACTTGGTCCTTTTCATTCCGTCCCTGGATTAATGTGGCGATCATCCCACTTAGTTGCACTTGATGTACAGTAGTTCCCATCACATTTATCACTAGTCACTCATCCAGGATTAAACACCACCCGTTAATCCGTGTACAGCCGCTCAGATCGGCATGGTCTTGCCGGTCACGGTCCTCTTGATGGCCGATGCGGCCATTCCTCCAACAAACCTCATCCCCGCGCTCCCTCCGGGCATCAAGGCCACGATGTAGCCCACGATGGCGGCGACCTGGAGGAGCGCGCCCAGCGCGGTGAGCAGCGTGCTGTGCAGACTCAGGGCCGCGTACAGGGTCCCTCCCAGCGAGCACAGGTACACCACCGCGCCCGGGGTCGGCGTGGACACCAGCTTGCTGGGACCCCGAAGGACCGCCGCGCCGAGCAGCGCGAACAGGGACCCGAGGGACCACAACAGGGCGAATTTACGGGCCTTCAGCAGCAGCAACGGGGCGTACAGAGCCGACAGGCCGAAGCATATGGCCGAGAACAAGATGCAGGTACCGCAAGCGACGAGACGCTGCGAGCGACTCATGCCCGGCAAACACGGGTCAGGTTCGGCGGACCACGGCCAGGAAAAGCCGCTGCTCGATCCCGGGCCTGCTGAACCTCCGCGGCTGTTTGGTCCAGTGAACGGACTGGACCATCTCCCGAACCAGCTCCCTGAGACGATGGTGGGTTCGTCGACGTTTATCGTCGTGCTGGAGCCGGACTGCGATATCGTCTTGGCGCCGCTTTTAGACTGAGCTAAATATTCCTGCAGTTGTCGGTTTAATTCGGCCATGGCTGCGTAAGGTGACGGGGTTTGTTGTTGGCAGGAAGTAGCGCGTCAGAGACACGTGACAACACAAGCGAGCTGCTCTGGGATGTGCGGCTCAATTATATCTCAATTATATCTCATTTATATATATCTCATTTATATATATCTCATTTATGTCTCATTTATATCTCAATTATATCTGCACCTGCTCCTCGATTGCACGTTGTAAATACATCCTTGTTTGTGTGCATATGAATTTTCCTTTGACTTCATGATCAAATTTGTGGTAAGTTTTTTTGGCGACCAGAATCAGAAGTACGATATCGTAAGATAGACACTTCGGCTCCAGTTTATAATATGTTTGTGGGTTAAATAAAATGAAGGTTTCCCCATGGAAATCAGTAGGACAAATGGTAAACAGCCCTTTGTATTAAGGAATGAACATTTGCTACTATGTATGTAATAGCCTAATATATTAAATATTTTGCTAACATCTACAATCATAAAATTATAATACATTATATGTGAGAGACTCATACATATGATCGGAGTCTAGTGTACATCCGATGTGTACGAGAAGACGAGACCTTCAGCAAAGGACGCAGCATTATATTTCATTGCAGGATGATCCGGTATTCATAGGATCAAACACCACCTTAAACTATCGTTCTATGTTCAGAGAGTAGTTGTCAACATCTGACAAACGTTTAAGAGCATGGATATACCTATAGGTTTGTTTATTTATTTTTATCTAGATCCAAATGATAAGAGTTTATCTGGAGATTTTCCTGAGTCCACAGCTGCTGTGAGAATCTAAAATTAATCTCTCCCTCCATTGGTCAACAATTCCTAGAGCCTATTTATGGTTTGTGGGTGCCAACACGGGTTCTGTTAACGGTGGAACACAGTTAACTTGGGAGAGACAGAGACCACAGCAAGGGACCAGGTCAGTCAAGCCAGTACAAATTATTGTACACATGTCAGACGTAATCCTTTACATTTGATAAACATTAAATGCTTATGTCATAATAGACAAATAAAAGAAATATAACGTGAATTGGCATTTAAATTGTATCTCACATGCCATGTAAATAACATAAGAGATGCAATTAAATGCTTACACAAGAGCATGTGTTTTTATGGCAGGGATGGAGGGAGGAAATTTGTTCTGGGTTATAATATTAAGTTAAAAAATGAAGTCATGCTTCATGGTGCACATGTTAAGCAATGGATATTTAAAAAGCATAATTGATCGTCAACTAAGTCAAGCTGTTTACTCTATTTTGTGTCGGCAGCCCCATGTCTATGTCCCAGATCACCCCGACCCTTTTCCTGAGCGGTGCCGATGCTCCTCTTAACCACGCACTCGTGGCCCGCAAGGGCATCACTCTCATCGTCAACGCCACCCTGTCCCACAGCTGCCCTAGGTACCCGGGCGTGGAGTGCCTGCGCGTCGCAGTGCCGGACCTGCCCAGCGCGCACCTCGGCGGGCACTTCGACCGGGTGGCCGCCCGCATCCACAACAACCGGGCGGGCGGGACCCTGGTGCACTGTGCGGCGGGCATGAGCCGCTCGCCCGCCCTGATCATGGCCTACCTCATGAAGTACAGGGGCACCACCCTCCAGGAGGCGCACAGCTGGGTGCGCAGGAGCCGACCCTGCGTCTGCATCAACGCAGGCTTCTGGGAGCAGCTCCTGACCTACGAGAAAAAGCTGTACGGGAGAAATACGGTGAAGCTGGCCGTGCCACTGGAAACACCGCCTCAGCCGATAACGCCCAGAATGCCTCGCAGACAAAGTCTGAGACAGTGCCCCGCGTCTCCCAGGCTGAACGGGTTCCGACGGTATATTTCTTTCATGCCTTAAAGTGCCAAGCAAATTTCTCTCTCTCTCTCTCTCCCCGGAACAAGATGAAAAATTGCCGTATTTTTGTCACTAGTTCTGAGAACGAACCGACAATACTGATTTTGTCTTCCAGTACTGACTGGTACTGATTCATAATGCTGATGTTGTTGACATGTGGGACTCCAGCTCACCAGATATCAGCAGAGCACCTCGATCGGTTAGTTTCCCCATCAGTATATTTGTTTTGACCTTGACAATATGGTATAAACTGGCTTATGTGTTTTTCAGGATTTTTTTTTAACATTCGTTGTTTATAACTGCCTGAAGTCCAGGTTATAATAAAATGGGGAAATGACACAAGTACTGTGCTATATCATTTTGGACAACAGGGGGCACTGTGGGAACATCAGCCAAAAACCGACATGCAGGTACGTACAGGCATATTGGGACTCAGTCGATCCAGCAAGATAAGAATGTATTGGAATATCTCTGGCAAGACAGCCCACATGCTCCCTAATAACAGCTGTGCTTTATGTGTGATTCAGAACTCACAGCAAACGCATTTAAGGCCTTCAGACAACAACTCAGGGCATTTTCTCCTCGTAACTCCCGAGTTTGCCTGTTTCAGCATCTCCACCACACTGTTTATGTGAGACAGGTTACATATTTTCAGTGACAAGCTTAACATTATGTTCTTAATGACACTTTCAAGTAGTCGTTTTTATTAACTGGTCTGGTTTGGAAGAAGGGACACTTAATTTTTTCATATTATATAGTATTATTTATGCACACGAATGAAGAAAAGTAAATTGAAAGTGTTTATTTGAAAAAGGCGCACTTTATATGTAATATCTTTAGTCTGCTCGTCTGAAGTGTTTTCACAGTAATAAGAAAAACACATCTGTCACAGCTGGTTTGTTTTTGTTGTTTATCATAGAAATATTTGCAGTAGATATTACAAATATACATTTGGCTATAATATGATGTTAAAATTTTGAGAGTGGTGGTGTGAGTTTTTTTTTATCTTAAATGGGGGTAGAATAATATACTGAAAGCAGAGGAGTAGGGGGGGGGGGGGGGCAGAAGTCGTAATGCTTTGGATGGAAAGCCAGTAATTTATTCTGAAAAATAAATATAATTTATTTTAGTCTGAAACTCTGCCATCTTGTGCAATTAACAGGAAACAAGCTGGCAAAATAAGGAGCAGGGTAGAATGAAGTGTTTGTGTATGTGTGTGTGTGTGTTTTGTGATCCTCTGTGTGTGACTCTGTGTGTGTGTGTGTGTGTGTGTGTGTGTGTGTGTGTGTGTGTGTGTGTGTGTGATTTTAATGAGAGTCTGCTTTCAGTGAACCCATCATGGGGTAAATAGCCGTGTCATTAAGATGCGATCATTTATCTTTCTGCACATTATTTGACAGCGAACGGTCCTTGTAGGGTAATGCATTCATACCACAAATGTGACGTTAGATGTTTCTCTGGAAGGTATAGCGGTGTGTGTGTGTGTGTGCGGGTGTGTGTGTGTGTGTGTTGAGAGAGGGGGCTACAGAGCCAGACACCAGGCGCCACTATTTGAGCATGATGACATCATCCCTCTCCCCAGCAGAACACACTGTCCACATCATTCATTTTTGAGAATGTGTGTCTCCACACATACGTGTCCATCTTGGACTGTATTGTAACCTGCTTGTGACAAACAATTTTCACAAGCTGAGAAATGCTGATTAATATAAAGATCAAAGAAAAACTACCACTATTCTATTTATATCAATATACTCTATGTAAAAAAAGAGGTAGAAATAAATAAATCACTCCAAACCAAGAACTAAAACAATGTCTTCAAAAAATCCAATGGGCATATTAAAACCCATCTGTCTAAACAAACGTGCTAAAATCCATTTATTTGAATTAAGTTATTTATATTGAGCAACCCAGCTGAGACCGTCGTCCTACTCCCAGTGTTCATCTGTTAACATCGTGTCAGGCTAAACCACAAAACACACCAAAAAGCTAAACACAAGTGTAACAGCCATAGATATAAAACACACGCACACTCTCGCACTAGCAGTTCACCCAAAGAAGCTTTGAACTCGTTTAAAGGAATAAAATACTGCTGTGAATAAATAGTGTGAGTTTCAGCAGACTTCAGACGCTTCAAATCTTTTCAGATGTCATGAAAGATAAAACAGAAATAAGAACATTAAATTACCACTCTGAGTACTTTATTAGGGAGACTTCAAAATCGTCTTATTATTACATCTCACACTTGACAATTATTTTTCAAAAAATGCAAATAAATATATAAAGATTCTTTACCCTGTTTAATTGTAATATATATATATATAAACAGCACATGGAAAAATACGTACATCTCTATAAACAGAAGTTTAAATGTTTCAAAATATTGTCCTGTTGCCCTAGTAACAATTTTACAAATCATTTCTGTAGCCTCTTATACTCCCCCGTGTCATAGTTATTACTGCTGATATCTTAAAAGCAAAGAAATATGTGTTTATGGAGACCACTGGAATGGTAGCTGTTTAAGGGGTGTGTTGGTGTGTGTGTGTGTGTACGTGTGTGTGTGTGGTAAGGTTTCATACTCCAAGAAGGATCCCAGAAAATAAAGTGTCTTGGAGGACAGTTAAAGCAGAACCCGTTCCGTTGTCAATAAGAATAGAGACATATTCTCCAGCCTGTGAACAGACGCAATATACAATCAATATTTCTGGTTTATTTGGGAACCCTATATGCATGTCAGTTATGTTTAATCATTTACACGTCCTTTGCGTATGTCTAGTAAGATTAGCTGTTCATGTTTGTTCCTGTGACTCCATCCATCCTCTCTGGGATCGTTGAGAATGTCTGCCAATGGTGTGCATGTTTCTGTGCTTTCTCACCTGTAGGTACAATGTTCCTGTCAGAAGGATGCTGAACACTCCGCCTGTAGAGCTCACGCCGGTTACCGTCTCCAAGGACCTGCAGTGTGAGGACACCACAACGCATCACATACTGGTCCCCATGCCAAGGCATGAGCAGGTTTATTGACAAAATACTGTGGGACAGTACTTACACGTTGGTCTGACAGAGAGACTCTATACATATGGAAGCTTTCACGCTGTCCTTTTGCCTGGCTTGGGACCTCTTCTGAGTCTCACTGGATTCTAAGAAGCACACATACACACACACACACACACACACACACACACACACACACACACACACACACACACACAGCGTAATGATGGATGCGTTGTGGTGGGTGGATGTTCAGTGTAAGCACCCCACCCCTGTTCCTCCGAGCTTTATCTGAGGAATGGCAGAGTCCCAGCTCGAGCCTCAGCGTGTCACATGATGCAATATTTCATCCCTCCATCATCCTGCGTGTTTCTAGTGCTGCAAATCTCTACATTGTTCCCAGTAGCAAACGAGACATACGGCCTTAGCCGAGACAGTCAGACAGAGAGCAGCGCCGTGACTTTAGTCCATCGGCTCACAGGGTGCGTGTGCCTCGTGCATTTCCGAGGTGCTTACCCAGCACCAGGCTGGCGGTGAGCTGGTAGAACCCAGACACGGGCGCCGTGTAGCGGCCACTGCTGGCGTTGAAACCCTGGCCCCGCTGGTGGAACTGCTCCGTGTCCGACGGCTGCGGGGAGAAACGGGGAAACAACGCAGATCCGCTGTTGACCAAATGCCAAACTCTCCCCCGCCTCTACGGTCCCGCCCGGAGCCCACGCGGGGGGCAAGCCGGGAGCGGGTCGGAGCCGGAGGGGTGCGGGGCCGAGGGAAGGCTGGCGAGAAGCGCGGGTGGGGGGTGTTGGCAGGGAGGTGCGGTACTCACACTGCTGTAGGACTGGACCTCCTGGAGGCTCCGGCGGGGCACGAGCAGGTCGCGACGCAGGTGGCAGTGGAAGGCCGTGGCCACACGGGGGGGCTGATCGCACAGCAGGCAGCTGGTCCCCACCATCTCTGCACACGAGGCAGAAGCACATGGAAGGGTTGCCTCGGACTTTATTATTACGAGAGAAGTTAACTGCTCTAACTGTGGTCTAGACTTCGCTTTGTGTTTCGACTGTTTGCCTTATTCCTTCACCATTTTGGAAGCGTTCCACACCGAACTCTCAGGCTCGAGAAGCCTTAAATATCAAACATAAACAGCTAGGCGTGAAATTGTTTGGGATTATCTTTGACTGACACTTGGCTGCATATAAAGTCATTAAACAATCTCTCTCTGAAAGAGGGAGGTAAATATTTGGAGTGTGTGAGTGTGTGTGAGTAGACGGGGAGTAGGGGTGAGTGCGTGGAGTGAGAGGGGGTGAGTGTGTGGGGTGAGAGGGGGAGAGTGTGTGGAGGAGAGTGTGTGAGTGTGGGGTGAGTGGGGGAGAGTGTGTGGGGTGAGAGGGGGAGAGTGTGTGGGGTGAGAGGGAGAGAGTGTGTGTAGGGTGAGTGGGGGAGAGTGTGTGGGGTGAGAGTGTGTGTGGGGTGAGAGGGAGAGAGTGTGTGTAGGGTGAGAGGGGGAGTGTATGTGGGGTGAGAGGGGGAGAGTGTGTGGGGTGAGAGGGGGAGTGTATGTGGGGTGAGAGGGGGAGAGTGTGTGTGGGGTGAGTGGGGGAGAGTGTGTGTGTGGGGTAAGAGGGGGAGTGTGTGTGGGGTGAGAGGGGGAGTGTGTGTGGGGTGAGAGGGGGAGTGGGGGAGAGTGTGTGGGGTGAGAGGGGGAGTGTGTGGGGTGAGAGGGGGAGTGTGTGTGGGGTGAGAGGGGGAGTGGGGGAGAGTGTGTGGGGTGAGAGGAGGAGTGTGTGTGGGGTGAGAGGGGGAGTGTGTGTGGGGTGAGAGGGGGAGTGTGTGTGGGGTGAGAGGGGGAGAGTGTGTGGGGTGAGTGGGGGAGAGTGTGTGTGTGGGGTGAGAGGGGGAGAGTGTGTGTGGGGTGAGTGGGGGAGAGTGTGTGGGGTGAGAGGGAGAGAGTGTGTGTAGGGTGAGTGGGGGAGAGTGTGTGGGGTGAGAGGGGGAGAGTGTGTGTGGGGTGAGAGGGGGAGTGTATGTGGGGTGAGAGGGGGAGAGTGTGTGGGGTGAGAGGGGGAGTGTATGTGGGGTGAGAGGGGGAGAGTGTGTGGGGTGAGTGGGGGAGAGTGTGTGTGTGGGGTAAGAGGGGGAGTGTGTGTGGGGTGAGAGGGGGAGTGTGTGTGGGGTGAGAGGGGGAGTGGGGGAGAGTGTGTGGGGTGAGAGGGGGAGTGTGTGTGGGGTGAGAGGGGGAGAGTGTGTGGGGTGAGTGGGGGAGAGTGTGTGTGTGGGGTAAGAGGGGGAGTGTGTGTGGGGTGAGAGGGTGAGTGTGTGTGGGGTGAGAGGGGGAGTGGGGGAGTGTGTGTGGGGTGAGAGGGGGAGTGTGTGTGGGGTGAGAGGGGGAGTGTGTGTGGGGTGAGAGGGGGAGTGTGTGTGGGGTGAGAGGGGGTGGCGCCGGCCGCTGTGCTGTGTGAATAAGAGCTTTTATGTTTTATATTGCTGTCAGAACAGCCCGCAGCTCCAGAGCACAAACAGACCTGTGTCTGTTTTCCTGGACCGCTGCCACCACTCTCTCTCACACACACACACACACACACACACACACACACACACACACACACACACACACACACACACACACACACACACACACACACACTCACACACACACACACACACACACACACACACACACAATGTGGAATCCAGGGAATTCCTTTCTTGCGCCAAGTCGCATCGTCGTCCAAGAAAATTACACCTATTAAGGGATCAGCCCTGCACACAATCAGACCAGCAGCCTCCCAAACAAATGAGTGAGACACATCACATGTATCATACTAGGAAAGTGAGCTGGTGCAAACACACACACACAAACACACACACACACACGAGTAAATTATTTGTCTTGTGTGTGATGCAACATTGCAGCCCGATATAAACGATGGTGCCATTGCCAGCGTGTGTGTAAAAACAATATCTCGCAGCACAAAGATATAACAGAAATAACCAAGAAAGTACAAACCCAACTAAGCAATTCTGCAGAACACAATGAAAGAGCAGACCCAAAACAGAGTGTGTAAAAAAAACGACACCCGCGCTTTTCATGGCCTGTTATCTTAAGTAACGGACACGTTAGCGTGAGTGAACTCTTTATAATCACCTGGCATACAACAGTTCCGTTGTCAGATGTGCCTGCCAAACACTTGTAGCTGCAAACCATGTGCGTCACGAGTAGACCGCTTTATACGACTTTACGGATTTGTCAGGTGAAATCAGACGTTCAGTAATTACAGAGAACTGACAGGAGAAGAAACATTGGCCCTGATTTCCATCATTCATATTCATTTGTAGCTATTAAGTTACTGTTTGTTTAATCATTGTTGTCATAAGGGAGCATCTCTGTTGATAGCTAGAATTGGATTGTAACATGCCAGCTATCTATTCCCGTCGGTGTGATTTTGGCTAATTTGTTGGCGTACTTTACAACCTGTGCTGGTGTTTAGTTACTGCCGTTTGTTCGTTTCCACAGCGTCTTTTAGTTCAGTGAGTGTTGGGTTGTTGTGCACGTGTTGGGTACAACACGCTCTGACTACGTTTCCAGAGGCGTTTGAATGAACTTGCGCCCGTCTGGTCTGGCAGCGCTTAAACGTGTTTGTGGGACATTACAGTGATGTTACTGCAACTGAACCGCAGTACTGTGGTTACCTTATCTCAACCGTAATGGTGTTAGAGGGCATGAATATACACCCAGAAGAGTCAGAGCAATAGCTGACAGTGTGTCAGAGTGTCTCTGTCAGGTTCACTTTTACACACACAAATTAAGCATTTCATTGATTTCCAAACATTAAGCTACATTCTTGGCTTCCAAAAAGAGGACTGTGACGTCTTTGCCCACTGTGTATGCTGATGAGACTCAGGTTCTCTTGCTGGTCACCTCTGTGGTTCCCACCAATACCCCCAACCCACAAAGCTTCCTGTACCTTTCAGCTTCAGGTGGAGGTCCTCCATTATCTCATCTTGGTTAGGGAGCAGGGGACCAGAAGGTCCAGGAGGACCCTGGGGCCCCGGTGGACCAGGAGGGCCCGGTAAGCCATGCTGCAGAAATGAACAGTGGTCAGTTCGGCATAAAACCCCACAGGAACCAAGGAGGCACATTCCAGATGCAGGAGGAATGAAGAAGGGTAAAGTGTACCACGTCTACCATCCTCTTGAGAGAGCCTGTGCATATCAGAGTGTCTTAAATACAAAATCTAGGTTCAGCCATTCCACGGTGTTTTAATGGCACTCTACAGCTGTTTGACAGGGGGAAGAAACTTACCTTTGAGGTCCTTCTGTTTTGTTTAGGCTTATTGTTTCTGCCTTTGTTTGAATTGTCCCTGAAGACAAGCCAGGTTCTGTGGGGGTTAACTATTGCCATGTCCGAGGACACCGTTTCCTGTAGAACAGATTCATTTCAGCACCAAATTTTTGCCAGTCAGTACCAATCCTGGTCGTAAAAAACCTCTACAGCGTTCCGATCTGCTCATCTTTCAACATATAATTGCATGTTCTGCAAACCCATTTTATACCGACTCCAGTGGGAGTTTGTAATTAAGTATGAGGCAACTTTCTCCTTTACTCTATAACTGATATTGCTGCAACTCTCTCCCTTAATGTAATGACACATGCTTGCAGGATGAACGCTACGTTCTGTCGTGGAATCACACGCTGCAGCTTCTAACAGGTGTGTGATGTGTGTGATGTGTGTATGTGCGCGCCGGCCTGGACATCAAATGCAGAGCTGAACTTACAGGAGTGTCTGTGCTCTCTTCCTGAAGTTCCAGACTCTCCTGGCTGTCTTGCGCAGGGCAGGCGGTCAGCAGTAGGCTCAGGACCAGGGGCAGCAGTAGCCCTCTCGCCCCGCGCCAGGGCAACATACTGCGGGGTCAGAGGGCAATCCTTCACTCAGATTCTCAGTGAAAGGGTCCCATCCCACTCCAGGCTTGTGCGAACGGTTGGTCTTGAGGCGTGTCGGCGGCGTGTAGCTCAAATATCAGAGCAGGACTTTCGAGAGGATCAGATAGGTGTTCCCGCAGAAGGAATACCAGCGCTGACGTTGCTAGTTCGGTGTTTAAAGGTACCGGGGGCCTCAGTCTGAAGACGGACTCGGTTCCTCCGTTTGACTGTCTACATTAGACACTGAGGTTGTGGAAAACAGGTCTGCTTGTCCTGTTCAGCAGCTCTGCAGCAGAAACATCTCCAGATCTTCACTAATAAACTCCTCCACAGGACCTAACATCACTCCATTTCTTGTTCCTCTATCATCCAAGATTCTCAATGCCTTCTAACTACAGTCTAAGCTCCCTCAGGTTGTGCTATGAATCACGCACCTCTGTGTGTATCCCATAAATACACCGTGTGTGGCACCGCCACTGCGTTTGTGTGATGATTAGCGTCTGTGCAGCTCCAGAACAGCGGGGACTTGTTGTGATAAAGCCAGTGTGTGTGTGTGTGTGTGTGTGTGTGGGAGTCTCGCTCTGTGGGTGGTAGACTCTCCACGCTGTCTCACTAACCTTACTGTCCTCTCCTCTCCCCCCTGAACCTCTCTCTCTCTCTCTCTCTTTCTCCCTCCCTCTCTCTTTTTTCTTTTACTGTGTCAGCGTTTCCCGTAATTCCCAGAGCGATGATGAGTTATTCCTCTAGGCGAGCTCTCTCCAGGATAATCGTGCTCCGCACTCCCGCGCCTCCTCGGCACGCAGACGCCCCTCCGCCTTGTGAAGGATCCGTTTCGCGCCCCGCCGTTTTTACCCTCCTCCGGCAGGCGGACGCCTCCTCCCCCTCGTCGGTCCGCCCCTCCCTCCTCCGCCTATCGGCTCCTGAATCTCGAGCTGTCACTTTGTCTCTCCACAGCCCCGCTCCTCCGACCCCCCCCCCCTCCCCGCCGTCTGCCCTGTGGCTTTTGCTGTGTCTGCCCCCCCCCCTGCCTTGTCTTATGCTTGGCTCGTTCCTCCATTTCTACCAGTCTCGTCCACTCCCTCATATGTTTTGCTGGGTCCTAGCGCCTCCCCTCCAAGTCACACTATACAGAATCAAAAGCTCTGGCGCATATTTGCGCCATACACCGTCTGACGCATCCCCTCCAGACGCGTTATATGGGCATGAGGAGAAAGCGCAAAGGATGGAAAGTGAGAACAGATGGTGTTTTGTTTCAAACACCATCTGTTAATTTTCAAATCTGTTAACGTGGTTAATTTCACGCCTGGTTAATAACGCAGACCTCTCCATCTTCATTTCCACGCCGTGAAGGACAGGTGGGCGGGGCAGAACTGCGCGAGTCAGATAGGCTGGTCCCGACTGTTGGGGATGATGACATTTAGGGGAAAGTTGCACACTTTCCACACAACCTGCCACACCTCTTTTATCTGTCTGTACCTCTTCTTAGCCTTTTCTCTTATATCGCTCATGAGTATATAGTGCAGACTTCTAAAGTTCTCACACCTTTGGTATTTGCTGCTAAGACGTTCCACTATCATTTCATCCGACGATATAGCGCCATTCCACTCAAAGGTTTGATGACAGGAAACACATTTTTCTGGCATGTAATTCCAAATAATCTGTTGGCATGGAGGTGTTGTCTGACAGTAGGACTGGTTGTTAATCCCGGGTCATTGTTAGAGCACGTTTCTCAGTCCTGGTTGAATTCTTATTTATGCATAAGTGTAGATATGGGAATTTCCAGCTTAATAGCTGTTTATTTATAGCATTTTCTGACTTATGAAAGTCAGCACACTTCTCCCTTTGAATTGTCTGCTCTCCTGTGTTTCCCATGTTGAAGAATCTGACCTCTCTTTCACCTTCACCTCATACACATACACACACACACACACACACACACACACACACACACACACACACACACACACACACACACACCAGTAAAACAGGACACAATTTATTACTGCTTGAAAGTTCCTAGACGCTCTTATCAAATGAAAAACATAAAAATGGGGAAAAAAATCCATTAGAGTTGATTTCTAAGAATTTCTAGGGGTCCCAATATGTGGTTTTGTTGAAAATGATTTATTTCTTGATGAGCGATTTTTTTATCAGAATAAATTTGCTTCAATAAAAATCTGTGTTTTTTTCCCCAACTTGAATATTAAGCGAAATTAGATTCAACAAAAACAAAATGTCTTACAACCCTGTTCATTACTCTTTACCGAGGTTGCAAATAAATGTGTTATAACTGTATAATCCTGACCTACAGATAATACAAGCAACTCCTCCCTATCTTAGCTTGGACAGAGTTTGTATAAGTCCTCCTTGGTCTTCAAGGTGTAAACAGCTAATGGGAAAATGTGTCTTCTGTATTATAAACACACACTTCACCCGTGGAGTCTTTTGCGGTGGCAAAGTGTACAATCAGTGCAACTCAACCGGATGCTGGAGTTTGTTAGAGATCAGAGTTTGTGGTGGTTGAATTAGCCTAACTGATTCCATTTAGCGTCTCTTTAATGACACGCAGCCTGTCACCAAACTTGCTCTGAATGCATTATTAGAGGAAAAATATTTATGCACATGTACAATGTTAAGGGCTAGATTTGCCATATCCATAACGCCTTCTCGTTGTCCTGACGCATTGCTTTCTTTTTGCAAGCTAATTTGCATTAGGAGGGAATGGGAAAAAATACAAAATCTTCTCAATTCATTGGATTTCTTAAGAACTGTGATTTGCATCTGCATAGGTGTGCATCCTGAATGTTGTTATTGTAAGGAGTACAGAATAGTTTTCCAGCAAAATCACCAGGGTTAAATTAACTCATGCGGAGTTATTTGGTCACGGTCTGCCTAAACTGGGCTCATATAGCCCTGTAGGGTTGTGTGTGTGCGCACGCGCCCGTGTGTGTGTGTGCATGTGCTCAGATACACTGAGGAGCGAGCACCTGAAACATGTGGTGGAGGAGAATCTGTGTGTGTGTAGATCCAAACGTGCTTCAGGAAACTGGCAGCCATTACTGAAGTGCTGCCCCACATGAAGGGAGCTTTCATTGGCATGCACCACAAAAAGTGCCCCGATGACTGATTTGTTTAGGCTGAGGGTTCCTCAGCTTGTAAACATGCCAGCTGAATGGAATTGGCCATTAATATGTTTGCACTGGCAGTAATAACACCGAATTACCAACAGCAATAGACACAGAGCGGGGAAAAAGTAAATTTTTTTTCCAAGACAGATGGACACACAGGCATCCTTGAGTAAAGATTCATCTGATTAATGACGAGAGCTTGAATTCCCTTGTTCTGATAAGACAGAGCACTCAGGACAATGACCGGAGAACTGAACCCTTGGTTCCTTAGTGGAGAGCGCGGTACTCAAGGCCAGGTGACCACATACAGCTCAACCGGACCAGTCGCACCACCTGCTGCTTCTTAGAACACACCTCTCTCGTGAATCTAGAACAATTTAGAACATGCCAGAACACTCTAGAACACACCTCTCTTGTGAATCTAGAACATGCCAGAACACTCTAGAACACACCTCTCGGAATTTAGAACTCTAGAACACACTTCTCGTTAATCTAGAACACGCCAAAACACCCTAGAACACACCTCTTGTGAATCTTGAACATGCCAGAACCCTCTAGAACACACCTCTCTCGTGAATCTAGAACACTCTAGAACACAGCACGACACTATAGAATCGACCTACAATGCATGCTCATTTATTTCTAATGGTACAAAGCACACGCCGTACCATTTTTCATTTTGCATATCAGTAATGTCAAGGTTTTTTTTTCCTAGTGAAATATTAGCTGAGGCTAAAAGTGCTAAATTTATAAAGGCTTTGAGCAAAAGACAAAAGCAATTTCTAAGTGAACCGGCCTGGTTCATCTGTCCCTCACACTTCATCACTCCTCCGTGCAGAATTCCTCTCATAGCATCCTTAAACTCTTGCCTCGTGCTTTGGCAGATACCTAATCAGCCGAAATCTGGAATCTGGCTGTCTGGTGCGAATCTTCTGGCCTGAGACCAAATGTACCCTGCTGAAGGTTAAGCTGGTGGTGACGGACAGGTACCGGAGGCGTATAGGCCTGGTCTGGGCCCGCTGGAGAAAAATTTAGGTCCTCCACTGACGTTTTGGCACACGATCAGCCGAGCTGGCTTTCAGGACAAAAGCTGGCGGATTCAAACAACCCTTGGCAGACGCGCAGACTTCTCCGAGGCTTAATGTGTTGTACAAGGGATTAAATCGATGTGCTGATGTAACTAATGAACTGTCTCTGTGTCTGCCCGTAGTCCGTAAGCTCTAAGCTACATTTACACTCCAGTGAGGGAAATCTCTGTGGTATTTCAACACTTCATTTTATTGTGTCAAAAGTATCTTTAGTGTTATGCTCACTCAAAAAAAAACTCCCCTCACTTTGACAGGTCTAGCATTTTTTACCAACAGCATTTTTGACTGCTCTAACGTCAACGCCTTCATAATACATAATTACAGTATGAAGACCAGAGACCATAAAAGAACATTAGTTGATTCTATAAACATTACAAACACTGTAAACATTATGATTAATGCTGTAAATGCCATTAATGTCATTGAGACACAATGCGTCCCATCAGGCGGGGAGTCAATGTCACATTCAAGCTGGACAGCTGTAAAGTTCTGCTGTTCTATTCTGGTAACCAATATAAAGTTCACACTCATAAACGCATTGAGAAGATCCACGCTGAGAAGATCCACGCTGAGAGGATTCCACAGCATTCCCAGTGCATCCACTCATCCCTCCCTACCAGGACCACCCGCTGGTCTTTGAAAAGACCATTTTGAAGATCCAAGCCTGTAATGTTTTCTTTAATATAAAACTTCACATTGGTTGAAGTCTTTCTTACCGCAGTCCCATGGATTGACTAATATTCTTTATCCCTCCTTTAGAGAGCATATTTCGAAGCCCAACTGTATCCTGAACAACCACAGAGATAATAATAATCTTTATTCTTATAGCACCTTTCTTACATACATGCAACTCAAAGTGCTTTACATAATGCATCAGAGACGTGTCTGAATCAGAGTAACCCAGCAGTGATCAACTTCACTGACACTGATTTCCTATCTATAGACTCCTAAGCAGTAAAACAGCTCATTTACTCCTGCTGCGAGTCCATTGTTTGGGGGTTTGTGTCTCTCAGTGGCCCTCGGGCATGTAGGCGGCGTACGGACAACTGCATCAGTTGTTTTTTTGGTGAAAGACCTGAAGGTGGAGGCCCCTGACCGGGTGCCAGACCACATCTTCTTTGTGTCTGCCAAGTAGGTGCCGAATGCCAGTGGCTGCGTGGCCGTGCCAGCGACTGGTGGGCTCCAGCACCTTGGGTCCCGAATCCTGCTGGGCTTTGTTTCTTGACACGGCTCTGGAGGACAGCCAGGAAAATAAAGAACAGGAATAGCTGAACTGAAAATAAGAAAGAAAGGGTCATAAAACATTTTGGAGCAGATGCTTATAAATCGTGCGCCAAACCCCGATGGGGTCAGAGTACAACAACAGTTTGAAGTATGGTAGCTAATGTGTTACGGTGGGGGGAGGTTTGATGCACAGAAGTGACTCTGCATCGCACATGCTTCATGTTCTGGTTGGGTGTACAGTGGAATGAAATCACGCATGTGTTTTTTATTTATAGGTGATGCCTTTACTGAAGGATTCCAAGGGAGACTGCAAAACTTCCAACGCTCGGAGAGAACATTTGAGGTGAGGATATGCTTAAATAGTGGCTACAGGCTCCAGAATAATCATTGTCTCGACAAAAGGCCTGAAAACAATTAGGGCGAAGGGGAGCTTGGAAAATCGCCGCTTGGAAAATGACTAGCCCCCTGTCGCCATGCTATTTAGTCTGGGCAAGAAATGTGCCCCTCAAACCCCCCCCCAATGAAATGAAGACGTGATGGGATGACTGTCCCTCTTGTGCAAGCAGACTCTGGCCTGCTGCAGTTGGCCCTCGGACGTGCGAGATGCTTGGTCTTCCTCATACATTACACTCGGGCATTCCCGTAGTGACCCCTTTAGACAGCCTGGAGGCTGAAATGTAGACCTGTATAGGTAAGCTTTTCCTCCTCGTGATGCCTTCTGGGAGCATACTTTTCTATTTGTCTTTTCATGGGTATAAATGAGAAAATAAAAACGTTTTTGCTGTGGATTCCCTGTGAAATCTATAATTTAACCCATACTGTGCAGTAAGCAAAGATGTTTTGCCTTATACCCAGGGCCTTCAATGCTAGGTATTTTATTCTGTACTTCAGTGCTTTGAAATTGCATATTAAAAAGATGGCTATAGAAGATCAAAACAGTTTTGTCATGAATCTGGAACATCGGCTTCATAAAACATTTGAATTTTTGTTTTGTTTTGTGTTGTTAATTACTGCCACACATTAGGGAATGTCAGCTAAACTTCGAATTAGCACATTGTCAAGGGAGGGGGATTTGGCATCATTACATGAGAGCCTCCATTTTCAGTCAGAAAATGCTGAATTATCAAGTATATTACTTCATCAGTGAAGCTCCAGTTTGTTCTGTGCACAACTTAAACCTGTCGGATCATTATGAATGCCATTTATATCGTCTTGCCAGGAAATAGCTCAAGTTTCAAAAGAGAACTTTTATTGAGCTTAATGATTCAAAGGGAGCCGACACCAAATGCTTTTATAACTCAAGCCTGTAAGTGCCCTGTACCGCACATGTGAAAATATACAGAATAAAATGTAGCATGCTACTTTGGTAATATTCAAGTTGAGAATTGGAGAGTGAATTTATGTTCATATTTAATTTGTCACTAGACTGATTTTTTTAACGTTACCTGGTTGTGTTTGCACACAGATTTCTGAATTAGCAGCTTTACAGGATTTGGTAGGAAACCTCTTTGTGACTCAGGTACATTTGTATGATAACAAATAACTAGCAACTTTGAGAGACTATAGATTCTATTATGACGTACATACATTTGTTAGTAATTCCAGTGATGGAGAATGATAATTTGACACATGTAAATTATATGTAAATTTGAATGTGGTTTTGCACATTTTAATAAAAATTTATATATGACTGCAATGCCTAAATTGGTGTATTTAAATATACAAAGCATCTAAAAGCTTGTGTGTATGAGCACATGCATTTCACTGCATATGTAGTGTGAATGATAGTGAGGAAGTTGACCTTCGACTTCTCTATTAGTCACACATCGTGTTCTGTCATTTCCAAGCACATTAGTGCAAACACTGTTTCACCGAAAACACTTCCTAGAGTTTGCTTCGGCGATAGATGTCTTTCATTCCTGTTTTGACAACTGCTATTGGAAGGCTCGCCAGTATTTTGAAAGGATTCTTACCTCTAAATGGTCAGTCTTCTGCTGCCCCCTGCTGGCCGCCAGCTCCACATTTTAAGAGGGACTTGGAACTGAACTGAACTTCAGCACTGGCTGTGCCGACTTCAGGGAGGACACGGAGTTTCAGTTCTCTCTTGGGTGGATGGCCCTGGTAAACCACTTCCTGGGTTCTGCATAAGGAACTTAAAGGTGAAATGTAAAATGCTTAGAGTAACCTCTTTAGGTACTGCCAGCCAAGTATGTCAAGGGTAACAGCGGTTAGCAATTTGCCCCTCTGCAGCAGAGTCTCGGGTTTGTACCCCTACCTGGATGACGTTTCCACTCTTGCAGTGTCAGTGTGGGTTTCCTCTGGGATCTCCTCCCACAGTCCAAAAACATGGAGGTTAGGTAAAAACTGGCTACCCTAAACATCTTCATGAGGTGTGTGTGAGATGGATGGTGCTCCATGGCGTTATCTTCTCCCCCCCACACCCGAGGCACTTCCAGGTGAGAGGTCGCCGTCTGCATTCAGCCACAGCGTCTCGGGGTGTTGACAGGATGTAAAGGTTGCATGCTTTCACTTGCAAATTCACGTAGCGTGTGCGTTTGCTTTATGAGGTGTTCGCAAATCTCGGGTCACGGGAACTTTCATAGCGTGCATATCGACATGCAGTTACGCTTGGGGTCATGCGATTGGCTGTCATCAGGCCATTACTCACAATGGGGAGGAGCTTGGGGTGTCTATGGTAACAGAACTGGTCTCTAACCTCTCACACCTTCCTGATTGTGCTGGTCAGGAATGTGTGGGCCATAAACACAGCCTGAACTGTGATTAAACATTCACACCTCTGCATCACGTTGTTTTCTAACTAGGGTGCGTTTAGGTGCACTACGTAAACACCTCGTCCACTTGCCACAGAACATCTACGTGATAGATACAAAACTTCTGAACAAATTCATTGCAAACGCAGCTCCAGTATAGCAGCAGTGAGGAACACGTTTGAGCAGGTGCCGCGCTGTACGGGCTGGAGAACCACCACATCACAGAAGCTGCTGAAGGCCTTAACTGAATCAAGTATTACATTAGGGGCGGAGCTGAATTCTGTAGGTGGTTTATGTCCGTAACTGGACACGGGGCACCCTTGGTCTATTGAATGGGGGAGAAACAGACATATCTTGGGGCGGAAATACAGATATGTTACAGTAAACTATGAGACTGTGAGAAAATGCAGAAACTTTATGTGTGTGATGGTATAGCGAAGCAGACTAGAACCTGTGGATTTTTATAGGGAGCTTGGTGGGCCTCCTCACAGATACCGGTCAGCAGGTGGAACGGAGCAGAAAGGATCTGGAAACTTGAGGCAGATAGTTTTGTGCCAAGATCCTGTGCCTGGAATGTATCCAGAGCCACTCCAAAAACTCTCATGGCCATGTGAAATGCAGTTTTCACTGCAAATAAAAGCCCTCGACAACCAAATGTCATCATGTGGACTTGCATATTTATGCCTCAAAAGTAGCATTTTAATTCTTTGACTGTGGGTTTTATTAATCTGACTTTACTCATTGTTCACACGGCAACTGCTCTATTCACAGATTAAAAAGCCAGATTTGGAGTTTCAGCTAGAATCTTTGACACCAGAGTTTCAACAAACTGAGACTTTACATAATACTCTCACCATGAGTTGAGGAAGCACAGAACACCCATTCACCTCATGGTGGCAATATTCACAGGGTTAAAGGTCATTCTTCCAGCCCCTGTGGGGAAGACTCCATTATTAGACTGGTGAGCTTTAGTACTCTAGTGCAAATTAACATGGGACATTTGGACCAATATTTTAAAATCCATCTTGTATAGACAGAAAATTAAGAGATAGATGTATGATCAATTACATCAATGAGACATGGTGCTCGATGAAAAGCCTTTATTGGTTATGAGAACGTACACCAACAAGTGTCACTCAGCCACTGTACAAATACAAATAAAATCTGGTGTTTAAAAAAGGAAATTATTAATAAAAAGCTTCCACTGTGAAGAATATCATTTTCAGACCAACGTAAAATACAAAAACTTGTTTATGCTAAACAAAAAGTGAAGAAAACACAAATAAGCTGGTATTAAAGAGGCAGTAGTTCTACAGACACCCCTCCCCACGGTCCACCATTAATCAACAGGAAACGCAGCAGACACACTTCTAAATAAGACGGACAACAAAACCATAAACGGCGTCGTCTTTAATTAGTCATGACAAGATGTTTGAATCGCCCTCTTAAGGCAGTGATGCTAATAATTTGGTTGTGTATCACAGGCACATTTAATGGAGTACCATTTATTTTACGACATGAAAAAAAAAAAAATCTACCCTACTGCAGGGAACCTACGAAACGATTGCCCTGAAACCGCACAGCCATTATTCCTTGCATGTATCTCATCTCAATGAAACGCAAGAAAGCAGCAAGGACTGATGGTGGGGTGTGACCCTGCTGGTGAGAGTGCACTTAGGTACCGTGTGCGCTATTCCCCAGTATTTCTCATCGAACGTGAAGGTATCGGATGAACATAGAGCTGGTGTTCAGACAAAATGAAGTCTAAGCCCCTCCCCACAATCCAGATCCCCACGAAAGAGAACACGTGACTGTAAAATAGTCCGACGGGACGGACGGCGGAGGTTCACGGGAAAAGGGGAGGCGTGCTCGGGCCTTTGAATGCGATTTCAATTACAAGGGACGGCACAGGAACACGACTTTCGTTTTAGCGTTTCTCAGTAGCGCCGTCATCTCGCAGTCGGCCTGAATTTCTGCGATGAAGAAACCGCGCCGCACCCCCACACCCCAGTTTCGCCTGCCGCCGTTCGCCAACTTTGAAACCTGGATAAGTCTTCCCCACGCTCGGAGGGGAGGGACGCTTCACAGGGAGCACAAGCAAATAGTTCGTGTTGAGGTCGGCTGTGTTTAAATAGCCGTGTCGAACGACCTCGAGCAGCGTGCTGGAAGTAGGTAAATGCTGCAAGGCAAGTGTGTGTCCACACACAGGATGTTACATCACCAGGGCAGAGTGTGGACTCACCCAAACACGGATTTCCCCACCGAGAGATCTCAGAGGAAACAAGGACTGTTCTGAATTCAAATAAGGTCTCTGCAATACTGTTCAGGCTTAAAGTCTGGAGGTTTATAATATTTCCAGTCATTAAGTACTGCCTCGGTTAGCACACCCCTGGTTTCATTGGTTTAAAGATTAGACTGTTTTTGTTTAAAGGTTCAAATGAAGGATACGCTTGGACAAAGAAAGCTGATTTTTCATTCTGGCAGCCTTCCTAGAACCCTGTTGAATCTCATCCATAGGATAAGTCCCAGGTCACTAGCCAAAGTATCCATAGGATAATCTTTAGTTTGCTTCTGATGCCTGACTAAATTTTCAGTTAATGGGGAATTCAGTTTAAAACCTCAAAGTGGGGAAATAAAGGCCTGATTTTGTTCATGGGAAAGACAACAGCACGATTTTGTTTTTACTAGAATACATTCAGATCAAACTATATACAAGTTTCTTGTTAAACAACAACTGTTTATATTCTTGAACACAACAGTGTGTAATGTAAATCTTCATATTTTCAGAATCAAAAGAAGCATCACTACCCTCACACTGAACTTTGTGGACAGCTTTTGCGGGGGAGGGGGAGGGTCACATCCTAGATCTAAACAAATAGACTTGGATAAAAAGCTTTTTTGCAAACTTACATCTGGCAACTACTGAATGTTTATCTGAGAAAGTAAAAAAAAAAAAAAAAATGCCTAAAGCTAAAGTGTGAACTACAGAATCTTCAGAAAAATCGGGGGGGATTTAAGACAGTTTTAACAGACTTCTAATAATAGACTTTGTTATAACATTCATTCTCATCCACTGGCACCAAGATACAGTCATTACTGATTTTTCAAGTGAACTGATAGTTAAAGCTTGCCCCCTGTGGAGATGGCCACAGCAAGAAGGCCCCATTGAAAACATCTCACATTCGAGGAGAACTACACACAGTGAAGCTCGAGGTCATGTAGAACCACGGTGGTTAAGACTCTGCTTTCGTGGCCTTCGGTTGGCACGACGGTTGCAATGACGGAGGGATGGAAACGGACCCCAAACACCTGCGGCGAAAACAGACTCCATCCTCACAAAAGCCGACTGGTCCTTCTAGCTTCTCACCAGAGTGGCCAGGTCCCCAAAAAGGCCATGATGCGCTTTGCCCAGCGATGACTGTTCTTCAAAATCTTGGAAATAACACCTTCAAATACTTCAAGTTATCTCGCCATGTTCTTTGCTTAATGAGTGACGCGTTCATGAAATTTGGTCCATAATGTGTGTATGGCACGTGTCACCAAAATCACAAGGCGTCTTGAGCCAGCGTGTCCAGCCAGCTCATCAAAGGCCATGGCTAGACGTGGGTGGGAGACTCAAGCAGCCACCCTACACATATATACTGTGGCACGTTTCATACCCAACCAATACAGTGCAAAGCACACAGCACTCAAGACCACTGACGATGAAACACGGGATCCAAAGAGCTCCAAAAACAAACGAGCCCGGCTGATCCGGCCCAGCTGGTTAAATCAGAAGAATACTGCACGATGGCCGACACGGACAACAAACGCTACCTCCACCCGAGCGGCGTGACTGCAGCTGGCGAGGCTGTCGTGACGGGAGGCACCGTGGCTCTCTAATGCCCTAAATGAGCCCGTGTCACTGGAGGCGAGCGGCGACTACACTGGAACAGGGTCACTCGCACGTCGTATTGCACCTTCGCACGCTCATCGCAACTACATCTACGTGCGGATCACTACGGCAGGTCTGGCGAGGGCCCACAGGCGGAGACGACAGGGAGACTTTGCTACCCTCGTCATTCTGAATGTCAGTTGGGGGGAGCAAATCAGTGGCAGGGAAAATAAAATAAACAAGAAAAAAAAAAAACACAGAAAACATCAATCTGGAAAGTCCATAATGACGGAAAGGAAAGACGGTTAATGACCCACCACAAAAATCCACACATCCACCATGGGAAGTGCATACTCACATACAAGCACATAGAATAGCAAATATCGTGTATACACACACCCACCACAGTCTTTAGGTATGAGAGAGAGAGAGCGAGAGAGAGAGAATAAATCCACTGCTGGGCCTCATCCTCTGCAGCTGACTGCAGACTGGGAGAATGAAGGTCCAGTTGGAGATGAAGTAAACCAGGTCACCTGGAAAAGGGAGGTGGGGGGGGGGGGGGGGGGGGGGGCTTCCTCTGTGGCAGCAGGGCGCTACAGTGACTGTGATTGGAGAGAGTGGTGTGTCACTCTCTGGAGTCCCGCCCAATCAGTTCCATATCCTAAGGAAGCTGTCCCATGAGCCCGTGGCCACAGCCATGCCATCGTTGGTCACGCCCAGACAACTCACCCTGTTGTCATGCCCAGCCAAGACTCCTGCAAGACAAGGGGGAGAAAAACAATGAATAAATAAACATGACTGCATATAGTTTACAATAGGGTTGCACAACATTTGTTAAATCACTACAATATTAGCATTTGCAATGCTAATATCAGAGAAGAAACTTTCTACACACACCAAAGTCACAATGTAGATTTAAAAGATTTTGTTTGGTTACCAATTGCACCAAAAACTGCATCAAAAAGCCAATAGCAGCAAACAAGAACATATCAGAATTTTGGTGTTCGACGTGGCACCCAAGTGTCGGTTCTTGTGACATCGCCACCTCTCCGCAAGCGTTAGCGTGCGAGTGTGTGTGTGTGTGTGTGTGTGTGTGTGTGTGTGTGTGTGTCGGCATCACAGACCTGCGCGTTCTCCCCTGCGCGTTCTCCCTTCAGCGTGTCCCACACGTTGCAGTTGAAGTCGTCGTAGCGGCGAGAAGCAGGCGTCCGCTCTTAGAGAAGGCCACGGATGTGATCCCACAGATGATGTTGTCGTGGGAGTACATCATGAGCTCCTGGTCGGCACGCAGGTCGAACAGGCGGCAGGTGGCGTCGTCGGAGCCGGGTTGTGAACGCGTTGCCATTGGGGAAGAACTGGGGAAGAAGGGAAAACGTCGGAATCCACGTAAAGCAAACGCACGTTTATATAGAGCAATAAAATGGCTTTTCAACCCTGATGGTAAAAGTTTAACAGCCAATCCCGAAACACGTGACCTCATTGTTCAATTAGCCTCGTGTTTCATCATTTCAGGTCGCCAGCCGATCACGTCACCCGGTCAAATCCGCCACCTTACTCTTTAAATAACAGGTGCACAGCCTGCCTTTGTTGAAGGACGTTTACGGAGGCCAGCATTCGGTGTTGAACCCCGACCGCTGAACAGAAGTGACGCCGACAGGAGGCGAAGGGCATTATACGTAAGTCTGGAAGACGACGACGTGACGTGGCACTCACGCAGACGGCGTTGATGTCGGAGACGTGGCCGGTGAACGACTGTCTGCACATGCCGTCCCGCACGTCCCACAGCTTGGCGGTGGCGTCGCAGGCCCCAGACACAAACGTCCTGGAGTCCGGGCTGAGGGAGAGGCTCATGACGTCGCCGCTGTGGCCGGTGAAGACGGTCGCCTGCTGGCCCGTCTCGATGTCCCACAGGGCACTGGGGGTGGAGGGAGGGGGGGGTTAATTCATTGCGTTAATGAAGCAATGTTTACATCCCTATCGCTGGTGTCCACCTTTCATTTGTTTGGTTGTGTTCAGTAAATGTGCACCCAACCTCACGCAGACCCCCTCATGTTCTGGTGGAGCAACAGCGCTCTCTCTCTCTCTCTCTCTATCTATCTGTCCATCCATTCTCTAAACGGGTATCATTTGTGAGGTCGTGTGCACGTTTCTAGCAGGACGGTGCGGCCGGGCTGTGCCACACACTCACCATGTGGTGTCTCCAGAGCTGGTGACTATCTGGCTGTCATCCAAGAAACGACAGCATGACAAATAACCTGTGAAAGAAAAAACCACATCGGACAAGGTGAACATAAAATACGGGCAAGCGGCCAAATATCAAACTACTCACCCACAAAAGTGAAAAAAAAAAAAAAAAAAAAAAAGACAACAAAGCTAAATTCGGCTGCTTAAAATTTCTTTTTGAAAAAAGGACCCTACAGATCAGCTAGCGCATAACTAAATGTGATATGTTGCTGTCCATCAAGCGGTGAACCAACAGCGGTGATCCCCCCCCCCCCCCTTTGATAAAAGCCATACACTAGTGCCTGGCCCTGGCCGCCTTTACCCGTGTGCCCGGGAAGCTCTCTGGTGACGCGCACGTTGCCCTCGCGGGTCTTCAGGCTGTAGATGGAGCAGATGTTGTCCAGGCCCTCCGCAGGCACGTAGTTGCCTGAGGGGGCGTAGGGCGCAGGTCATGACCCAGGGAGGAGCGCAGCGGGATGGCGTGGATCTGGGGGCGAGGCGGGCGGGGGCGATGGGGTCGTTAGCGGGGTCGTTTCTGACCACGTGCGATGAATGAGCTTTCGGTGGACTCACCTTGTTGGTCGTGTAGCTGTCCCAAATGATGAGTTTTGCCATCTTGTGAGGCACTTACTAGTAGCCTGTGTGTTTGAAAAAGACAGAAGAATAGAGCTCTTAATTCAGAACTTAACGCTTTGAACAAACTGAACAAATAGGGCTGTCCCTGACAGATGCCTAAATGGTAATGCAACTACTGCACCATACGAACACAACCAATGTGACAGTGACATTTAAAACCTCCACACCCCCCCCCCCCCCCCCCCCCCCCCCACTTCCCCAACAGACACAATTCAACTATGAATCCAGACACACTCATCTGAACAGCGGGCCCCCACCCCCTCCCGAAATCACGAGAAGACATGCAGGAAGGAAGATGGTGGAAGGAGAGGGAGGGAGAGAGAAAGAGAGAGAGGAAGGGAAAGTGAGAGGGAGCAGGAGGCAGTCGGCATAATCTCATGGCCACCATCGAGTTGTGAGCGGGCTGCTGTATTATTTATTGAGTGTACACTGACAGAGCTGCAGGGTTCCTGCGAGGGAACCCACCCCATCCTCCCACTCTCCACCAAACCTTCTGTTCCTCGCCCCCCAGCCCATGTTTCATCACCCCCCTCCTGACCTGGAATCAGTAGCCCAGTGCATGGCATAGATTTTGGCCAAGTGGCCTCGGAGGGTTCGCCTCGTCCGCATCTGGATCTCCCCACTGAATCCAACCCAGCTGTGATCTATCCACATCAGCAAGAGGAACAGGGACAAAACCAAATGAATGTACAGGAAATAAAGGAATAAAGCTTGTTGTATGCTCGTCATGCTGTAGAAAAATAAGGGAGAACAAATCAACTTAGTCCAACATGGTCCAGCTTTGGACTTAATGTTCTGATTATTTAGAAAAAAGGGCATGTAAAATGAAACACTACTGATCAGAATCGCTGTGGATGGTGTTCGTGCTAGCAGGCAGCATATCTGCCATACACAACATTCCACAAATTGTTTTAATGAACAAAGCTCTCTAAAAACCTCCTGGGCCTCATCTTGCATAATCTCCAAATTCAGACATGCAACACGTGTATCAGCTTGAATGAAACTGTACATATTCAAAATGGCAATATATAAACTGTCGAAATAACTGTTAAAAAAAACAAAAACAAACAAAACAAAAAAAAGATCAAATTAAAAACTGCACCACACAGTGCGAGGGGGCGTGAGATGTTAAACTTTGATGGAGACCATGGCATGCAGGAGGGCGTTAAATATTTCAGCGCACTTAAGAGCATGCAGGTTATCTGCAGTGTGTCAGCGCGGGGCCTGCCTGCACCCATCACGGAGACATACAGGGACCCAGCAGGACGGGCCGGGTCAGCGCCATCCGCCATGGACGACAGCCTGGAAAGAGAGTCGTTTTACTGCTCCACCTGGGACAGACTTGAGTCGCTGCAAGCTTTTCTGGCATCCTTTAAAGAATGAAAAAGAAAGATATTAAAGGATGCACAGCATGTCTGATGTTGCATACATGCGCGTGTAATTTTGTTATTCACACTGCAATGGCCCACCACACAGGAACTTGCAATGCATGATTTCACCCATACTCAACTGGTAAATGTCCAGAGAAACTGTACATGTAATGTAGTTATTATTTGTCAAAATGAATCTTTTAATGACTATTGTATGACTACATGCTAGTCTTCCTCTCTGATCAGAGCAAGCATCTGGGATGAGATGATGTCCAGTCTTGCACACTGATGTAACCGGAGTGGTTCACTCTAACTCACCCAGTCTTTATATAACATTAAAACATTCTGAGTCAGGGCGTCTAAATCATCCCTGGTTCATTAGCCTGCCAATTAGGTTCGGCGTGCGTGGTTGAATGTTAATGCAGGGCGTGGCTGTGGATGGGGAAGGGAGGGGCTTTAGGACAGAGTCCTGAGGCCGGAACCGGGGGAGGCGTGCTCACTCGGATCTGATTGCGCAGCTGCTCGGCCTCCTGCCGCAACTGCTCCAGCTCACTCATGGTCCTCGGCCGGGGGGCGTCTCTCCCCTCCTCACTCGGGTTACAGCAGCCTGGGAAGGAGGGAACACTCACTGATCACAAACTACACTCCAAACACAAGACTGTAAACTCTGTGAACACGGGTGTGAGAATGATGTAGAAACAATTGGATTCATGGCAGGCAGCTTCCCAGCCACCTAGATCGTGTTTGACTCAATACGGGATTCCCCCACCAAGTTAACCGCCATCCTCGGTCTATTTTCAGCCACTGGGAACCAGTACTCGGCAGTTGCATCGCTTTGTACACTTCAGCACAAGTTTCTAAGGAACCACAATGCTGCAATGTTTTCAAAAACAGGAAGAGAGTTGCTCCCAACCCTCGCAAAGCATTTCAGCTAGCATTTTATTATCAGTCAACATGAGAATGAGTGTAAACTTACTAAAACTGCCTCGTCTTTTTTAATGTTGCATCTTAAAGACAACAAACATGACTTAACGAAAACAAAAACATTTGACTGACACGCACACACTGGCAAATGGCTAGTTAGCCAACTACATTACACACTACAAATACACCAGCTACATTCATTTATCTCGCCTGTTATGGTTCATTTGCCACGATTTTGTTCCCCCTTTTCTAGCCAACTAGTAAAAAAGGAAGTATAGCCAGCAAACTAGGCACGTTATTTGTGATATTATGAGATATGCATACAGATAGTTTCGTATCTAACCAGGCGATGCCTAGGTTAGCTAATTCAGTAACAGGTTGCATTTTAGACCACATGTTGCACTGCATTAAAAAAAAGGCAAAATGTCGCAAAGAGAACGAAATAATCTTTACAAGCATAATTAGCTCAACTGCATGGTAAGAGAAACTTAAAATGTAAGAAAAACCTCGCTAGTTAGCTTAGCTGTGCCGTTATCGATGCTAGCTAGCGCGGTTGCTAACACTAGCGGCGTCGCCCGTCTGCACAACGTTAGCCAGCCTGGCTAGCCGTTAAAAGTCTGAGGTAAATGTTAAAGCAATACTCACTGTAGTACAGAAGAGCCGGGCACAATGACCTCCTTTAGTGTGTTGTCATGCTTTACGACGCTTGCGACTTTTTAAAACAGCGGTCTGTTCATGTTTTTAACCTCGTTTGTGTAAAAAAACAGGGCCTCGGGCGCCAAATTTACAAGCTCGTAACCAGTTCACACTGCGATTACCACACCCCATACCGATATGAGAGCGCGACCACAACTGGGTGGAGGGGTGCGTCGGAAATAATACTTGTAACATTTTCATTTTCTCTGGGTTAAAAGCATTGTGACAGTTTTTTTAATAATTAAATATGATGTGTATTTAACTGATTTTCCTAGCATTTTGTACCATATGGATGTGCTGAATAACTAATCATACACCAATGGATAGTTATCAAAACCCATTTTGAAGAATGGTATGATCTGTTAGCTTCCTCAATTATCAAAACGACCGAAGAAGCTCGTTTGGATGCTGTGTCACAGATCGAAAGTGTGACAAAAAGGAGCACATTTGCGTAGAAGATGCCAGAGTAATGGGTCATACTGGAAAAGTGTACATATAAATTAAAAAGTAAAGTTTAACGCAACGCACATGTGATTTCCTAACTTTATACAGCAACTGGCGATTTTTTGGTCAATCAAAAAGGATTTTGTATTTTTTCCCCTGTAAATAAAACACGCCTTCCTTTTGATTGTTTTTCTCCTTTGTTGTCTTCTTCCCTAGTGTGAAACCGCCACAGAGCTACATGACAGTTATAGACGTGTTTCGTGATCTTTGTGGGTTTAAGGTGGACCCGTGAGTCCGTTCCCAACCTTATTTTCAAAGCCACATCCCTTGGGTGGGTGCTTTGGTGCCACAACTATCACATTCTTTCAGTTTCCTGCAACAACACATACTCCTGTAGTTGCAGCGATTTTACGATTAACTATGGCCATACTCCAACAAAAATAAAACGATTATATGACAGTTTGTGGTTGTATTATTAGTACAACAAGATTGTCACTCGTGAGAACGAGAATCCCCAAATACTAAGAATTAGAGCCTCTTTGGCATGACATGGGTTAAAGCAACGCACAAACACTCCATTTCCAGCACTCTTTGCACTCTAAAACAGGCCTATATATAAAACACACAGACATATATATATATATATATATATATATATATATATAATATAATATATATAAAGATCAAAGTATATTAAATGCACTGGTTAATACTAAAGAATCGACTGAGAAAATGGAAGACCAGGTGTAAGTCTTACCTAATGATGCTCCTCTATATCCAAGTCCCAAAAGCCTGGTAGTGGGTTAGAGTGAATCAGATGTACTGTCACTGTGGAGGACTAGGGGACTTAGCTACGGCGACTACTGCCAGCCTCGGTGGGGTGGTGGAGTGGGGTTGTAACGTCTTAAAGGGACAGCAAACGTGATAGGAGACCGTCAACTAAGTCGTCAGTGTCAGATTCTGACAGCACTCAAACTGCATGTGCATGGACGTAATTTTGATTTCAAAAGTGGGGGGGGACATGGATTCGTAGCTATTTAAATATTTGGTTTTAACCGTAAAAACTGGGGGGGGACCAAAGCCGGCTTTTGAAAAAGTGGGGGGGACATGTCCCCCCCGTCCCCCCCCCAAAATTACGTCCGTGTGCATGTGTATTTAACTACATGTGTAAGCACTAATTTACTTGTCATTTGTGATTGGTAAAATAAACGAAGTTAATGATATGAAGTTAGAAATAAAAGTGATTCTATATGATGTGTTACATTAATTTCTTACTATTTTAATTATAAGAGAGTGTACAGATCAGGGATTCAGACAGCTATTGCATGCTCAACACGCTATTTTGAGGGTCAGTTGTTTCTATTTTAAAATAAATTACAGGCCTAATAACTAAATAGCAATCCATATTTGTTGTAGTTTGATTTTGGTTACACTAATTGGATGTGAACCTATGCTCTAAAAAAAGAAACAACTAGAAATTAAAATTACTGGTATGCTGTGTAATAACCTTTATGAAGTCTGTTTTTAATAATCTTATGTAAAAACTAATATTTTAGTTTTTTTAATTTACAGAACATTAATTGAAGAATAATACATTCAATATATTCTCAACATATGGCAATTATAACTTAGTTAACTGCAATCTGGACATTTGAAAGACATTAAAATTGATAGACATTCTGGCTGAATAAACAGAAGCAAATGCAAATCTCCAACTGAAGTATTTAATAAACGTAATGAAACCCAACCTGAATGTCCACTAGCTACAACATAGGAAGCCAACGTAGCATTCAATGACTGACAACTGTCATGGAAACAAATCAGGCTTAAATAACAGTAAACATCATTGGGTGGTATTCCGGTGGGGTCAGGTGGGGGTCAGGTGGGGTCCGGTGGGGTGGTATTATGGTGACTTCTTTTTGTTGCAAACCTTTTGAGATTTACAGGGTACCATTTTGATAGTCTGGTTTTACATACACCTGAAATCTGTGTATAATGGATCAGTATATGATCTGAAAAACCATTGCTTTTAGAAAAAGTAGAAGAGTGTTTTCAGACACTATCAACGGAAAGCTATGAACATTACGAATGATGGGTCATGCAGACAGATTTAGAGTGATTACATGTGAGAATGACTGAAATACCCTCATTAGCCTTGAGTAAGCGATACCTCAGAACCTAACACAGAAATCAACACTGAGGACTAAGCTTTGTCAGAGCTAAAAGACAGTGCAGCTACATGCAGTGGCCTGAGTGTCTGTACACCTGATACCATGAATTATGACCCTTGCTCAGATATAGAATTCACATCCTCCCTGTTCCTTAAAATTCAATGAAAATACCGTATGTTAAATTAAGATATTTGAGCATGCAGTTATAATCTCAGATATACAGCTTTCTAAAGTAATCTAAGCCATCTCAGGAAAAAAGTGGACAACCCCTTGCTAAACCCATAGCAGCTAAGAAGTGCTGCATGAGGTACAATGTTCAGACTTCATTTCCCACAATACTGTAGTCGTGTTTCTTCATCATCATAAAACTAGAGAGCCTTTGTAAGATGACTCTGAATTCGCCCCATCACATGGTACTGATGGTAGTAGCCAAATCTTTCAAAGCAAAACCAGTTAATCCAGTTAATTTGCTGCTTCATTCTTTTATTTGTGTGTTTTTCCTTAAACACCTTCATATAGTAATGGCAGAAACATTAAATAAACAACCATTAAATAAACAGCATTTTAGCATTAGCATAAAATAAATTATAAATAACTTTCAGAGGCTCCTTTTTGACTCCGCACTTTCATGTAGTTGCCAGTGGGGGGGGCCTTCTAGCCTCGCTGACCTTACCTCATTTACAACAGAAGAATTCCCCTGTTCCCATTTACATGCACACACACACACACACACACACACACACACACACACACACACACACACAAAATTCCCATTTAAAAATATCCTTTTAAAATAACATTTTAATATTGGCTATAAAATGCATTATGATACGGCATGTCTATGTATAGGTTAAATTGGATTGGTTGTAAATAACACAGAGTCCCAGGGGTTATTTGAGATGGATTAAACAATGTTGCACTACAGGAAACATGCATCTTATTGATTCAAAATACTCCATACTAATCATAATAACCAATATCTTTGTGCAAAGGGTCATTTTTAGTAAAGATTGTTTATTGTAGTTACATAGTTTATAGTGTCATTCATATCCACATACTGTGACAATATGGTATGTAACATGATTTTCTTTAGGTTACATGTCAGTAAAAAGCATATTGAGCATTTATATATTAATCTTTATCTTTGTGAATAAATAGACAAAATTTATTTTTCAGCACTTACAGTATATAACTGGTTCTTGTGCATGCAAGTAGAAGTGATCACATCATGTCACCTCTCTAATTCCCTACATTCATTTAGATTAAAAAAAAATACATTTTGTATATCCTGTAATGCTTTTGTTGCCTAACAGTGCTTCTCTGACTTGAACAATAGTTTACAAAGCAGATCAGGAAGGCGTGGCAGCGGGGAGAAGGGCGGGCCACTGTGGGCGGGGAGACAGCCCAGGTGAATCAACAGGAAGTAAAAAATCGTTGCACCTGTATGTCATTAACTGTCTACTTGTATTGTATCCTCAGCACGATGCTTGATAATGAATAAAGTGTCTATGAGCACAAAGCCCTGCTGCTGAAAGCTTAAACCACTGAAAAATGATAGAAGAAAAGAAAGCTGTAAGTGTAATCACCGACCCGGGATCATTTATTTGTTTCTTAAAATAAAATAAAGCCTGTGTTAATCCCTACCTCTCTTGCTGGGCCCTTCTTCACTCTGACTAAAGTTAGTTTCACAGTGGTGCCAAATCCTAGGATTAGGATGTTCATACACTGTAATGGAGTCTTCCCCCTTTCCCTTCTTGGACCAGAATGTGAACCCATCATCGACCTGGTGGATCTCAAGGCAGAGTGGAGTGGGTCCAGTGGAGAAGCTATCCAACTGACAAAGAACCATCCTGCTGGAGTCCATTTTTTTCTCTCTCTCCATCTCCCCGCTCCTCAGAAATGAAGATTCCTCGGAATCCTTTGTGTGTCCATTGTAGTGTCAATTGTATGAAGGCATAGATGAATCCTTGCATAACTGAAGCCCTAATCACTGACTATCAGCAATTTTTCCAGGTTTAGAAACACAGGTACTCAGAGGTGGGTCTTGCCGTTATTAAGGCAGGTAGCTGGGGGAGCCTCCTGCATGACTTGTACAGCCCTTGAGCAAAAAGCACTTCCGGGGTCATCCCATATCGTCCTGTATTAGGTCATCACAGGGAAGGACACGGGGCACGACCTTGACTGGCGGACCCATGCTCAAAAAAGAGGGTCTAGCACTGAGAGCCAAAATGGCAGCTCCCCATCTGACCCCCCCCCCCCCCCCCCCCCCCCCCAGTCACAGGTTCAGCTGTAGCACAGCTGTAGTCTATAATACCCACACAATCTTGATTATTAATGATTTTGACTGAACAAAGTGATGCGAGACACTGAAATGGTTAAGACAGTAACCCAGTCGCTGGTACTAAAAAGTACAGGAAAATGGAGGAAGTGTTTTAACATGCAGCTCATACTTTGGCAAGACATTTGGCCAGCCACCTTATGGCCTGGTTTCTATTGGTCAGGAATTCAAGGTGATGTACACAGGTGGTGCCTGTGGTGTCGCCACAAATGTCAGCTGGTTAATCCTCGGACCCCCCAGTGTGCTGTTGTGCCCTTCTCTTTAATCGAAGTCCCCTTTGAAAGAAATGGTATGGACCTAGCCAAGCCATTAGAATGTAGTGTGCAGGGGTCCCGTTCGTATTAGTTGTGGCGGATCATACAAAGGTGATATTCAGAAGCAGTGCCACTCGATAGCATTTCAGCACACGTCAAAATAAAAAGAGACTCGGATGGATCAGGGTGCAGCACGATCTTGATATTTTGGGAATAAAAACCAAAATCACAACCAGTGTCAACCATCTCCATACAGATTCATCAAGCAATTTAATCAGACCCTCAAAAATATGATTCAGAAGCTCAATCACAAGGAAGTGGGTGTTCAGTAGTTGAATGCCTTACTGTTTACTGTGAAAAGTCTTCCCAGCCTCATTGGGGTGTCCTAAACATAATCTGTGATATCTGGGTGGATGGACTTTGAAATAGTACAAATGAAATAGAATGAAATACAGTACAGTCTTGACCTGAGATACAAAACTCTACTCACTAGTGCACTTAAATCACAGGGATCACACTTAAGAGTGCCAGGCTCACTCGTACAACAGAGGCACACAAGTGAGAGTCTGTAACCGGGAACAAAGTATTAGTATTACTCCCCATGTTGGGATCTAAATGGCTGACTTGCAGAGACCATTCATGGTCATGTGACGAATAGGGGACCCTGACTATGAGGTGAGGCAAACAGATGTGGTTAAAACACTCACAATTTACCACTTCAACCTCCTGAAACCATGCCGAGACATAGCCCTAGTTTCTCTGGCAATGACAGTTCCCAAGAGATATAGAGACCGTGAAAATTTCTTGTCCCAGAAAATTGAGGTTGCTCACTTGCAGGAAGTATTTGTGGATGTCATTTGCTTCCTGTACCATTTACCTGAACACAAAAAGAATGTGGTTTGGAAGGAGCTTAAGCACAACATGGGAGTCATTGAGAATTCATCCAGTGACTGGATACTGCTTGTTTCCAACCAAATGGGTTTCGGGTTCCAATGTAATTTTAAAAAGTCAACAGGGTACAGAAATGTACGTCTATCTGATTACCATGCATCCATGCATCCTCCTGCTTGTTTGGTAACACCAACGAATGAATCACACTTCCACTGATGTGAGCTTTCCAGAGCTGCATGTATGTTCCAACAACTGATGGACAGAATCCGTAGACCACACTGGGTGTATGCCCGCTGCTGACTTAGAAGATATCATCTGTAGTAATGACTGGTGGTGGCTTGGACTTCAAGTCACTGAGACAAAATGGCCTCACTTCAAAGCCAAATGAATGTACCACTGGACAAGTGGAGGTATATACGAGCTTCCACTGGTACGCCGTTTCATTGACTGTGCGCTTCTGTCTTTTTCCTGCGGCACTTTGGACAGGAGGAGGGGAATCGCTTTCTTACAGGTGTTTGAGGAGGAAGAGCACCGTGCTGTACACCAGCCAGACACCATCGATGCACGAGTCAAAGCATCACGCCATAGTGAAAGACTGGACGTCAGGTGGTCGGGCCTCACCCTTCAACGCTACCAATGGAGCAAACCTCACTCCTTCACCCACCGTTCAGCCTACGCCCTGATCCAGTGGGTCCATCACTGATGTTCAGAGAACGGAGGTGCAGATGGTGATGGGCTGGTTTTCAGCCCCCCCCCCCAGACTAACTCAAAACTGCTAACTGGGGGTTATTAAATAAGAGCTCTGTGTCAGTAGTGTGTCCAACATTTTATACACAATGTAGCAAGAGCACACTGGCGCCCCCTATTTATTTATTAAGGCAAGGCTGCATTTGGAGGAAACATGATTTTTACCTATAAAATTAATAGGCATGTAATTACATTATTACATTGACTGCTCTGTAGTTCCTAATACTTAATGGATTTGGTTAAAATATCTACAGTGCAGTTATATTTAAGTCCACATTAAGATCAAGTCCAGTGCTCTAAACTATATTGGGAGCACCTGTCTGTATGTTGAAATAGAAACATATCGCTCACCTGCATCCAAGCATAACAATTATGCAAATAACACACTAGAGGTCATGCTATATTGTGAGCCTGATTTTACAAGCTAGTTTACACAGGCAGATGGAATCGTGGAGTAGCCTACAAGATTTTAAAAAATGCATTCAGTGCATCTTTCATAGAACGTTTCTCAGCCAAAAACATTGCGAAGTCAGACCCGTCACATAATTATGTCAGAGCCAATCAGAGGAAAGGACAGCAATCTAATCTTATCATGTTAGTTTAAAACACATACATATTTTTTTGTTGTTGTGTTTTGAAGGGGAAAAAAATCAATCTGAAATATAACCACAAAATTTCATAAATGCAATTGTGTTATTTTATTTATTTCTGGTAGCAACTGAGGTGGCAGGACTGTTTTCTGGGGTGGCAGCTCCCACCCGGTGCCACCCATGTGGCCACACCCCTGCCCTGCGTTAATCCCTACCACCTGCTGCCTCCCAACCTCACCCCCCACCTCCTAACTCACTTCACAAAGGTATTTTAGGCAAGGCTTTAGATACATGTATTCCAAACCAAAGCAAAAAAATATGGCTTGCATAGTCTTCTTTTAAATGAGCAGTCTAGTCTACAGCATGCTGGCTAAGTGCTTTGCTCCAACATGCTTTTCCTGGATTACTTTATTAATGCTTCAACGTCTTTCTTTAAAGATAAATATCTGGATAGATACACACTCTAAACATAAAGGGAGATCTAGCAGTACTAAATCGCTCTTAAAATGAACTTTGGCCTTCTGAAGTCTAATGTTTATCCCTGGTGAGGCTAATTGTGTTACTCCTATGCATTTGGGAATGTGTGAAGTACCTGGCTGGCCTTTTTGTGCTATGGCTCTTCCACAGATTCCCCCACTTTCCACATGATACTGTTTAGCTGTGACCTTTTATGCGAGGCCTTTGAAGTCGCCACCCACGGAGCCCTGATCCAGCACGGCCTCGAGCAAAGGGGAGCACTGGAACACAGATGGCTCGGGGCAACACATCCTGCTAGCACACCTGGGCATATTATCACCTCTGAGAGGGTGCTGTGACCCCAAATGAAACATAGTTAATGTCATTCAGCACACAGCGACGCGGCGATAGGCAGGAGATTCATTGACTGAAGCGGAGACTCTCGTTGAAGTGCAGCAACAGCGCCCTCATGAGGTCAAAGAAATAACTGCCAGTGGATATGGTCGCTTTTGAGGCTATGAAGAGATTAGCGCTAATCTGCATTTCCTTCGTTTCTCATCAGTTTGGTTCGTGTTCAAGTATACAAAGAGCAGTCATAATGCAGTAAGGAAGACTATAATCCATCGTAGTCTTCTCTAAAATGTGCTTTTGTTCTCATGTACACATTTCCAGCTCTCTACAAACCTTCCCAAACCTCCCTACACAGGATCCCTGCTCTACTCTGTGCAAATGGCAAATACCAAAACAAATAACATCTCTATTATACCATAAATATATAAGATAATTTCATCTCCACGGCGTATCGATCCAAAGCATGTCACGAGGAGCCTAGCCTTTACTGAATTAAAAACCAACCGACCAGTCAAAAATAAATAAAACAGCATCGCTGTTGCTATTAGCATTTTGCTTGGCTTTTTCAGGTCACGTGTCAAACGTCCATATTGAAGGCCTTCATGAGGAAGTCCAGGTCGCCCACTGTGGCGGCGTGAAAGAGCTCGGGTACATCCATGAATGAGACCGCGATGCGTAGGGCCGCCCAGATACTGCTGGACATCACCTGCAGGTTCCTATTGTTCCTCTGCAGTTTCAGAGCCGTCAGGAAATTGCTCACTGCCTCCCTGCAAGAGAGAAGGGACAATGGATGACTGAATGGAAATTATGTCTGCTTGCCCGTGTTTAGTACGTCTGTGGTGATGTACCATCCTGCGTCCTGTGTGTTACATAGGTGAAATGACAGGGGTGCGCCCTGCACCCAGAAGCACCGACACAAGCACACAAAAGACCTTAAGACAAAACCACAAGGGAAAACGTGACTCCACGGACGCTAGGAATACCAAACAAAGGACTTAGAAGGGCAGCATGCAGAACAAGCCGCCTCAACACAGCGCAAAGACAATGCAACAAACAGGATGTATTTATACGCAGGCTGATGAAGAGGAAAATAATGCGCGGGTGTCAGTGTTCAGTGGAGGTGGAGTGCTGGCATCACTACGGCAAGGGTGCGTCCGCAGCGAAACCGGTTGGAGCTAACGCCGCATCAAAATCCGCATGCTACCACACTCCACGACATGCCGGAACAGCACGCCGCTCAGATATTCTGCCAGTTTATGTCTTTAACCTCAGAAAGCTCGCATCTCGACGTGCAACCTACCGTTTCGGCACAGCGTTCAAAATACGCCCGAGCTATCTGCACATGCACAAGCGGCACAGCCAATAAACCCGCAGCAGTAATTCGCAGCGTGCGGGTTTTCCGAGCGGGGCCCATAACCGCTGTGTGGTAGCGCTCCAGGAACGAGGATGATTTATGGTTCCTCCCACCGCCTTGTGTCACCTGTGTGCTCCCAGGTTGATGCAGCTGATGCCCAGGTTGTATCTGGAGCGGATGAAGCCCGGCTGCAGCTCCAGGGCCCGCGTGTAAGCTTCCACCGCCTCCACACTACGGTCGCCGTTTGCCAGCGTTGCACCCAGCCGGTTCCACAGCAAGTAGTCCTGAGAGGCACACTGGCTTTGAGTTGGACCACAGCTAACGAGGGGAATGAAATATCTCTAAAAACACGGTGTTGACTTTTACTCATGCGTGCAGATACTTCAGAATCAGATTAAGCCCATTTGTGGGGTAAATTACAGTGTACGGACCATGTACCTTAAACTCTGCGCCTTTCCCTGCACTAACATACCTGTTTCAGCCCATAAATCGAAACTTAGCTTGATAGTTTGCTGAAAATTTCAATCAGGAGCAGGGAGCAAAGAAAACCCTAAATGGTGCCGTGACCCTGATGAAAAAGATTTGCATAACACTGGTTCAGGATTAGCCTTAGGCCACGTTCATCACTAAGCAAGCTCGACTTCTATAACACCGCTCTGGTGCCAAGGTAAAGGGGCGTGAGCGTGTGCACAGGATCAAGTTCCTCTCACTTCAGGCCGGACGGTCAACGCTGTGCTGAAGGCTTCTACAGCTTTATCAAAGTCGGCGCTGAGGTTGAAAAGCACGCCCAAGCCTGTCTGCAGGTCTGGGTCCACGCTGCATGGGTTCAGCTGCACTGCTTCTTGATACAACTCCAGCACCTCCACCAGCTGTGAGCTGTGTAATCATGCATGCGTACACGCACAAATACATACACACACACACACACACACACACACACACACACACACACACACACACACACACACACACACAGAATTTTAACTTTTGGTAGAAGTAACGTATCAGAAACTGAAGCGCTGACGTGCTTTATGAAATGTGCTATATGACACATACTACAAAAACTCTCTCAAAAGTCAGTCAGTCATTTCAAGCATGGAGTTTGTCATAAGGCTTGAAGCCCTGCAGAGGTGCTGCTATAAGCTTCGAAGTGATTTGCTAGTCTGTCTATTAAAGCGCAAGCCTGACAAACAGAAAAGGAGCCATTCCTTCCCAACCTACAGTAGGTCCTTGGAATGGAAACGGAGCGTACCATCTGAGAGTGGAGATGGGGGAGGCCGTGGAGCCCTTGTGCTTGGGCAGGGGCGAGCCGTCCAGAGGACTGCGGTCCCGCAGGAGGTGTCTGTAGATGGGGTTGTGTCTGATCCAGCAGTGCAGGGCCTCGCACGCATCCTGCTGCTGACCGGTGTTCGTCAGGCTGACCGCCAGGGCCATGAGGGCTCTGAGGTCGTTGGGGTGCAGCTCAAGACACCTGGAAGGGCAGGAAGAGGAACGACGCAGCAGAAATGCAGACGGCTGGAGAACATTTGCTGACATGTGGATGTGGCATTTAATAAAAGTACACCACAAGCCAAAAGCCAATCCCTGAGATATCTTACAATGCACTTTATATATATAATAAATACAAAACAGGAAACAGGGTGAGAGGTACACAGTCCACGATCTCCTCGGCACTGGGCACGAGAGTCATTACAGTCAAAAATGTCTTTACGTTTGAATGATCGTGTCTGGTTGTATGTCTGAACGTATAATCCTTCTGAGAGGAAATGGACCCATGTAGATGCTGAATCACGGGTGCCAGTAGGAGAGGCCAGTTCCAGCATGCCGTGAAGTGTTGAGGTTCTGTGGTCCTGTGCCAGGTTCCTATATGGCGCTGATGTCCAACCATTTCCCACTCACCTCTTAAGACAAACGATGGCCGCCTGCTCGTTCTCGTTCTCCGCCTGTGTGGTCCCGAGCATCTGCCAAGCCTTACGATCAAGAGCAATAAATCTGTTACCACACGCAGCCACGCCAGGTCTTTAAGTGGAACACAATAAGGAATCAAGGCTCGGATATGGTTATGGAATGTGATAGAGGAACGGGCTGGGGGGGGGGGGGGGGGGGGGGGGGGTTAAGCACCTTGGAGATTAGAAAAAAATTTGGTGATTTAGTGATTTCAAGTCCTGGCAGGGAACCAAGGGTGAAAGATAAAAGTGATTGATGGGGTTTCATAAAACCGCCACACACCGAGGACCTTCTTGCGCTCCGACAAAAAAAGAGCTACAGCGAACACACTTCAGAGGGCAGTGGGAGGACGCACCTCGGAGTCCTGGGGGTCCTGCAAGATGGCCGCCTCCAGCAGCAGCACGGCGGTGTTCAGGTCCCCCTCCCTGCTCTTCTGCACCGCCTCTTTGAACGCATTGGGACAGTCTTTATAAGGGTTGTCGGCGTGGAAGTAGTAACCCTAGAACCAACGGAGAGCTGCTTTACCAAAGTGGCTTCTCATTAAGCCAAGCCTCTGCAACGGAGCCGGCAATTAATATTAGCTCATATTACTTATAGCTTAAGCACCGAGCTGTTTTTAATCTTTTAATAGCCGCGTAGAGGTGGATGGCAGAATGGTGATAATTGGATCACGCTGGTCTCTTTAATATTGCAGGGCCACTGGAGTTGTGCTCAGAGATACCATGCAGAGAGGAGAAGGGCACCAGCACTAACACCTCTGGGGAAAACCGCACATGCGCCTCCGCACAACAACCGGACACGCACACAACGTGGGCAGGATAAAGGCTGTTGGCGTCTCGCCGAGATATGACTGAAATTCCATATGAATGCATGGTGAGGAGTCTTCATGAAGAACCTGAGGCTGAAGATCAGCCAGGTGCCTCAGAGTCTTATTGGTGCTTCGTCTAAGAGGCGACACTACTTGAAGGAAGGGAAGCGTTATCTCGAGTCACGGCTCCGAAGTGTCACGTTTCACGTTTCTTTTCTGACCCCCCCCCCCCCCCAAAAGAGCGGTCAGGAACATAAGCAAACGAGTTCGCACGTTCTCTCTGCACCACGGTGACTGCACTTCCCAACTTCCCACGTTTCCATTGGGTGATAAAGGACCGTTAGCCAACAGCTCCCTCTGACGGGACAACAACACATCCTGCATCTCCCTCGCTGCTGATTGGCCCGTTAAGGGGACAGTACCGTTTCGGCGAGCGACGCCAGGTTGTCACACTCCGTGTCCTCCAGCCAGTTCCGCCGCGCGAGCTCCTCCAATTCCTCCTGCATCTTATCCCAGAACTCAGTGTCTGACTGGAGAGACAGCAGAAACATAAACACTGCAATTATGTTCACGCTACAAAGAGCTCCTCTATTTGCCTGCTTTTCTCTTATTTCATTTCTTTGCTTGTAGTTTTATCCTGATGTTTACAGCTTGTATCCTGATGTTTACAAAAAAAGGCTTTTATATTAGCATATATATATATTAGATTTATATTAGTAAGGCATTTTGTAAATTATTTAAAAATGGCTAAACAAATAGAATTATTATCTTATTTTTATCTAGTAGTAGAAGTTGAAGTAGTGGACTAGGGGTCGAAGATCAAAGTTCATAAAACACGTTCAGGTCATGGTTTGCGATGTTAAAATACGCAAACATTTGAATGCAAACAAATCTCAGATAAATCTGCCTGCGTGTCTCATGGTAAAAGCTGCTTTTCCTATCTAGGATAAGATGAGACTCTGCTGGCCTCCAGTTGAACCTGCCATTAGGATAACACACTTCATATGGACACCACTGTCCCTTATCCACCGACACAGTAATGAAGAGATATCATGATTCATATATCAATGTCTGCAGTGCCTTTAAGCCTGTAAGTGAATGTTACACAGAAAAAATGAATGTTAAACAGTAGACAGGAATGAATATCATTTGTAAGTCACATTCGTGATTAGATTGCAAAACTAATGTTCTCAGATTTTATTGTGGTTCAAAGCATACAGGATATTGGTTGGAGACAAAACAGTGTGTTGTGTGTGTGTGTGTGTGTGTGTGTGTGTGTATGTGTTCTCAGTTAGAATAGCTCAGGTCAATTATAATGGCTCAGGTCAGTTCTTCGTTATAGCTCTCAGTCTCAGCTGATTCCAGATGCAGTCACTCACTGGCTGTAGACAGCCTGTGGCCACAGGAACACAGCATTATAATTTCAAATAACCCAGCTAGACTGTAGGCGTTGGTGTTGGTGTCTATCATATTTAGCGCCTAAAAGGACAAAAAAAAAAAAAAGACTAAACAAAAATTAATTTGTATATTATTAAAATAATACAACCAGTTTCACAATATGTATACGTATGTATAATCTAATGGTGATTACAGGCCTTTTTTGGAATCACCATATGTACCAACGTATGCACCATCAGTTGAGCACCGCTGCTAAATCACAGCCCCCTCAACCACAACAGCAACAGCCAGTTCCCCTCCTACCATGTACAAGTGCAAAGAGCCAACACGGGAGGGTGGTGAGTGGATCACCAAGAGCCACACTCATCTCTCTCTCCCTTTCTCTCTTTTTCTCTTGAGCACAAGGTCAAATCGAGATGGGGAATAAGGTCAGTGCACGCCGCTGGTGACACACCAAGTCCCCAACTCCCCACACAGAATCTCCCTGAACTCCCTGAAGGACTGACGGCTTTATTTAAATATTTCTGCCTCCCTGTGACCACCCCCACCACCAAGTCTGAATATTAACGCCGTCTACGGTGTGTATTCTGTGTTCTTCTACACGTTGCCTCAAATGTTAAGTGTATGCTTGTACAGTGTACAGTGTTAAGCCTTAAACTCCATTTCTGAAGGTGAAAGACATCATTTCCATATAACTGCACATCAGTTTCATCACCATCTGCAGACGCTTCTTTGTACCTCTCACCTGGTCTTGACATCATCAGCTTGGCACAGTCCTGAACCCTCGTGTGATAGGAAGTTTCGTGCTGCTCTGTGTGTGTGTGTGTGTGTGTGTGTGTGTGTGTGTGTGTGTGTGTGTGTGTGTGTGTGAACGCACGCTCAAGCACATACACACACAGATCATGTAAAACAGAACATGTATATGAAAACAGACGAATCACGTAACTGGATTCTCATGGATTCGTATTAAAGAGGAAAGAGAGAGAGTGTTTTGTCTTTGAGGCAGGTTCTCACACTTTCTCACACACACACGCACACACACGCACACACACACACACAAACATACCATTTGCATTTAGAATAAGTAATGTGCTGGACTGAATCAAATCTAAATAAATGGTTCTGTTATCCACCCAATAGAATATGGATCAGTTTTCACGTGTCCATTTTCCCCTTTACTTGTACATAAAGCCTTCATCCACAAGGATTCTCCATAGTCACACACATTAAAATGGCGACTCACATACGGCCTTCCTCCACATAAAAGCTCAAGCAATAATCTAATTTGACAATGCTATTTACAGCACGGTCGGAAACCAGGTACACGTTGTAACAACTAGACAAAGGAATCTCATGCCTCAAATGACTCACAGGCTAAGTGGGGTTTCACTCCTACCAAGAGGAGGCATGTGGCATGAGGAACAACTGGAGCTGGAACCTGGCATCTAACTGCAGGGAGTTCCTCTCCCTCCGAACCGCAGGAGCTTGAAGCAGTTTGAATGATTCAGCCGTCAGGAAGCAGCTACGATGTGGGGGAGTCAGGGAACGTCTGCACAGGATACTGACATTATCTTAGAGGTTCAATTAAATATAGCTTCATTGAGCCTTACAGTTTGCTCCGCTATATAGCTCTTCCATTCTGTGAGGACTACATGGATGTGATCAAATAGGAAACTCTGTGTCCATTAAGCTGTTTTGGGTGCTTTGATGCAGACAGTAGAACAGCCGACATCACAAAAAAAACAAAAAAAGAACAAGAATCTTTGTGGTAATTTTTGTTGATTTGACATAGTACAGCTAAAAATATAAGGATTATGGAGGCCTCACTTACTGTAAGGGACCAAACAACAAAAAAGTGGCACAGTTTATAGGACAATTAGAAGGAAGGACGTAAGAGTTTCTCCGTACATATGTCTACATAACAAGAAGCTCCTCGAAAACGGTCCCTTCTTAGTCATAGTGTGTAGGCGGTGTGTGCGGGTGAGTAAGAGAGGGACTGCCTCTCACCTCCACAGCAGCTTTGGCTCGCTGAAACTCCTCCTCTAGAGAGCGTTGATTTCCTAGCAGAGTGCCTCCTAGAATCTGCTTCTGCTGCTGTGTTCACAGATGGTCAGACACACACACACACACACACACACACACACACACACGCAAGGTCAGTCAGCAGTCTCGACCTGTCACACTATCTTTGTCCTCTGTTCACTTTTGCTGAATAGACATTATACAAGAGTAAGTACAGATGAGAAGTTGTGACATTGTAAAGTTATATCGGCAGGAGTACACAACCACTGATGCATGTTCGGCTTTATCCCAACAAGAGAACATGTACTCGGTCTCATGAAGAACCACCATGTAGTTGTGCAAAGAAAAGGCTCTTCCACACACCCCTCTAATTCCTAATTCTAAATAGCACCTTTCTATCGCTTAGGGATGGACCAGTGAAGCTAATATTCATACAAACATGAATGGAATAATTAAGGGGTCGTATTTGTGTGGCTTAATGATTGTTCTATGGCAAACAACGTGATGGTTCCTTTCTGATCCACACAGATCAACCTGAGAGACGGGCTCCGGATCCGAGTCTGTGCTGACGCTCTTCTCCACACTGTGCTTGGTGAACGCCCTGCAAGGAGGAAAAACAAGACATAACATTTGCTCAGTATCAAAACGTACGTCGTGGTTTCCCCCCCATCCAGTTTGTCACTTTAGCTGTGTGAGTTTGCTTTTGTTTCGTTTCCTTACTTCTCCTTGTCCCCGCCCATTTTTTCTGTCCTCACCTGTACCTCGTTTTGTTCCCCACGCCTGATTGATCTCATTCAGCTGTTCCTTGTTTCCTGACTTGTACAGTACTGTGCAAAGGGGTTTTTTTAAGCAAGTGCGGGGAAAAAAATGCGAAGCAAAGATGGCTTTCAAAAACAGAAGTGTTAATAGTTCATTTGTGTCATTGACAAAGTGAATGAACAAAAGAGAGAAATCTAAAATCAATACAGCATCAAATTGTCTAGGAGGTCGCACACAGTGTTTTGAATGTTGATCTAAACATCTCGGAGAACAGACACTCAAGACTTTCCGCTCTCCAGACTTTCAGTGAACACCCTGCCTTCCGTCGCAACCAAATATTCATCATTTTAACTCATCAGAGCAACTGCTGTCATTTTCCTTCATTCAAGGTTCCTATGTTTTTGTGGATAGTTGAGTCACTTGGCTCCACATCTAAAGTATGGCTTTTTACCCATAATTCTTTCATGAAGACCACTTCTGGCCAGACTCCTCTGAACAGTAGATGGGTGTAACTGGGTCCCACTGGTTCCTGCCAGTTCTGAGGTGATGTCACTGCTGGACATCGTCGGATTCTGAAGGGAAGTGAGCGAGATGCTCTTTCATCTGCTGCACTGAGGTTCTTTAGCCCACCGCTGTGCCCACTGTCCTCAACATTAACCGTCTCTTTGTGCTTCTTCAAAAGAGCTTGTGCAGCACATCCTGAAACCCCAGACTGTGTAGAAATCCTGGGAGAGACCTCGTGCCTCGTTTATAATCACCTCGTGTCTTGGTGCTGGGCTCTTGTATTTCCATGATGTCTGACCTCTGACATGAAATGTCCACAACCTCATCTTTGTAGCAGAGTTTGGCTTCTCTTCACACAGTTTTAAGCCTCCTGTACAACTTTTTCAGTTGCAGTTATGACTGTGTAACAACAATCTTTATCACCTGTTTGGTACAATTGGTTAATCATACACTCACTATACTCCTACAAAAACCCTGTGTTTCTAGAAGAACCAATGCTGTATTGAAGGGATGTTACACCAAATATTGATTTGATTTAGAGTTCTCTTCTGTTCATTCACTTGGCATTTTAATGAATTGAGAAAAATAAACTATTAACACTTAGATTTTTGAAAGCATTCTGACTTTGCAGCTTTTTTCCCCACACCTGCCTAACACCTTTGTGCAGTACTGTACACACACTCTCCTGTTCCCCTTGGTCTCTAGACAGCATTGTACCAACTGCCTGTAGTATTCTTAGTCATGGTCTGCATTGTTCTACTTTGCCCTGGCTTTCTAGTACTGTCTATATGTTTCAAATAGTTCATGTTTTTGTTCTTAATGTCTTTTGATTGTTTCTAGCCTTCTTGTGTTTATTTATTAGTTTTTTGTGTTTCTTTTGCTTGCATTTTTCCATGTGTGTACGGTTTTTTAATAACAGATATTTGCAAGTGCATCGTGCTTCCTCACCGATTTTGCCACTGCCCGTAAACAACGGATACATTTGAAATTCTGCGGCGGATGGCTCTAAACTCTCTTCCCTTGCCATGAGCACTGCAGTGCTGTTTTCACTGACAGGGCTCTGGGGATCATTCACACTCATACCTTCTAAACTGGACTAGCATCGACTCCAGGGAACAAGCGTGTTGTAATGGGAATAACCCTGCCGTGATCTTGCAGAGGATGCTGGGATACGCTACCCCTGCCCAACATCCAGCATACATCCTGAATGCTTCTCAAAAAACATGCTCCATGTGTGTTTTGGGTAAACGGTGCTTGTTTGAAAGAAGGAGGAACTCCTTCACATAACGTTTGGCCAAATGGAGCAAGAAAGGCAGTTTGCATGCATTAATCTTAAGTGTAGTGGCATCAAGGATGAAAGGGGAAGTCGTACCAGCGCAGTTTGCTAGGAGAGTGAAGCGATGAGCACCTCTTCTCACTCCTGTGTCTCCTCCCTTGGGTCAAGGCACTGTCCGCGTGGATCTCCTCACGTTTCTCCAGCGGTGGGGTACTTGCTAGAAAGGACGAAGCATGTTGGGTGGGTGGGGGATGGGAGGGGGGTGGTTACCTTACTGCAGACAGGATATGGGGAATCACCTTATGTCCATTAGCTCGTGTCTTTAAACATAAGTAACGTAGCATGATGTGCGCAGTGAGGAAAATGTGGAGTGGCTTTGTTCTCCATAATGCTTAAGAGAAAAGAGTGGCTTTAGTAAGTGGGCAAGCTAAGCCCTGGCAGCGTCTCTCGAGACACTTAGATGCGTAGGAAGCAACATGAGGTACTGGATGAGCGTTCCTGCGGGCTTAAATAAGGCAGAAACACAAAGACAAACAAGAGACAGGTGCGGGTGATCAATTACCAGGGGACAAGGCCCAGGAAAGGTGCTGTGTGTGTGTGTGTGTGTGTGTGCATGTGTGAATGGGGGGGGGGGGGGGGGTGCGTGTCCCTTGGGCTGGTTGCCAGATGCACCGCCACACATAGGAGTGCGATAGTTAGCGTAAGACTAGCTAGCCGATAAGAAAATCAAGATGGAGTAGCTATCTTAATGCTAACTTGCCAGAAATGACTGAACAAAGTAACCTTTAGCTTGAGACAAGGCCGTGGGAGCAGCCTAGCACCATTTAACGTAGCGTAGCTTAACGTTATCTCCTGCAATGGATGTTGCTCAATGCTTTTTAGAGGATTGTCATAATCCATTGTGGCATTTTGCTTGGGACTATGCCCAGAGTGCAGACAGAAAATGCGTTTAAAGTGGAATTAACACATTGGCGTACTATTTTGGTATAGTGTTTGAAAGCTGTACAGCAAAGCACTGATTTTATACCATTTTATACTTTAAGAATTTCTCCACTACTCCCTAAAGTACATGAAAAGAAGCAAAGGAAAGGTCAAACATATACAACAGCAGTGAGAGTCTGGTATAAAATGGTATAAAGATACACCATTTCAGATAAAATGGTATCTTGTAGGAGTCAGTGCTTTTCACAAAGGACCATTAAGGTGCGTATACAGTTGCTTTAACAGCCCCCACCCCCCCTCCCAACCTCCCCTCCAACACTCCCATATCCCTCACCCCGGGCAGCACACCTGAATCCGGAGAGACACTCTCAGGGTTGAGCAGGCCAGGTGAGAGTGGCTCGGCCTCCAGGGGGATCAGCTCCGTTTCGTCGGTCTTCCTCCTGCGGAGGCTGCCCCTGAAGGAGCCGTCCCTCCGGGGGTTGCGCCGGTCCCAGGTCCACCTCCTCTCGCAGGGTTCACTCAGGTCCACCAGGTCCAGGGCTGTAGAAAGGACTAGCAGATCAAAACATGGCTCTAAAGGAGGGGCTGTGGGCTAGAGCGGCCGTCGAGCAACCGACAAAAAGTTCACACAGGGATTTGTGGAGAAATATTCATAGCTTTGGAAAGGAAACACTATTTTAAAGGTAGACAGAGCAAGCTGAATCAATATATTTGATGATGAACCTTTTCACCTTGATCAAAACTGACGAGATATGATGAGAAGGAAAGAGATGGGAGGGATATGACGTGAAAATAACCCGCAATATCATTGCTTAATTTTAGCGCAGCAAAGGTATTTCGGTGAAACTCTGTAGAACACCTTCTTCCAAAAATGTCCCATCTGACCTTTTAGATTTTAGAGACTTGCTTTGCCATGCTCAAAGATTACCGCGTGGTTTGTGGCCTCTCTATGTTGCATGGCTAAATATGAACACACAGCCAATTTGAACTTTGCGAGAGTGCGAACACTGCAAGGAGGTGTAAACAGTGTGACAGGGTGACCAGACAAACACACGAGGGTTGGGGGGCGGGAGCAGACATGAGAGAAGAGGAGAAACAGACGACATGAAGGGAGGGTGAACAGATGACAGAGGAGGAGAGGGAGAACAGATGACGGAGGAGGAGAGGGAGAACGGATGACGGAGGAGGAGAGGGAGAATGGATGACAGAGGAGGAGAGGGAGAACAGATGAGAGCGGAGTGCCGAGAGGAGAAACCTGCTGTGTTGGAGGTGACTGGCCGGGCGGCCCCATCGCTCTTGCTCACGCTCTGGAAGTCATCGATGGAGGGACTCAGCAGTGGGCGGCTTTCTTGGTGCTCACAACCCAGCTGAAAGACACGGGGAAAGGGAGACGTGAGGCCGTCACGTTACCGTCATATTCCGACACACGCTGATAAGACATTTAGTTGACGGCATTTACTGAATTTCCCAACCGTGGGATCAATAAAGGTTATTCAATTCAATTTACGTTATTGGAATGACATGGGCTTATTGGGAATAATGGCAATTTATAACACGGTGCTTTTTTTCTTTGCCTCTGTGCATTTGCAGAATATATGTTTGATTACAGAGTGTGTAGTGGAGTGGACGTTCATCGATGTAAATGGAGATGTCAAGAGTAGCAGTTTATAATGTGGAAGAGTGCAAAACAGCCACTATGAAATCAGATAGGTGAGCTGGTGAAACAGTTATTTTTAGATATTGAGCTAATATTAGCTTCAGCACATGGTTATGTGTGTGAAGGTCATTGTTTTTCACAGACAAAATCTCCCAGACACTACGTCATGAATATTATGATACATCATTAGCTCTCTATATTATTTACACTTACTAACCACTTTTTTAGAAGCACCCACCATTTAGGTGTACTGTTAGAGTACAGTATAAGCCACCAGGGGCCATGCAGTTTGTTTATCAGTTTGTTCAAGCTCTTCATCATTGTCAGTTTCTGACCACAGGATGGCTGTTTGCTAGATATTTTTAGGCGCCAGACCACTCCCGGCCTGGCAGTAACAAGGAAATGCTTAAAAACTGTGGCTCTATCTGGCTGGCGATTACAAGTGTAGCAGCCAGCCATAAAGGGGTCCAGCATTATCACAGCATTGCAAAACACCCCACCACACTCCACAGAAAATGACGTTAGCAGTGCTCCTGGGGTCAGAAAGTAACTGCTAATTAATGCAGTAGATGATAGATGATAAACTGAGCATGCATTGCAACCTTTATGTATACACATATAAAGACTGTTAGATAGGTATAGCTATTAAATAGGTGTACGAGATAAGGTCATGATCACAGTTATAAGGTCTGGGGAAGTAGTCAGGTGTTTCTAATAAAGCTCTCAACAAGTAGACATCTATGCCATGCCAGGTGTATATCCACCTTTGAATATCTTCCAGTAGAATTTATGTTGACTAAAATGGATGGACAAAGATGCCCTTCACACAGGCTGACATTGACCCCTCAGACTATTATTCAACTCATACATCAGCAGTAAACACGCCAGAGCAGTCATGTCGGCAGGATTGTTGAGAGGACGTTATGAGAAATTTATACCCAGATGCACGGGATCCTGTTCCAGAGGTTACGAATGTGAAATGCTAGATCACAAATCCATGCTAGACAAGAGCACAAGTAACCCTCTCTAGGCTGACGTTGCCAAAGGACGCTCTGGAAGTTCCAGATCTGGCCAGTTATATGTAAAATTTCCAATTCATGTCATTCAAAGCGGACACAAATTATCCAATGTAAATCTCATCATTACGCAGAGATGAAACAATGACTATCTGCCATAGATCAAGCCTTCCAAAACCCCCGAGCCTTCCAAAAGTCCTCTGAGTTACTAAACTACCATTAAGTGGTGAAACTATAATCTAGTGAGTTTATAACAACTGCAGAGCGTATATTTACATGTGAGTGATATACAGAATTCTAGATGTCTGCCACAGCTGTCTTTGAAAACTGTAGTCCACAACGTACTGTGTGGTGATGGGTGAGGGACACCTGGTTTGTTTTAGACAAATTCTGGACAAACGATACATACATAAAAGCAAACATCAATATGCAGCTCTGGGTAGAATACAGTAAAGACCACCGGAATGAAAAAGGAACAGAGAGTACCTTGCAAATAACACTGAACAGCTGCTTACGGGGAGGGCCGTACAGTTTAAAGAGCTTCCTTCATGGAAGTATGAAAAATATTATTTATCCTGCTCACACCCCATACAGCAGCTTGACTTAGAGACAACAAAGTAGCCGTAGCATCTGACGATGGAAAAAAAATACTAGCAAAGCATCATGTCACCCTTATTCCTGCTTTGTGTATGGGACTGCCTTTAACAGTATTTAAGAAAAGTGCTTAGTACTTCCTGTTGGTGGGTGTATGTGTTCAGCCCACCTTGGTTGTCACGGTGAGGAGGGGGTTTCCGTCTGAGGATGCCTTACTTGGTAGCTCCTTCAGCACCATGGCAACCACCCCAGAGTCTTTCCCCTACAACAGTGAAATCAACTATGTCAGTTTTTTCATGCCCATCAACCCAAATGTTCAAAATTTTCCAGGCTTTCCGACCGGCCACACACAAAAGTCTCTCTTCTGATCTTTTCTGAGCCACACATGAAGCCTTGGCTCCTCTGTGGGATAATGTCACGCTAAAACCATTTCCGTGTCACGGCCGTATGATGTAGGAATATTGATTTGAGCACTAAATGAACATTCAACATGGCACTTTTCTATTCAGGGTACTGAATAGACACTGTCCATCAACTCTACACAGGCATAGGCTGTGTTCGAAATAGTCTACTACTTACTACTGGCGTACTGATTGAGCCCCAAATCAGTATGTCGTATGCAGTATGTGACCAAAATGAAAATTTCCAGTACGCGAAACATACCCGGATGACCTACTACTTCCGCAAAATATTCCAGTACGCGAACAGAGCTATCTTCGTGGTGTACTGCATCTCATCATGCAACGCTACGTTCACGTGACCCCGTAGTGTGCTTTGCTTTTGTCGCATACTGGAAACTGTACTGCATACTACTACGAGGACCAGTATGCAGTATCCAGTATATACTGAGTCCAGTATGCAGTATCCAGTATGTAGTAGTCTATTTCGAACACAGCCATAGTCTTTACGAGGCCTTACTTCACCTCAAACCCCGCCCCCCGACAAAACTAAACACTTAAGATGGACCACTGGGATACTGACAGAAGGGCTTAAGGCAATTTGGCAGCCATGTTTGACACTGCAGAATAACATTTAAACCCCATTTAAACTGCCGGGCTGTGTATGAGAAAATGACTCCATGGATATGTCCGTTGCTGTGTCCACACAGCAATCCATTTTAAGACAGTAGCAGTGAAATTGAGTAAATTAATATAAATCCAATAAATTAAATAAAATGAAAAGTGAGCAAAGCCAATGTTTGCTTTGCATGTGATGTAAATATACAGGTGTTCTGTACTGAATATGACAGAATATTCAGAATGGCAGAGGAGGCCTGCAAAAATCACTTGTTTAAATTTATGAAGTGCAGTTCAGTTTCAGAGAGACTTGCAAAATATATGTTATCAATGAGCCCTCTTCAATGAATTTTTTATACTTCATCGTGACAGTGTTGGTGGGCCAGTTCAAATTTCTGTACTATGGTGTTTTTGACAATGCGCGAGTCAATAACACAACCGGTGTGGGCTTTATGGTCCCATTTATAGCCTCGTCTCATCCATATTTAACGAAGCCCTTCGACAGGAATGTTAGTGCTGCCCACTGCACTCACGTCACGTAGCGTTAACATTAAAATAATATAATGCACCGGTTCTCGCGAGTTAAAACGGGATTTTAATGGGATAAAGATAGTTTCAGAACCTATCGCATATTGTTCTTGACCTATTCAGTGGGAGTAAGCTCAGATGTTACAGGCTAGCCTACTGGCGTTCAACATGTCCAATTTAGTTTAATGAGTATCAAAGAAAAAAATAACCAAGCCAAATGCAACTGTCCCGAACTTTAAATTACAGGAGTTGTGGCGGCGGCTTTTCATGTTCCGCACTATTTGTTTAGTCATTGCCTGTTCTCTCCCTCGTGGATTTGACGATTCATCCGCGTAATTGCGCGCGCTCCACTCAAACGCTGCCACGAGACATTTCAAATCCCCAAAGCCAAGTGGACACTGCACATTTTAAATCTCTGAATCGCTGCACTGCTCACAGTACAGGACATTTATCCCACACTGACCTGTTATTCTGATGACGTAAAGATGTACACACTTTACATTAAAGGAGATCCCCAAAGAAGAGCGCCTTATCAAGAAATACTGCTCTATCACCAAAATACACGAGGGAACTAGCAACAGTTGTTATTCTTACTCTAATTTGAATATAAACAAGTAAAAGTAGAAATAAAAGGACGTTAATGTGAAAACAGTGGCTGATGAAACATGGGCAGCGAAGGCGAGCTGTTGGAAAGCTTAAGGTAAAGAGTAACAAACTTCATTCAACATTTGAACCGTTCAAGCAAACATTAAGTAGGCCTACTTTCTCTGATTTGAAACCCGCGGTTCACAAGTATCCTGAATTGACATATCAATATGATATAGGTTTGTGAAAACGATTAGTTGTAGCGATTAGCTTTATAAAAACTAAATGGGCAAACGACTTTTAATTCCATGCACAGACACGAATAGAGTATTTGTCCAACAGTGAAAGTATTTTTGATTTAATACACAAAAACAGACCCTCCCAATTAGTCTCAGAAAAGTCAACCTACGTGTGAGACCCGGGTTTCGAAACTTCAAATCAATAAGAAAGCAATTGATTCATTTTTGCTGGAACAGATCAAGTTTGATTGCACTATTTCCATCATATGTTGGAAGAATAGATAGTCCTTGCAAGCCACGTCTGCTCAACCAATTCTTTTTCTTGTTTTGGGTCCAAATGAGAAACCACTATATAGTTGCTCCATTTTGTTATTTGTGTGTATTTTCGTGATAGAGCGGATTCGGTGCGCTTGATGGTGCCAATTTAACATTATAGCTCCTCAAACCTCAAATTTTGACCAGATTATTCGGCTAGAGTTTAAGAGTAAGAGACGCCGTCACATCGGAACTAAAAATAAAGTGGGCGGATACAGCGACAGTTTGCAGTACTGGCGTCTAACATTTCCTATAGATATCTAAAATTATTTTCTCACTGCCGCAGAATAAAATCAAGTACACCTAAACGTACTGTAACGCATTATAACATTGTGAACACGAAAAAAAACAGTTTATATACATAACTACCTATTTAAGTATTGTATCTCTTTAAGAGGTCAAGATACAGTATTTTGGATCACTCAAAAGTTCAAAGTCTGAAGGACAGAGATGAACTTGGTTAATCTATTTAAGGACGCTCTTTCCAAATAAGATTTTGAGTTATCCTAAATCCACTGACCAGTTAAACATCTCATTTACTCCAAACAACCAGCACAACTGCACATACATACCACAAATGTACTTTTTGCTCCAAGATAGTCCTTGGCTTTCTGATGGCACATCCTACATTATGTAGGCTATACGAAGCAAAGGACCACCATTGCCAAAAGCAGGTCTACCCCAAGACACGATTAAACGATAATATCTTAATTAGGAGTGACAAATTGACGAGACTAGGGAGAAATCGCATAATATATAAGTCCGAAATGTAAGAGTTTGCATGTATTTTTTTTCCCAAAAGCACCGTTCAGCACTTTTTTGTGACAACCACAGCCCCCCTTGTCCTGTCTGTTGCTGTGTGTAATGACTGCGGCTCCCACGTGCGGCAGCACACACACGGCTCTTGTTTACTTCGCGAGAATGGACCATATCTGTGAGAGAACTGCTGGCAGAAGCAGCGCCGCAGATTGCAAGCATCAGCAGCAAATCCTTCCGACTTCCCGTAGTGCCGATGCAGCCTCAGCAGGTGGACTGTAGACACTCGGCTCTCGTGCGACTGGAGACAAAACGCTGCCTTGAATGGCAGGATCCTTAGCAGAGATTAATTTTAGTACAGTAGCACTTTAATCATTTTTGCCAGTAGAGTGAAGGTCAGAAAAAATTTTTACTCATTGAGATATCTTTATTCGACAAAAGGCTCATATTCAGAATGGCGTGATATCTATTTAATAGTACAAAAGGAATTATGAAAGGAAACCTGGAAGCCTTTGTGTCCAAGCCCATGAGAACTGCGTCTTTGTGCTCTGATTCACAGAGATCAAAGAGAACATGGTTTTATGATGGATTGTCTCTGATCCAGATGAATTACACGTGCTGTCAGATGTTGCACAGCACATTAACCACGTGCAGGTTTCCCCTGTAACATCTGTAACGCCACTCCGGTCTTTTAGATGAAACAGTGGAGATACATTTGAAGATTAGTCTCTCATAATCTGCATGATTTAATCGCAGGACAGATATTACTTTAGACCATGCGGATATGCCTGAATTCTCCTCAGAACAAGCGTGTATGTAGCTAAGTGCCACTTCTGGGTTTTACTGAACAGAAAAAGAGCATTTGCTATTATCAATGGCTTTAATATTCAGGACTAAATTTGTTCCTGGCCAAATATCGGTTTCACAGAACTGCTGCTTTCATTGGCTATGTTTTGCACATCAGTGGACTATTTCTTACCGATCAAATTTCAGCTCTTTGTAGAAATGTTGCCTCTAAAATTCTAAGAAATATTGTGCCATCTAACTGAAGCAAAGCCGGCTCAATCTTTTATATAAAATGTGGTCTAGGTCTGAATCGGATTTGCACAGGAGACTAGACAGAATGGTAAGAACACTCATTATTTATCTTTCACATTCAAGGTCAGTGTTGCTTAAGTCCTATCAGTAGCTAATAGTAATTAATCATCCACACTGGATTATTAAAACATTATTCTAATTTCAGCACCCTGTGTTTTCCCCTTGACTTACAGTAGATATCTTTTTAGGACTTAAACCATATGATAACAGGATTAAGGCCGAGCAGATAGGAGCTTTGATGACACAGAAATCAGTTTGAGTACTTGAGTACACTTGAGTACAATCCGTGCAGGCCAAATGCGCCTCAAGGTTGCCCACAAAATCTGGTCTTTGCTTTGGCCCTGTTTTATTGTTCCTGGTCCCTGGAAGACTATCCATCCAGGCATCTGCACTAACATTTGGAATTTGACCTCCAGAACGTGATCTGATTCAGGGAAAAGTGATATAGCATCTGCAATTGCATCTCTAAATCCAGACAAATTCACCGTTAGCCCAATGTGCAGCAGAAACTGATCTCCATAGGCTACCATCTGATCTCCATAGGCTACCATTTGATTTACACCTCCAAGTCATGGAAGAGGAAAATTACAGAGCGCAAATATGTGAGCATCCCTTGTGTTCCACAGAGCTGCCATAACCATCATCCAACCACATATAAAACCTTTCTCAAGAATTTGGTTGTTGAGGTTTTGCAAGATAAATCATTTTCCAGACTAATTTACTACCAGTCATAGAGTCATCATTTATAAGCTAATGTCCTGCCTAATAATATTTTATTTCTAAAGCTCGGGGCAAATGGGACTTTTAAAAATTCCCCCACGCTAAACGCTTCTAGTAACATTATGTAACGGGTACAATTATGCATCTGTTATCCAGTCACTTTCTGTCTGCGCTGACATTACACTGACCCCTCTATTCAATAGTGCTTTGCAGTCTTGGTATTTCAGGTCTTACTGTCCAGCAATGAATGTAAAAGTGTGAGGTTACAGTATCGCTTTCAGTTCCAGCTAGCGGGGGGAAAACGATACTTTTTTTCTGACATTCATCTTCGTTTGCTCTATTGATTGTTTTTTTTTGTCTGATTTTGCTCCATTTTGGTTTTAACCGCTCCTTGGTTGCTAAGCAGCTTCTTATAAAAAATCCTGCAATCAGCTCAAACATCACATGGCAACTCAGCACGAAGATTTTCAAGATTTTAGCTGCTTCCTGCAGTTCAATAAATTCCAGTGGTTTTTAGAGAAACATAGCGTTACCGTAACGTTACGTCTTGCTACTACGTATTTGTGTAGTTCCCTTTAACGTGGTTCTGGTGTAATCAAGGCCTTGCACCCAAGACAATAAAAATAAACATTTAGATTTAAATTTTGTCCTCTCAATACCCCTGGACATTTTAATGGTCAATAAAGCAGGTTTTATGTTGTACAACTCCACTGGGAATCCTTGGTTGATTGGTGCATAACAACAGACAGAAGAGAGCAATGTATTTGTAATTAAACAGCACAAACAGTAAATGGTTGGTAAACACAGAACAACACTAACTGGAAAACATGAGTTGAATTACAAGCTAATGGCACACAATGTATTCTATAATGTATTATACACATAGCCTACATTCAGTTTTACAATGCCAAGGTGTTTTATCATAACATATATATTCCACATATATGCTAGCTATGTTTCAAACACACTAAGCTCGAAGATGTGTTAAGAATATCTAAGCGTGCCTGTGTCAAATGAACAAAGCCTTCATAAATGTCTTGGAAATGTCAATCAATGCCTGGGTGCATATTTGCTCGCTGTCATGGGAATACCGAGATGGATATTGAGCTTGTGAGAAGTCCTGCTGAATGGCTGGACAAAGTCTCGTCGGCCGGGTTCTGTTCATAAGGTGCACGCCTGGCATATGGGACGGAAAAGCCTGGAGCAGTTCCACAATCACGCTATACGTTTAGTTGCTGATGGAGGCAGCACTGAGACGGGCTTCCAGACGAGACCTTCCCAGACGACTCTTAGAAGATATTCAGGGAGATGAACCTGTTTACTCGCGCAGACGAAGAAAGTTAAAGAAAGTGGATCAAAGGGCTTTCGCACACTTTATTCTCAGGGCTCAGAAGTAACTGGGCAGGACACAGCATATTGCCCAAGTCTCTGTAGGCCCAATCTGAGAAGCAGGAGGCAGGCCCCCCCAGGGGAGACATGCCTGATATAAATCTGCTGATACTTCGCTTGACACGTGTGTGTCACATCCATGCTCTAAGCCACTAGCCGAAAGAACCGTGTTGCTTCCGAGGCATTCAGGAGTTCGACGATAAAAATCAGTGCAATGAATTACAAGGAAAAAATTAAACATCCTTCTCTTATCTGCAGGTTTTAGAGAATTTTTTTTTTTTTGGTTGAATCTACATTAGCAAGTGCAGCTGATGTTTGTAGGGTCACATTCAATTAGACCACATACAGCAAGCAGTACACCAAGTTCAGCATTCAGTGTCCTTATAGTGTGGAGATTTAATTTTAATAAAAACCTACTTGATCCATTCAGTGCCAGTGTTTCATACATCAGCAATGGAACAGGAAAAGGAACCACATATATTCATTCGTAAAATATATCTCCGCAAACCATAGGCAGATATGTAAAATGGCCGTGCCACTTTCCAGATACCACCTGTTGCAAGGGAGGATACCGTGTACTACAGAAGTGGAAAATAAGGGGATCCCAGCAGTCTGGATGCACCTTCTAACAAGACATAGCAGACTTGGAGTGAACCACACTTTTAATAGCAAAGCGTGCTGGATGGAAGCTTCCTAAAGCTTCTCATCATTACTCATGGGACGAGGCAGCAGGCAACATCTAACTTCATGAAGGTCACCATACATGTCCTTGAAAATGCTGACTGGGACACACGCCGAACACACCGCAGTCTATGCACGCTCCACAGATGTGTTTACATGGTCGGCATCAGGCCACAGGATGCAAATTCCCTCTTTTGTTTTGTTTTTGCAATTCAAAGTGTCGCTAAATGGCGACCAGAGTGTGTGGACAACAGCATGCACACATTCGTATTCTTATGTGACACATATACATGTAAACATACATGTTAATACAATTATGCAGAAGTTAGACCCTATGTGTTTACAAGGAAGAGCATAGTTTCACATTCCCATCATTTTACAAAGTGACAATTAATCAGCAGAAGTATTTCTATTTCACTTTTACTTGGTCATCAATTTGGCCAGAATTTACAAGTGAATTTTAAACTGACAGGTGATATGAAAACATCATGATTGAACAAAGTGAAAACGTATAAAAATCTCTGTATTAAGACTTACCACTGTGAACTGTCAAACTTTTTTTCACGAGTTAAGATTTTAGATCCCTGTTCATGACCTAATTGATACATGGTAAACATTAAGCTAGCAGTAAAATGTTGATCACAAATGTGTCCAAATAAATTAGATCTGCTAAAATAAATGTGCGGTATTTCTTATTCAAGTCATTTAATACGACGAGGCCCATTAGTAGAGTCGTATCCAAGCGTAAGGTGTTTGTCAGTTTCGTATACGAATAAGATCTTACCTTGCGAACCTGCCTACATCACGACTATTTCTTCAAGTTATGTCCCGTCCAATGTTTCACGGCTAGATCTAATCGCAGAACCATTCTCACATACTTCCTAATATGTTCTTTTACAAGACATGACATCAAATGAGTGTTTTTTAAAACAAAAAAAATAATAAATTAACCGCAACGGCCGCCCACACGACACGAATTATTTAGTTTGACTCGCACACGTGCTTAGATTCCTTACGCACCGTTGAGAAAATGCGCAGAGACAAAAGAAAATACAACGCGAACTTACCTGTGAGTGCCCCTGATACATATTCAGCTGAGCTGATGAAAAATATCAACCGTCCGTTGGTCCTCCACTTAACAGTCAGTCTCACTATACTACAGTAGATTCTATAGGAGGAGACTGTGGAGGAGCTGTCCCCTCGTCAGAGGTGCTGAATCCCGACTGCGCGTTCTGTTTCCATCTCCAGCCGCGTGCACATGTAAAGACACTACACGTACTGGACGGCTAAACGGTAGATAAATCTGAGTTGGTTACGTGGTTGTCACGCTGTAAGCCCAGGACTCTGGCAGTCAGCGCAGGACATGCCCCAAGTCACACCGCCCCGCGAGCACTTCGTACCGTTCCTCCCCACGTCGCTGTTTTCATGTTCTCAATCAATTTGTCAGGGCGGAACTGCCTCGATGAGTCGAATGCCCACTTCTCATAAATTATGCCAGTGGTCCCGATTTGAATGGGTTTTGCGGACCGTCTACTTACACGAGGCTGCGTTCTGATAGGCTAACGTATGCTTTAGATGTACTGATGCTGATCTCAGCACTTGAATGAATCCTATATGCGATAGGCTAATGCCTAGGTGGGCTACTGTTTTTGTTTACTCGTTGTGTAAGCGATTACCATCACTGTATTTACCTCATATCTTTGACAAGTGTCATCCACCGTCTTTATTCAGACAGTGGAATGAATTGAGCTTTGACGTAAAGGAAAGTAAATGTAAATCTTTTACATGTATTTACGGTATATTAAAACGTGTTTCCCCTACTGGTGTGCCTGTTAGCAAATTTTAATTGGCCATTGATTGTTTTTTTTTACATTATTTACTTTTTTTCAGCTTACAATAACACATGTTCCCAAATAACCCAATCGATATGATTCTCAAAATGTTAAATGAGTTTGGAAGAACTAAGACCCATTGATTGTTCTGCCTAGTACACAGTCCAGCCAGCAGCTGATACCCGATGGAGGCTTTTATAATGATTGATTATGTGTTACCCCGCGTGCCTTTCCAGGTTTAATTAGCACCGCCTTCTGATTGGACCCTAGTCAACTCCCGGCATTCATTTTGTTGACTAATGTCGCTTCAAATTAATTAACTGGATTCTTCCAGTGCGATAGCGACCCTTCTCAGTCGTCCAACTCCGTAGTCAAAACAGCAAGTGTGAATCATCACTTTCTTTTTTACCATTTATCCCCCACCCTTGTTGTTTGGTCAGAAAATAATGTACTTTTTCTCATACTACCATTCAGACTACCAGACCTTTTAAAACGTTTCACAAAAACTGTCAGTTTTATTAGGAGAGTGATACAGATACACACTTAGAGCCTACCATAAATACAGATACAGACTTAATCTAGACACAACTAACTCAAATATTACATCACAATAATTCAACATAAGCAAATTCAACTGTAGCAAATAAATCACAAGTTCATGATTCTAGTACATTCCTATTTTTTGATAAGCAATAGGGTATATTATATATTATATAGTATTCTATTGTTATATTATATTATACTATATTGCATCATATTATACCATATTATATTATAGTCCTCCGATCTGAAGAGAGGGGGTGGTGGTGGGGGAAAAAAAGGAGAGTGATATAGTGAGTGAGTGAGGGAGAGAGTGATATAGCGAGAGAGAGTGATATAGCGAGAGAGAGTGATGTAGTGAGATAGAGTGATATATATATATATATATATATATATAGAGAGAGAGAGAGAGAGAGAGAGAGAGAGTGATAAAGTGAGAGAGAGAAAGGCTCTAGATTCATTTTGCTTGAACAAGCTGATAAAAGTCCTCTGAAATGTCCTGTTTCCCTAGAAATCTTCAGCACTGCATTTCTTTATTTGTTATTTACCCAAATACAATACTGGTATGTGCCAAATGTCAGTTAAAAAATGCAAATGCATCTCATTCATTTCCTCTTTACTCTTTTGCAGTTTAATTCATTTGTGAGAATTGCTTGACTCAGTGTTTCAGAAGTAATCTATAAAATAACTATTCTGAGCTCTCAAAGTGGACAAGAATGCTATGACAAAGTGACAAAATATCGTCTGGGACATACATATATTTACATTTACATTTATGGCATTTGGCAGACGCCCTTATCCAGAGCGACTTACATTTTTATCTCTTTTTTTTTTTTTTTATACAAGTGAGCAATTGAGGGTTAAGGGCCTTGCTCAGGGGCACCTCAGTCATGGCCTCAGGTCTGGGGATCGAACCTGCGACCCTCCGGTCACAAGACCAGTTCCCTAACCACCAGGCCATGACTGCCCTGCTCTTGCCCTGCTATATATATATATATATATATATATATATATATATATATATATATATATATATATATATATATATATATATATATATATATATATATATATATATATACATACATATATATATATATATATATATATATATATATATATATACATACATATATATATACATACATATATATATATACATGTATATGTATATATACATGTATATATATATCCCCTCATCCTGGTAGAGGGGATAGCCAGCAAATAACAAGACCAGCACACGTAGGTTCGTATCGGTGGATCGTATCGGTGGATCCGACGCTCGGCCTGGGAGCTTATTTTGCATCTGAGGACATCTGAGGACGGAGTCCGTTGGATTGGCGTGTGCGGCTGGACACCTGGCCTGCGACCTGGCGCTCGACTTGAGTGTTTGTTCTGTATCTGCGGACGGAGCTCGGAGGATTGGCGTTCGGCGTGTGCGGCTGGTTGCCTGGCCCGCGGTCCGGGGCTGTCTGCCCAGTTCTGGGCGCTCTGCCCGGTGTCCTGGTTTGGCACTTCGGATTGTGGCTTGTTTGGCTGGGCTCGTGGGAGGCTTTCTCATCAACTCTCAAGTATGGCGTCCTACACTCATTTATATACCATTCTGATACTTTGTATGATCTCTATACCACACAAGACTGTGAACGATCGCCATTGCCTTGCGATATTACCTTCCAGCGAAACAGACAGTATTGCCCTGTATGATAGAGACTTGGACGCTTGGATAATTGCAAATGTGTTCAAACTCGTGTTAATTGTGTCTTTTAATATGCTGCCTATGTGGTCATCATACGCCTTGAATCAGTTTTACAATATGTCCTGTTTATCATTTCAATATGTTAATTCCCGGAACGCGCACAAAGAAAAATTTTGTAGTTTTTCTTGTGCTCTCTCTCGTTCATTGATTTTGTTGTTACTTCTGGTGTCTGGCAATGTCCATGTAGACCCTGGTCCCCCTATTAATATTGCCACTTCAGTTACCGAGCCAAATCTAAACGGCATAAGCTTCATTGATTTCTGCGAACGCAAAAACTTTGGTTTTTTACACATCAACGCAAGAAGTTTACTCCCTAAAATCGATCATGTGAGAGCATGGGTCGAAAGTTCTAATCCCGAGGTCTTAGTGGTCACTGAAACCTGGTTACGTCCTTCTTTCTCTTATACTGATTTAAATATACCTGGTTACAACTTGTTTCGACAAGATAGATCATCTAAGGGTGGAGGAGTTGCATTATTTGTTAAAGAACACCTTCTGTGCTCTGTTTCACTAGCCAAGTCTATTCCCAAGCAGTTCGATTTACTCGTTCTTAATATTAGGCTTTCCACGAATTTTTCATTGTCAGTGGCTGGGTGCTATCGCCCTCCCTCAGCCCCTGCATGTACACTGTTGGCCTTAAGCAATGCCCTGGTCCCATTTCTAAAGTCTGAACTGGTTTTATTAGGGGATTTAAACTGGGATATGTTAAAAACTCCAGAGAAACTAATTCAACAGCTTGATTCTCTTAATCTTCATCAGCTAATATCCCAACCCACTAGGTTTAATCCTAAAACTCCTGAAAGAGCCTCTTTGATTGATATTATTTTAACTAATTCCCCACATCGTTACCTTTCTGGCGTATTCTGTAATGATATTAGTGACCATTGTTTCATAGCCTGTGTCCGTAAAGGTCACTCTGTTAAACTACCTGCCCTCATTAGTAAAAAACGGATTCTTAAACATTTTAACATTCAAGCTTTTTTACGTGACATAGTTGAGGTCAACTGGAGCAGAGTCAGCCTGATCCCTACGGTAAATGATGCTTGGAATCTATTCTTAGACCTTTTTAACTCAGTTGTTGACAAGCATGCACCTATCAAACGTTTACGATTAAAGAATCGTAATAGCCCTTGGTTTTCCCGAGACTTAGCTGTACTATTACAGCAAAAAAATGCTGCTTGGCGCAAAGCACGCTTGACTGGGTCCCCCCTAGACTGGCTTCTGTTCCGACAGATTCGGAATAAATCTACACAAGCAGTGCGTCAGTCTAAATCTAATTATTACAAGGAGCAATTTAAACGTTGTGGTTCTGATTCTCGTCTGTTCTGGAAAACTGTCAGAGAGTTGGAACATAAACCAGTCGGCACGCCGTCGGCACTAAGATCTGGCGATATTTTAGTCTCTGATAAAAAACGTATGGCGGATATTTTTAATCAACATTTTAGCAATCCTGGTCAGTTTTATGAACCCTTAAATTCTGCTGGGCTGACAAATAGTTTACTGGACTCTCTCCCTATTTCCCCTCCCTTTGCAGCTTCTTCTTTTACCAGGCCCAGTTCTACGTTTACAATTCAGCCCTTTTCAGTATGTGAGGTTTTAACTGAACTGTTGGCACTGGACCCCAAAAAGTCCCCAGGGTTAGATGAGCTAGCACCATTTTTTCTAAATTCTGCAGCTCGTTTTATTGCAGCCCCTGTCACAGATCTTTTTAACTTATCTGTTTGTTCATCTGAATTACCCGCTGATTGGAAAACAGCTATTATCCGTCCTCTTTTTAAAGGTGGTGATCAGGCTGATCCAAACTCGTACAGGCCTATCTCTATTCTGCCATGCTTATCTAAAGTTTTAGAGAAACTCGTAAATAGGCAGCTCACTAAGTATCTCGATGAAAATAATATTCTTTGTCCGATGCAATCTGGTTTTCGCCCAGGCTATGGCTGTGTCACTGCCACCATGAAGGTCCTTAATGATATTACTCATGCATTAGATGCAAAACAATATTGCGCCGCAATATTCATAGACTTAGCTAAAGCCTTTGATTCTGTAGACCATTCCATTCTTCTAAGTAGGTTGGTCAGTGTCGGAGTTTCAGATCATTCTTTGGCCTGGTTTTCTCATTATCTTTCTGATAGGACACAGCAGGTTAGGCTAGATAATTGCCTTTCTCACCCTTTCTCTGTACTTAAAGGTGTTCCACAGGGCTCAATACTAGGACCTACATTGTTCTCTATATACATTAACAACATCTTTCATGCTGCACAAAATTCATTTATTCACCTGTATGCTGATGACACAATCTTGTATGCCACTGGCCCCTCCCCTGCTTCTGTGGAAAAAGGTCTCCAGGACAGTTTTATTCAAATTCAACAGGCTTTTTGTACCCTCAATCTAACGCTAAACTCCTCTAAGACCAAAGTTATGTGGTTTAGTCGAAAAGGGATGGAATCCTCTCCTCCTCTAAAGATCTCATCCATCGAGGGTAAGGTTCTGGAATTGGTCAACACTTATAAATATTTAGGCATTTGGTTAGACAGTTCACTATCATTTTCCCATCATATCTCCATGTTACAATTAAAGATTAAGGCAAAACTCAGTTTTTTATACAGAAATCGTTCTTCATTTACTATAGCGGTCAAACTTATGCTCATTCAAATGACTATACTTCCTCTGTTTGATTATGGTGACATTATCTATCAATCAGCTTCCAAATCCTTGCTTCATAAGTTGGACACTCTCTATCATTCTGCCATACGGTTTGCAACAAACGCTCCATTTAGAACTCATCATTGTACGCTCTACTCATCTGTTAACTGGCCCTCTCTGTTCACTCGACGTAAAATTCACTGGTTTACCTTTATCTACAAAACTCTACTTGGTCATTCACCTCCTTATCTATGTAATTTACTGCAAATAGATTCAGCTACATATAACACAAGGTCTTCATCATATATTAAGCTAAAACCTTCTAAAACATCTACTGCTCTAGGCTGTACTGCATTTCAACATGCTGCTGCCAACGACTGGAACAAACTGCAAGAAACCCTAAAATTGGACACTTTTATTTCATTAACTGCCTTCAAGGACTGCATTAAGAAATTACTTATTGATGCTTGTAATTGTTCTTAAATTTTTTATCTTCTTTACTTCTCTTTTTCTTTTTTCTGTTTCTCTTTTCTTCTCAAGTGTCCTGTGGCGCTTGTCAGGCCGCCATTGTAAATAAGAATATTGTTCTTACTGGCTTGCCTGGTTAAATTAAAGGTTAATAAATAAATAAATATACACATACATATATATATATACATACATACATATATACATACATACATATATATACACACATATATATATACATACATATATATATATACACATACATATATATACATACATATATATACATACATATATATATATATATATATATATATATATATATATATATATACTTGCATAGTTCTATTTACAGTCAGAAATCTTCATTGTCTATTTTACACTTTTAAAATAAGAGGAAGTCTGTAAAATCTAGAGGAAAAAGTTTGTCAGGGCTATAAAATTTATTGACTTTATCAACAACTAAGCTAGTTCTCCACAGAAGCAGGACTATGGTGTGCACACTCAAGCACCCAAAAAGGAAATATTCTTGAGTCGATGGTGAAAATGTAGCAGTAGCAATGTTTATATTGCACAATTGTATTTGGCTTCGAAACCCTAATCACATGGCAGTTCATCAGGACTTTATTAGGCATTATGTTAATTAATTTGGTCAACTTTAGTTTACAGTACAGCCCATTCTGTAAATATATTTTGCATGACCTCAACATCCTGGATATTCATGTATAGTCAGTAAAGTAAAAATATGCTAGAAGTTATTCCTTGCTGCAATACAGTACAATAACAAAATGTTCTTTCTCTCTGAAATATGAAGCTAATGTCAGCACAGTAACCAGATATTCATATAAGTTATACATCAGCATTTTACAAAAAAATTATCAGCTGATAATGATAACAAATGTAAAATGACTGGATTTAGCCTCGTCTCCAAGCCACATTTAAGCTGATTAAACAGTTATTTGCTGATTCAGGCATTTGAATAATCAATTTTAAAAATTGTCTTTTTTTTGCTGCTCTAGTCTGGGTATCTTGCTGATGAAGCAAATTGATATTGGATTCTTCCAGCAAGCCTCGGCGCACATGCGGGTTATCTGAATGTGAAATGAATGTTAGATTACAGTTATTAGGTACAAGTTTAATAACTTGATCCAGTTTTATCTTTCGTGATGAAGCCAAGGAGACAGCTTTTAAGCCAACATGATTGGTAATCCTCAGGGCTGCAGGTTTTATAAGGACTTGGACACCGCATCTCATATAAAACATTAAGGAAAGGTTCAGGTTTTTGCTTGGTTTGAGTTTTTACGTCCAAACCTTTTCTTGTGACTTTGTTTGACCAAAATCCAATGACATTATTCTTGCTTTCCATGATTCATGTTTCTATAGTGGTCACACGCTGTAATCGGTGTGTTTGCACGGTCACTGCAAATCCATCGTGAATGCAACACCCATTCAGTTTTACTTACAATTCTTAGGTATTACAGTCCCATGGCAACAACAGCAGAAAATGGTGTTTAAACTGGTTAAATTGTCTTGTTGCCCTGTGACTTGCATCTTCAAAGTTCAGCCGTAGGCACCTCCAACTACCACAGCCTCTGTCGGGAACGTCTGTCAAAACTGAGTCTATCAGCTAGGCCAAAGTACTTCACATTAAACCACGGAATAAACACACAAGAACACATATGAAATCATATTTACCGCTCCATACAGGTGAGGAGATGGAACATGGAACACGTGGAGGTGGAGACAATAGTGGTTTCCAGATGAAGATCTTGTCTTAGAAGCAAGGACGGAGAGACAGCCCTGCAAATGGACAGGAGAGACACTTCTTAACCACACTCATGTCTCACTCCTTAACCACACTCACATCTCACTTCCTCCCACACTCACATCTCACTCCCTACCCACACTCATGTCTCACTCCTTACCCACACTCACATCTCACTCCCTCCTACACTCATGTCTCACTCCTTAACCACAGTCACATCTCACTCCCTCCCACTCTCTTATCTCACTCCTTACCCACACTCACATCTCACTCCCTCCCACTCTCTCATCTCACTCCTTAACCACACTCACATCTCACTCCTTAACCACACTCACATCTCACTTCCTCCCACACTCATGTCTCACTCCTTAACCACAGTCACATCTCACTCCCTCCCACTCTCTTATCTCACTCCTTACCCACACTCACATCTCACTCCCTCCCACACTCATGTCTCACTCATTAACCACAGTCACATCTCACTCCTTAACCACACTCACATCTCACTCCTTAACCACACTCACATCTCACTCCTTGGAATTTTAGGTCCCAGCATTATCTCCGTTAAGATAATGGAGCCTTCCGCAGCCTGGCCTGCATATTTCATTAATATGAAAATGTCTGAAATGTTGGACTAATTGTTGGCACTGACCTCTGCTCCACAACTGGTCTCTCTCTCAGGTTCCTTTTCTTCTGGTCTCCCCACACCACTCCTCCAGTGTTTCAACACCGTTAAGCACTTTCAATTATTTCATGTTCACCTCACCCCTGGCCCTGACAAGCTGTTCTCTCACTCACTCTCTCTCTCTCTCTCTCTCTCTCTCTACCTTTTTGCCAGTTTCCTCTTTACCTCCAACTGTGTCCTCTGCCAACAAAAGCTTTTCCTAAAGTTTAACATTTTAAGGTCTTTTTAAAGTTATATATGCTGCATGAACTGAGCAGCAAACTGCCATTAGCCTTTGAAACCACACAAACTCAAATGACTAAACCCAGAGAGTCCAAAAACACATACTGTAGGTTTGTACTGTCATAGTTCTATATATTGTTTGCATAACCACACAAGGTTCGTTGTCTGGGGCCACTCACGTGCTGCTTGTGTGTCTTGTGTGGACTTCTGCATCAAGACTCCCCATCGTGGTCATTGGAGCTTTTTTTCCTGGCCCTTCTGTCTGATTTCTTTAGTGGGCCCATTAGGAAGCTGCAGTTTTTATACGCTTGCCAAGAAACACCTTTTCTACAGCAACCTCCACCTCCTGCGTTTATCATCAGAGACGCGTGCCTACCTTCATCAGGCAAAAATTGAAGGGTTTCGCATTTTCACCTCCTCTAAAATCCACTCTACAGTGATTTACTCCTCAATTGGGAGCCTGCTGACGCTTGTGTGAGTGTCAAATCAAAGCTCTGGATGCTCTCAGCTGCCTCTTGGCACAGAAGGACTGTTTATTCCCTTGTGCGAATGCTGAGTCAAGGCTGTGGCCCAAAATGAAAGGATTAGTTTGTAGAGATTCCATCCTGGTATACAGCAAAAAAGCTTCAAAAAGGACTAATGAGGATCTCTTTGAATAAATTTGATATTATCATGCCTGTCAAGTAAGTGATTGCACATAGTTGTCCTTGCTTGGTTAAAACATGGTTCTCTTTCTGTAATCTGGAGCAATTAAATAGAGAGACTTGCTTTTAGTGAAGCCTGTTTGGTAATATACATTATGGGGATTAAGATGGCATGCAGTTTACATACATTTGATCAGCTTGGCTGTGGATGGCTGTGGGTCACTGTCGTGCCAGGCTCCGCCCCTTCCTGTCTGTCCTGTTCCTTGTTCTGTCAGTCATGCCTTCTTGTTTAGATCTCCGCTCTCTATAATAGTTTTCAGCTGTTTCTAGTTTGTTTTTGGTCTCTTGGTTTGGTATTTATTCCTTGTGTTTGCTGTCTTACTTTGTCTGTCATTTTAGTGTCTTTGTCGTCCTGTGATCTTTTAATGTTTCAAGGGTCGTAATCTTGGGTTATAGTCTGCTATGTTGTATTCACATGTTTAGTTAATATATGTTACTTACTGCACTCAATGTTTTAGTGTAGGTATTCTGGTGTCTGTATTTGTGTGTATGTTGACTCCGTGTATTTCTAGATTATTGCATGTAAATATGTCTGTGTATATGTATAGCGCTTAAGTGTATTTTAGTGTATCTCGTATTCTGCTTTCTTTCGGATTTCAGTGTATTTTTGGTCGGTCTATGCTATCGTTAATTTCTTGTATTTGTTTACCTTAATGTTGATCTCTGTTTGTTCTGCGAGCCTTAGTGTATCTCAGTAAGTCTGCATGTTTTACTCCTGTGGTTGTGTACATCCATTAAAGATGCCCACACCCTCACACACGCATCCAGCCTTTCCCGTCCATATGTAACAATCACCATAATCAGTGGATCAGCAGGATGACTTCTAAATTTTTCCCCAAGTTTCCAGATGAACTATAGTTGGATGCACCCGGTGTGATTATTGGTAAGTTCTATTTGATTTGACCTCTCTTGACCTGAGGTCATAAGGATGGACCCTGGCCAGAAAGCCACAGCTCAGTTGTATGGAGATGCATGCCAAATTCTCTGCCCAGTCTGGGATGCTGCAGATGGACTGATGTCATACTGGTCCGAGGGCGTACAAGGCCAGTGTGGTGCTGGCCACGCCCTCCAGCTGGCCTGGGGACACGGGGGACTGGGAGCAGGCCCGACTGGTGCACTGTTAGTTCATGTTAAGATCCTTGTGTAGTAAACCGCTGTGTTTGCATTGTACGTTGTGCATTTTCTTTCTGCAGATCACTTAAAAAATGGCAGTGCAGAGAATATACATTATTTATTTATACAGACACACACACACACACACACACACACACACACACACACACACACACACATATATATATATATATATATATACTAAATTAAATAAAGTATTAAATAAATGCATAACCATATTGCATAAGCCCTAATTGGCTTTTCTCTTTCCTCTCTCTCTAGCACTGTGCAAGGCTCTCTCTCTGTCTCTCTCTCTCTAGCATTCTCACTCTTTCATGGTGGATGGCTGGTTTAGCGCTTTCGTATTGGAATGTAATGATTTGGGATTTAAGTCCCAGCTGTTTCATCTGCGGTGTGTGGCAGGGGGTTCCCGAAGATGCACCAGTCACATTCTCAGGGGGAGGGAAGACAAACCCTTCCTCCTCCTCCTCCTCCTCCTCCTCACTACGGTTCAATCTAATTTACTCTATTAATTTAAATACTGAAATAAAAATACACATGTATATCTAGAGCTGTACTCCTAACCTGCTTTATATACTGTTCATAAATGCAATATATATTTCTTGATTTGGTAATTGTAACTCAACTGAGCAACTGGGTAAACATTTTTTGTTGTTGTTTTTCTTAAAGATGAGGGGGGGCAACATAACTTTCTGAACTATAGCAACAGATATTGAAGTTGAGAGGCTGCTCGAATGTGTTCAAATGTTTCATTTATTTAGACATTGCTGTTCGTGACAAAAATTACTTAAGCTGTGTGGTGTCTGGACACATTCTCCCGTCCTGAACACAGTTCCCATGGATGATAGCCATACAACCACTAGCCATTGTTAGCCAATAGCAGTGAGTAATTTTAAAATTAGGCGGATTTAGTAACATATTTGAATAGCAGGTCAGATATAAAGCTCAGAGTCTTTTTATTCATAATTAAATTATTATCAATAATAACTCCTCCTCTTCAGGTGTATATCCTATAAAAACTTAATTGTAAAAATGTTAAAAGAAAAATAATTTTATAATAGAGACTTCAAAAGGGGGGAAAGAGGCAGACCAACCCAACTGAATCAATTCTGATTAATGTTTTAGTGTTGTTGTATTCTGTTGTTTTTTTCACTTTGCTAGTTTTTGTTAGTTGGTTTTGTTCGTTTCATCTTTGCTGTGAATGAAGGTTCGTCTCTGAACAAATGTGAAGTAATTTCAAAGTACTGGAACTACTATAATATAAACGGACGGATAAACATTACTGACCCCAAAGAAAATAGCAGAAATTGCCGAGGGGGCCCCTTTAATGCACCAGTGTGGCTCAGATGAGCAGGTACAAGGCTCAGTGATCATTAGCAGGACCCAGAAAGGCACTGACAGGAACACCAGCCGAGCTGCGCACACGCTATTGGTGGATAAAACAGTCACTCAAGACTGTAAGACCAGGCAGACCAGCCTGTGCAGTGCCTGGATTGGCAATAGGTAATCTTATGATTCAGTACCCCACACATGGATCCTGCAATGCCTGAGGCTATATCAACAAGGCTCTAAGAGCCTTCATTGAGAACCCAATAGGGCTGTGGAAGACGACCCCAGAGGCCAACTTCACATTGCAACACTCTTTTTCACTAAGGAGAAAAGCAACTGAAGTGTAAGTCTGCAAGTCTGTATTTCCCAATACCTTTTGTTGAGGCTATGTCACCATACTAGCAAGGGCACTCGTTATAGGCCCTAATGAATGGACTTCCCCAATTGTTCACCTGAACAGTGCAGTCATCTGCAGTGATTTAACGTGGTTCAAATAACTCAATCAGAGATTAATATTTCTGAAGCATTATGAAACCTTATGGATTTAACATGCCAAGCAAGAAACTGCTACAAACTTTGTGTATACTGTAACCACATACTGCTTTTAGAACTTTCTTATTTGTACTCTTTTATACATTATTTGTGTCAGGGGAACGTATCCACTTTAGCATTACACTGGAAAACAGCTGAAACGATGGCACGGACGCACAGCGCGTATCCTCCTGACCCAGGTGCTACTGTACTGTGGTGACTCATTTTCATGGGGCTCTAAATCTCATTGAACTGTGCTCTGAGGTAAAGTTCTCGTCATTAAGCTTAACCTTGATGGTGGATTTCCCAGCAATCAAATAACACTTTAATCAGCTAAACTGGAATGCACGCAGCGAGGGGTTTATGTGTGAGATTTTTAACCTCACATCCTTGTTGTCTCGTAAAGCTAGGCCTCTGGCAGGAGGCCAGATGCGGAGAGGAGCGGTGTGTTTGACAGATGCAGTGGTCGGCGTGTTAGACACGGTGTCAAGACTACCATGTGATGTGGGAAAAACCTTCCCCAACGCCATCTGTCATCATAATATAACGAGGGGCGTCCTGAAACTAAGAGAGATGGATGAAAATGGAAGGTTCTGAATAATTGCACCCGTGATGAATATAAAGGAATAGGCCTACCATGATTAGGTCAAAATAAAGTCCAAACAGTAATTTTAAAATACACTAACAACAAACGTCACTTTCCCATTAAGTGTGAAAATACGTTGCCTAAACGTACGCAACCTACGCTTTTAAAATAGGTTAACCGTGTACCGTAATTAAGAACTTGCGAATATATTAATGATGCCGGTTAGTTTTAATACGTAAAAATAAACGAAGCAACTACTGCCCTCTCTTGTAAAATGCAGGCAACATCACTCTTACTGTGAAAAACCGGAATACACTGGTTTATTACAAACTTTACTTCAGACAGATTAGGCGGGCATTTAAACAAAAAACAACCATAACCAAAAAAATCAATCATTTAAAATCCCTCTGTCATGCATTTGCCTCTGTAGGTCTTAAACCGCCGTAAATATGCAACCATAGACATATATACATAGACGCCTCATCGAGCGGGGCAGCCCGCTGCTGCGATACGTAACAGCGTCCGCCATATTGGTGAGGGCATATGTGCCAGTAAGGCTAATGCAAGTGAATGGAGCGAACTTCAGAAAGTGCTCTTCTACAAAGTATTTTTAGCTAATGTTCGTCATCGACCCACTCACATATAAACGTTAATATATTTGGAAATTAAACAATCACCAATGACAACATTTATGACTTTTCATTATATTTTAATTGTAATTTCTGAATAAAAAAATGTCAACCTATGATACAATTGATTCCGTTTTTATATTTACAGTAATTAACATTTATGAACATATGTACACACACATCATCAATATATGAAATAATAAATAAAATATCTATTTATATATGTACACATTAATATCTATATATATATATATATATATATATATGTGTGTACACATTAATATCTATATCTATCTATATATATGTACACATTAATATCTATCTATCTATATATGTACACATTAATGTCTATATCTATATGTACACATTAATATCTATATCTATATATATGTACACATTAATATCTATATATCTATATATATATCTATATATATGTCTATATATCGATCTATATCTATCTCTGTATATACTGGGATCTTATTGTTTGAAGCTAATACCCTTGGAAAAGAACAGTCTTGCACAGCTTTTTCCGTGTGTTACCACTCTGCAACTTAAGAGTGTTCAGCTTGGCAATATGGTGCAGTCTCAGTTTGTGGAAGACAGACACAACTTGAGACATCAACATGAAATGGTGGTTGTCAATTCCAAATTGTGTTTCTTGAATGTGCCCCCCCAGAAAAAATACATCCTCAGACCCAATCTCTGCACGAACCAACTGACAGATCAAGGCCACTTTGACCACTTGTTCTGACCTCGTCTGACGAATGAAGCGCTCAGCTGATCTGACCACCCTCACTGTGCCCTCAGAAGGAATCATCAGTCCTCCTTTGTTTTTTAATGTGAGCAGGTGATAGCTCTGATCAAATGATGCAGGTGTAGCATCAGTAACCAAACTACCACGGCACACATCACAGGACAGCTTTGTAAGAATTTGCCTGACAACAAACCCTGAGATGTACACCAGTGCATTATCAACCAGTGCACCAAAGCGGGTTGGTAGATATGTATGGTCACACACTAAAGCAGAGATGTTGACAAAGGGGGTCTGCTACTGCTGGAGAAGAGGACATCTCAAGAGCTGGCTGGGACACGGTCTCATCCTGTGCTACCACATTTCCTGATGAACTTGGAGACACACCGCACCGCACCGCACCATCAGATGCCTGAAGATGGCCTGGAACTGGTTGGCTGAGGGGTTGTTATTCCAGCCCCCTGAAAACATGCACACAAACACTTACATATGCAGTTAACCTGACAACATGCAGACAAAAAGACAAAGCTCATCTTCAGAGGAAAGAAGAATCTCAGCTCTGTACCCGATGCTCTGATTGAATTAAAGAGGAGCTCCAAGTGATTCTGATCCTGACTGCCTGACCTGTCCTGTCAAAATCCTCTGGCCTGAAATGCTCAGAGCATGGAGGGCAAGCTAGCAGAAAACCCTTCTCGTCTGACAGCTGTTTCCCATCTCTTTCTGAGATCTCTATCTTTTGGAAACCTACATAGTATGACAAACGTTTGCTAAACAAATCACAATAATCAGAGTACCTACTTCGGTCGAATTTAGTAAAAATATACTTTCGTTTGTTCTGAGACTGGTTTCACCGCGGGAAATCACAGTATTACGTCCGTGATGAACAGTATTGAACACAAAATCAGGAAAATCTGTACGTAAAATGACTCCGTAATGGACAAATAGAAGCATTAATACATTTACATTCTTACCTGTGAAAGGTTATGCCAATTGATCTTGTTTCAGTTGAAAAGCGGTTGGTGCAGTTATACGCAGAGCATGAGCGAGGCATCTTTCGCTGCTTCTCCGATCGCTCTTCTGCCCTCACCAATATGGCGGACGCATTTACGTACGACTCAGCGTTCCATGAGGCGTCTATGTATATATGTCTATGTATGCAACAACTACAACTTCCGTGATGCGTTTCGGTAGCACCGGAAGTACTTCATCACGACCTTGGACTGTCACGTTACGTTCCGCAGTAGAGGCAGCATGGCGAATAAAGAGCCTGGAGTAAGTTTTTTAAATATATATATATATATATAATTTTACTTCAGATGTTGTTGAAAGATTCAGGGGTTGTCGTCTGTAAACATGCATGTCACTTAAGGTTTCCAACCGTTTCCAAGTTTTGTCGTTGGCATTTCTAGTAGTGCCTGTAGCACAGATACCATTTGGGAGTAATATGTGATACAATACCTGTAGTTAGCTGAGCTAGATGTTAGACGGCAGACCTTTAACCTAGTTCATCACACAGTTCTAGAGCACCTGGGGTTATTAGAATATGTAATTTCTGTAATTCTCTCTCTCTCTCTCTCTGTGTGTGTGTGTGTCTCTCTCTCTCTCTCTCTCTCTCTCTCTCTCTCTCTCTCTCTGTGTGTCTCTCTCTGTCTCTCTCTCTGTGTGTGTGTGTGTGTCTCTCTCTGTCTCTGTCTCTCTCTCTCTCTCTGTCTGTGTGTGTCTCTGTCTGTCTGTCTCTCTCTCTCTCTCTCTCTCTCTCTCTCTCCCATCTTCCAGGGTTTTCTACAGCAACTGAGGCAGATAGCAGGCAGGATGTCCTCTGGTCCTAGAGGTGCCGGCCTGGGTGCTAAACTGCTGATAGGAGCTGGTGCCCTGGTATATGGAGTGAAGGAAGCAACGTACACAGGTAACGTTACCCACAAACCCATGCGTTCCTCCGGTTCAGGTAACACAAATAGGCACTGCAAGCCATTTATGATAAAAGTTCAGCTTACACCTGCTAGTAAGAATGCTCAGCAAAACCGTAGTGTTTCATTTAAAAAGCACAAGCTACACCGATTAATTATTGACGAGCGCTTGATTCTGGTTTCAGTGGAGGGTGGGCAGAGGGCCATCATCTTCAACAGAATTGGAGGCATGCAGATGGACACGGTGCTCACAGAGGGGCTGCATTTCAGGTTTGGTTTGAAAATTCATACTTTCCGCTGTTCCGTTGATCACACTCGCACCACTATCGGTGGTGCTCGGGCCACCTAGAACGCTTTTATAGAAACACTTGTCCAGATGAGCATCTTTTTATGTTTTATTATTACATTTTGCTTTGCATTTATTATTACATGTCGACATGATGCCACTGAGCAGATATTCCAAATGTTAAAAAGTTCATCATCATCATCTCGGGGCATGTGTCTTGTGGCCCAGAGGCATCGAGGTAATCCTCAAATGCTGGGGCTGTTATACAAAAAAACATAACGTGACCGATTTCACAGTAGTGTCATCAGAAGGAAGCGTGTCATACCGGTCATTACCAGTGAGGCAGCGTTGGATGCTTGCTCTCCAGCCCACAGGATTGCATCTTGTCCTGGGACTCAAATAAAACACATCTGCATTTGAAGTAGTGCCTTAACTTAAAATAGCATTCAGCATATACAGGTAGTATTTTCAGCAGCAGTTTAGACATCTGGAGAGATCTTTAAGCCTCAAGACCTTTTTATGCTGTTTAACCCAATAATAGGATACCGTGGTTCCAGTACCCCATCATCTATGACATCCGGGCCAGACCACGGAAGATTTCATCTCTCACAGGGAGTAAAGGTGAATTATTTCCCCCTGCATTTAAGATTTCAGCAACAAAATAGAAAATATAACAGTGTAGGACTAGTGAGTCATGATCTTCCCTGCCGTCCCCGGTCTCCTCCTGGCGGCGTCTCCGTCCACAGACCTGCAGATGGTGAACATTGGACTGCGCGTCCTCTCTCGTCCCCTGGCCAATAACCTGCCGATACTGTACCAGCAGCTGGGGACGGACTACGACGAGCGCGTGCTGCCCTCCATCGTGAACGAGGTCCTGAAGAGCGTGGTGGCCAAGTTCAACGCCTCGCAGCTCATCACGCAGCGAGCGCAGGTGCGCACCGCTGCCCCCTGCAGCACGGGGAGGATCATTGCAGCTTTGCATTGTTTTAATAGCAGTTAATTCTTCAAAGTAATTCTTCATTTATATTTAGGGCATTTAGTAAACACTTTTATCCAGAGTGAAATCAATGCCATTACCTAATATTGTAAATAAACACAGGCTCAGACATAAACAGGAATTAATAACCGTTACCTAGAAGTGCAAATAACCATAAACAAACAAACAAACATAGTGTAAATAACAAGGACAAGTGCTATCTTATGTTCTCATGTCCTTATGTCCCTTCTCGTGTTACTGTAACATGTGTAGGTTTCCCTGCTCATCAGGAGAGATCTGATTGAGAGAGCGAAAGACTTCAACATCATTCTGGATGATGTGGCCATTACAGAGCTCAGCTTTAGCAAGGAGTACACTGCCGCTGTAGAGGCCAAGCAAGTTGGTAAGGACTTCATTTACCATAATGACCTCTGTGGAAAGAAGCACTGAGTGAATCTAGAAGTTCTGTTGACTGTCCTTCAGAATGTTAGCTATACTAATATAGTAGAACGCATTCATTTTTGATAGCATCCACTAGGGGGCAGCATTGTCCTTTGTCAATAGCAACCTATGCCATAGTAGCATAGCAGCTACTAGCAGCCTACAAACTAGTAGCACGCAGTCAATAGCATCTTGCATGAAAACCGAAAGCACTTAATTGAATATTAACACTATTTTATTCATCTGTTCTTTGAATTATTACTTTTAAAAATATTTATTTGTTATTTAACAGCTCAGCAGGAAGCACAAAGGGCCCAGTTTTATGTGGAGAAAGCAAAGCAGGACCAGAGACAGAAGGTCATCCAGGCTGAGGGAGAAGCTCAGGCTGCTAAAATGGTGAGTAATTCTCCTGACACCAACTTGCTTATGAACTCTGCATTTCATAAACAAGTCCGAATGTGTAAGGAAACTACGTGCTGTCTGCTGCTGAGAGTGTTTACTATTTTAAACTTCTCGTCGTAAACGATTGGAAAGTAGTTTAGAACAGCGACTTCCATAAGCTCACAACAGCACGCCGCAGCGGACATCCTGCACTATGGCCGTCCTCTCACGGATTTGGCTTGCAAGAACTGAGCAGGCGTGTGTGTGGCATCCTTTGAACTCTGTCGTAACACAAAGCTGCACTGAACGAACCCCCATGATGCTATGCTGCGTATAAAACTGGCCACGGGTCAGTGGTTCTGCGCTGACTCTGCATAAAAGCAGATGCCAAGGATACACACAGTAACCGTGTGTGTGTGTGTGTGTGTGTGTGTGTGTGTGTGTGTGTGTGTGTGTGTGTGTGTGTGTGTGTGTGTGTGTGTGTGATCGAACATCCCAGCTGGGCGAGGCCGTGACGAGGAACCCCGGCTACCTCAAACTGAGACGCATCAGGGCCGCGCAAAACATCGCCAAGACGGTGAGGCGCCTGCCACAGCCCCTTCACTCCTGTGGAGAATATTCCAGAACCTCGCCGGTTAGAGAGGGGTGTCAGGTGGTTGCGGTCGCACTTTGCGGTATTAAAACTTCTGATCGCTTTGCGTCTCTCCTCCAGGTGGCTGCCTCCCAGAATAAGGTGTACCTGAATGCAGACAGCCTGGTGATGAATCTGCAGGATAGCTCCTTCAACAAGTAAGACTCTTCTCTCGTTCTCTTCAGTGTTAAATCGATTTATACATATTGTTACACAATAGTGAAAACGTCTTCCAATGTTCTTTGATGGGTAAATATGGAGAATAATATCTAGAGGATCATTTGATTCCGATAAAATGCAGAAAGAAACAAGTATATAAGACCCAGACATTCTTAGTGGGAACACCGTAATAGTTTACAGTACATATGCAAATAGGACAGCTAAGAGCTGGCAAGGGCTTGTGGGTTTCTTGGAAGTTTGTGAGGGTTTTTTTCCTCATCCCTCCTCAAGAGGGGGCCGTAAGCTCGGAGGCAGGGCAGGATTCAGTCTGGGGTCATTACGTCAGCAACAGGGGAACTGCATCATTGATGCGCACGTCGTGCTCCAGTTGGTGCCGAGGATCCGCGTGTTCCGATCGGCCGAAACGCGACACCACGGAGCGTACCTGCATTCTGCACGCGCTCAGACGACCGGTCACTCACGGCTACACCCGAGAGTCAGAGTGACCCACAAAAGCCTGAGACGCTGAACAGTGTTTTTGGTTGTGCCTTGAAAAAGAACTTGACTCAGCCGTGGACGAACATTTAGCGAAGACAAATTATTTAATAGAAACGAAATGGAGATCTTGTGACTTTCCCCACAGCTCCTTGATTCTGTCGTTTTAATTCGTGCTCTTCTCTGTTGCAGTTTGTCACTGGGGAAGTGAAGTCTTCCCGGAGGAACGCGTGCATTCCATTTTGTACCATCAATAACGTCTTCCGTGCGTTTACCTCCCGAAGACGTACCCGTCTCTCTCAGTGCAGCGTGTCTGGGCACAGTCCGGACCGGACAGGCCTGGGTGGCCTTAAAAACTAAACACACACACACGCACACACTTTCACAGCAACCTGTCACACACAGCTCTGACACACCGGTAGCCTTTCGTAGGAGTGAGTGACTGGGGAATAAGTGCGGCAGTTTGACTGTCGGTTCACCAAGAGTATGTGACGTCTACGAACCTTACATAAGCTTGGCGTAAACGTCCATGGGTGGTCATTAGCCTCAGGCAAATCAGTGTAGGATTGATATTAACAAACAAAAGCTTTTAGACAAGTAGTCAAGTTAACTGTATTAATTATGTATTAACATTAAATGCATTGTAAACCTATAAATTTGATGTGTAAATTGGTTGTTTACAATTCTCATCCTGTATTTCCAGCATTTCAGGGACCAACAGGTTCCTCTTTGCAATGTGTATATTGACAGACACTCGGGCACTCAAAGGAGGTTTCATTAAATTGTTTAATTAACGTTGGTGACTGAGTCTATTGTGTGAGAGAGAATGACTGCACTGCATATTTTAGTGTTTACTTGCTTCCAGCATACATGGTTTGACGTAGAATTAACACGTCGGTGATGAGTTTGAAATGCCTGTCCATTGATTTACCAGGTTCAGGAATACAAAACACGTTTACTCATTTTTAACCGATGGTTCTGACTAATATCGCGTTGTCTATAAAAATATTTGAAAGTAATACCATGCCTTAATGTACACAAACGTGAGTAATTTCGGGTTTTGTTGTTTGTTTGTGTTTGCTTGCTTGAATTACTGACGTGGACGTTTTCTGGTCGGTAGATGGCGCCAAACACGGTGATTACTGGATTACTTCATGGGCGGCAACACGAAAAGACGCGCGGAAACAGAGAAAATGGAGACTAGTGGCCGGACCTCCATGAGTTCTGGGTGTTGGTGTGCTATTTGTGCCCAGCACTGATCCCGCGCTCTGATTAACGGTCGAGTGCATGTTTCAGCATGAACGAAATGGGGCCTCTCCAGCCTATAAAAACCCCAGCTATAAAAATCTCGGTGCTAGACTGTAATCTACGTAGTGGTGGCTGTTCGTGCAGGGGGGGGGGGGGGGGGGGGCGTTTCTTTCCCTCAGTAATATTCATGAGCAGAGAGGAGATTAAACACGTAGAGTCCTGTGATTGGCAGAGAGGACACTCCCCTTTATGTGAGCCCATTGAATCTAGGTGGTTTTGGGTTTTTTTTATACGACCAAACCATATATGGGAGGGAAAACGGGGTCGACATTGGGAGCTTTTAACGCTTCTGAAGTCGCAGGCAGTGCAGTGGTGTGTCCTGTGAGCGCTTGAATATTTAATATCGCGATGATGCGCAGTAGAAATGGCGCGTTCTCCTGACCTCGTTTCACTATTGGCTGCAGTTAATCCTAAATTGCGTGCGTTTCGATCTGTTGCGCGTGCCTCCTCCCACGTGCGCCATCACGCAAACACGCGCCCTCCCCTCTTTACTGCGCACAAACAAGAGCAGATTACCACTCAGCTGGTCCATCGCCATGGAAACGCTGACCTCACAGTGGGACGAGAGATCTAGGCCAGTCGCCATGGCGATTGGCCAGGACATTCGATTTGCTCCCTAGAACCGCGCGACCCACGATGATGTTGCATCTGTCTCTGGAGGGCACCGTGTAGATCACCCTGGTCTTCTGCTGCGTGATACTACCGAAAACCGTCTCCTCGTGCCATGGCCACTGCGCCTGCGCTCTCGACACCGCGCCAGTATGCTACCCATGCTAGTGTGACCTACATCCCTGTTCAAAGTCAGGATGCACCTAACGCACGTCTGCAGAATCATGACTCCGATGTGTTAGTTCATGGAAAGGAGTTCGACATTTGCTCGGTCATTAAAAAACCCACCATGACACGAGTAACGGCAGATATCTACCCATGTGTGTTTTAAGTACAGCGTACCTTATCTAATCCATCGAGTTGCCACGGCTTTAAATACCCTGAACTTTAACATAGGGCTACCACTACCTTTGAGAAGTGTTTGACTTGGAGCATGTGGGACTGTATCCTGTTACAAACTGGTTTGGCTAAATGTTGTCTGGTCTCTTGTATGCCACACCCGTGCTTGCTCGAGGAGTTCATGTTAACTTGACAAGAATGAGACGTTTAAGCGTCATTAAGAGTTTCAGCTCAAACTCACACGGCACGCCTGTTCAATCACGCTTGGCCGTGAAGTCTCTTCAAACGTCAGTTAAGGTGTTGGTGGTCAAACCACTCCTAAATCTGTTCGTTGCCGAAGCTACAGGTCTCACTAGCTTTTCCAGGTTGAGGTTCCTCCCCTGGAGATGGATTGATAAATTGGTGCCACCCGCAGTCAGAATGGATTTAATTAACCTGCTTCTTTTTTATGGCACTCTCATTACATAGTCAAAGGGGATTTGGATAGCCTGCCCTAGTTTGGTTACTCTCGCTCATTTTATTCATTCTTTTAAACTCTGATCCTCTCATTTTGTGTACTGCAGGCGTCCAGAGGAACCCTCGTCGGTGTTCGTGTTATTGTTTTTAAACAGATGCCCGTAATTCCCGAATTGCAGATTATAATCCACTCTGGGCACGGGGAGCTTTTTTTGGAAGTGCGTTAAAAGCACGTTCAAAAACAAAACGCACAGGCGCGAGTTCGTGGGAAGATTATTCATTTTTTCCCCCAGTACACGCGCTCTGCTTTCGCCGCTTCCTGTTATCTCGGGACGTAACCCGAGATTTTCTCTCCAGGTGGGAGAACAGGAACGCTAACTGGAATGTCGGGGATGTGTCTGCAGCTTCTAGAATCACACGTGTAGGTAGAACGTTTGGAACGTGCGTCTTGGCGCGAGCGTCGTGGGACGAGCCTCTGTAGGAGCTCGAGCGCAGCACGGGAGAACAAATGTTCAGTGTTTCATACGCAAAAAAATACTTTCGTGTGCGTATTCATGATTTTCACAGTACAACAAGAAGTCTGACTATACATAAACCTTTTAGAATTCAGAAATGACCACAATAAACAGCTAAATATAAACCTTGTTTGATCTGTTCAAATTGTTTTTCTCCTCCATATAATTAAAGTGTTTTTATACATTAGTTTCAACAACATTTTCGCAAACTCGTACCTCTGCATCTTTTTACACTGAATTTTCAAGTGTTGTTAGTGTAACGAGAAGGTTTGGGGACTTTTGAGGGGGTTTTAATCGTTTAATCGTGTTTGTGCAGAGGCAGCCAGTGTTTCCTGTTTCATTGTGTGTCAGGAAATAGGCCCTAGGCCCCTCCCCCCACCCTGTCTGGTCACGTGGTCGGCTGTCACGTGATCGACCGATAGAAGCCGCTGGTGTCTTCCTGTTTAGCCTGATTAGCCGAGCAGCTCCACTCACATCTGCCAACGTTTGTTTCATTTAAAGTAACGATTAAAATCATGTTGTCTGTGTGTATAACAGCGTTTTCTCCCTCTCTTGTGCAGCTTTCACAACACATGCACTCATGCACTCGCCATCAATTAAAAAGAAAAGGCAGTGGCTTATGTGCTGATGCTAACGTTTTGGTAGCTTTTTGTTTATTACAGATAATTACATCAATCATATAAGTACATACCACGTTTTATATAAGTATAAAAATCCATATACAGTCATAATGTGCACACCCATTTACTAAAACGAACATTTGCTGTTACAATGTAGCTACACTGGTATAGCTATCAGTTATATGTCAGCTATCAGTTAATATGTCAGGGATCTATTCGAGGCCTTTGGTGTCTTGCCTCCCTTCTGTTTAGTATCAACCAGCCTTCTTCGTGTTTATCAGGTTTTCTCCAACTAATGACTCTATCTGGCACAGATGGTGGCTGTTGAAGGTCTCCAGGCCCCTGACGCATTTGGTCAGGCCTGATTGGCTGATCCCTCCCCGGGCTCTTCCCCGGAGTACATCTTGAGCCAGTATGGAGGAACTGCCTCTTAGCGACATTTGTTTTTTTCATGAAACTGGGGCGTCCATCAGCTCACGGTGCCTCTGCTACAGTTGACTCAGCAACCCACACTCGTGATATTAAATTAAATCTGTAAATATGCTAATTTGTGTAATGTGGCTTGGATCAACCCTCGCATCTAATAAACAGTTTGGTTTCCTCCATATTAATGTTCATTTTAGAGCATAAGCCTACCTTACCATCATCTCTCTTCTTTTATGAGCTTAATAACTGTTATGGGTTGTGCACATAAGTGTGATGCCCACATTGGCTGCTAAATAACGCCATCTTTTTAATCGTGCTGGGATAATGAACTAGGGGGCCTTCACATCTCCTTGCTGTCCCTTAATTATGATGCATATTTAATGAGTGGAGGAACAGGGCTCTCCTGCATGAGTTGCACTCCCTCAGGGGGGTAGAGTTACACCCAGGGGGTGGGGGGGGCATGCTTCTGGGAAGGAACCCCACTTGAAAAGACTTTTCTGTCTCTATTTATTCCAGGCCAAATAAAAATATTTGTTGATTTTATATACACTCCTGAGGGCAATTGTATGCTTTGTGAAATTTTGAATGTCAGAAAGTTTCATTTATTTATTTTTTTGTTTGTACAAAATAGATTTTTGCGGTCACATGGCTTAAAAATTATAATCCACATGCTTTGATCCATAATTTATAATGTAAGGCATTGGCAGATATAGTCTGGAAACACAGTACAACTTAATTGTAGTCCACCACAATTATGTTTAAATAAATAAATAAAGCTGGCCATTCTCCGCCTCGCATAAGCCCCGAAGGCCAGCCTCCCTCCCATTATCTTCATCCTTTGGTCTGGCTCCTTCCACAGTGCCTCCAAACCCATCTGCCCCACCCCCACCCCATGACAATCCTATTTAATGGTATAGGATGTGTGAGCAGAGGGGGAGGGAAGTTTACTACCCTCATTAGAGAATAAACTAGTTTAGTAAACATGTTATGAGTGAGTGAGTGATTTAGTGAGTGAGTGAGTGTGTGAATGAGTGATTTGGTGAGTGAGTGAGTGAGTGAAGTATTTCACTGTAGTTGTATAACCTTGATAGATGATGCTTCAGGTGAAATAACAGACACGGTATTCCCATTGTCCTGTATCTTGAAAAGCTCAATTTTTAACTATGACATACGAAAAAAAAAAACCCACAAGCATGTGCAACAGGTTTGTACCAAGTCTAACACTTGTGTAAGGTAACACTTGGAGAAAAGACGAGAATATGGAGTGGAACTAAAGACGCTGGGAGGGGAAGACGTGGCAGGCTCGCTCCATTCACAACCCCACAGTGTTTCAAAACATCCCTGAACAGGCAGGGACGCGACCGACTGCACCTGTAGCATTCCTTGTCTTACCTAACAGGTGAACTTTTAAAACGTTTTTTCTTCTCAAACACACTAGACAATAGTAAGACATTATAGTTAGTGGAGGGCAAAATTCACATTAATATTCCAAAAGAATGAGTGTGAAACTTAGAAATTTGTATTAGGATAATCGTGCGTATTTAATTTTAATAGCCAACTAAAACAACTTCTTATGAAACTGCCTAATTGGATGTTTTATAACGGTTTCGGAAGAGTTTTACTGTCTAAAACACGTGAAAGAGTGATATTCGGCATGATACGCACGATTTTCAAAAATTCGCGATCCAGATCCACTTCGATCCACGTTTTCGTTTTCGCCCGCAATTGTTAGGTCGGATTTCACAGTCCTCGCGCTCACGTCGGTCCGCCATTTCGCGTTGTGGCGAAAGGCTCCTCGCAAGTCGTGTCATGGAAGAACAATAAACCGTCTTTGTTTCACTGCGGCGGTGACGTGCGGAAATATCCAAGCGAAGGCGGCACATAATGTGGGCTATCGGTTATGCCAAAACAAAGAATGGGTCGCCAAATTAAATAGTATGTGGCGTTCGTGTAGGATAAAATGCGAAAGATTAAGACATGTCGTTCGAAAGCTCATAATAGGAGCGCGAAAAATAATGGACACGAAATGCAAATTACTCAAAGTTTGCTTTCGTTTCGTCACAACGGTCCGAATTTGTCGCATTTCCCAGAATATTCTCATGGCCACAGGTGAATCGCTCCAATTTGTGTTTTAACTAAAAGCACATGCTTTAAAAACACAATCCCTCGTCGCCTTATTTTCTATAAATCTAGACTACGACTCTTATAGTTTAGTTAATGCATTTTGATGGACAACCTGATTATATCTATATTGAGACACCCATTTAAAGTAAGCACTTTGGTTTACGTTATTTTCTGTCTTGCACCATACACATCAGCAACGTTACTATTGGCCCTTCAGTCGCCCTGGACGTGTCCTTGAGAGCGTTTACAGTGTGCTTCCGTAATGAAATCGGATGCATGAGTGTTAATATTATCTAATGCAACAAATAGACCCACGTGCAGCCCGTTTTGACGCACTACTGGGTTAGCAGTTATTATTCAGGATAAAATAGCTTTCTGTCTGTCTTTGAATTTGTCTCATACATCTCAATAATAGGGAAGGAGATAACCGCTCTGCACGGTTCTTTCGCAACAGACATCGTTGCATTTAAATGGAAACAAGCAGTTAAGACCACATGCTAAGGCGATCGCTTTAATGATCTTGGCTTTGTTACGAGTGAACAGACTGAATATCCAAATTAATCACAATAGACTAACTTGTTCTCTCTCTCTCTCTCTCTCTCTCTCTCTCTCTCTCTCTCTCTCTCTCTCTCTCTCTCTCTCTCCCACTCTCTCTACCCCCACCTCTCTCTCTCTCTCTCATAGGATGCCACCTTATAGGCCTAGACATAGTCCAAAATTCCAAAACGAATCTAGAATAAACAGCTGTCACGGTTGCATCTACACGCTTATTTTGCCGCCAGTTACCGAGAAACTGAACAAACATTCCCCTAAAACCCAAAGGTCATGTAGAAAGATAGGAAATCACGTTTTGTTGCTTCAGTATGCAAAGATGAGCGTGCCTTTTAGGATCACGAAGGCTGTTTGTATACTACACTGAAAATAATCAGACAAAAAAGCCTGTGTGCCTAGCCTTTAGCACGCGTAACTTGAATAGCGCCTCGCCTTGCGTGGTAATGTAACTTGTCCTTTTAGGTAATCATTGCATGTAATGACACGTACTTGACACTAGATGGTAGTAAATAACTTTTCCTAATATTTTTGGGCCCCAGTTTTTATTTATGTTACTATATACGTAGTGTGTGTGTGTGTGTGTGTGTGTGTGTGTGTATGTAAATACTTTGCACATCTGGAGAAGGACCTCTGAAATGTCCTGTTTCTCTGCAATTTTTGTGTACAAAATATCTCAACATATATTTATTTATAGAACACAACATATATTGTTCTTCAAAAGCATACTGAAATGTACAAAAATACATTTTAAAGGAATGCAGTTATTTTCACTGAAAAGACATTGCTACAAAAGACAGTAACTCCTCTTATCATGATTTCTAAACTTTGCTGAGAGGAATGCATTTTTGTATTTCACTGTCACATTTAGATACTAGTTTTGTAAACACAAGCTAACTTTATTTGTTTGTTATTTTGTGTGTATATATATATATAGGCCAGTTTCAGCTCAGAAAACAGCTATAGCGATCCTTGTATGTATTACCTTGTTTTGCCACAAGAGGGGGTAGGAGGGCAGAGAAAAACTAGTATTTGTGTTACATTATGAGTAATGTAGACTTTAATTCTCTGCATATTTATAAGCATAATTTAACAATCCTTGTTTCATATGTTTTGCCTGATAGCAAAGAACCAAACCATCAGAATGGACAACAATTTGGTAATGAAATGCTATGAGCAATCCTCCATGTATTTAGTTATCATGCAATTGTTACTAAAGTGGTTATCAAAAAGACCTTCATCTCACAGAAGACACAGCTGTTAGCAACTGTAGATTTTAAATTGCAACAAAAGTAGTGAGTTGCCCGTGTCTCTAATAATTCTGCAAATAACATTCTAAGATCAAAGTCCAACCTTCCATTGAATCATTTCCAAAAGCGAGAGAGTTTCTTTCCCTTCTAATGAACGAGTACTTTGGCTTACCATGTGTTAACTCACACTCATTACTTATTCACTAAAGTCAGCCTTTCACCTGGGCATGCATTCTTTCAAACGTTTCGAGAGAGAAAACTGCAGTGTTTTCTGCATTTTGGAACCTTTACGTTGCAATTGCCCCTTGATCGTGGAGAAACAGCCCCTTACAAAATAAATTCATAGACTACACCAATGTGGTAATATTTGGATGACTGTTATTGATGTTTGGCTTTACTGGACAAAATCTCTCAAACTTGTAACGTTTTAGTGGCCCTGTACAGGTTTGGCACTGTTTTTTGGAGAGTATTGCACTATGCTCTTTACTAAGTAAAGATGTAATTAATATTTAAACAGAAAGGAAAGGCTTCAGTCATGAGGTAGTGAGAAAGACATCTGGTCTTATGTTGTGGCCTGATTGTCTGCAGAGGTGTGTGTGTGTGTGTGTGTGTGTGTGTGTGTGTGTGTGTGTGTGTGTGTGTGTGTGTGTGTGTGTGTGTGTGTGTGTGTGTGTGTGTGTGTGTGTGTGTGTGCGCGCGCGTGTGTGTGTGTGTGTATGTGTGTGTGTGACTACATGGGTAGCATGTGTGTCAGACTGCACCATTTCCCATCTACTCAACTTTCTGACACTGACCATTCGAAACCTCTAATCCGACAGGTTTCCTCATAATCTAGCTGGAGAGTGTAAACCTGTGGTTGACCTTCCGGTGGTTGGGATGAGCCAAACTCTTCCTGTGCATCTCCACATTAGCAGACAGCAGCACCCTTCCTTCCCGTACTCCAAGGACAGTGTGTGAATGCGCCATGGCGTGTGGATCAACTAGATGTTACATGTATAGCCACAATAGTGCATTTAATTTGGAGCTGGTAGAACAGACTCGGTCTTTGTCTCTGAGAGTGCAGTCTCTACTTGTCACTGACTGTTGGATTCTTATGCTAAGACAGCCCACAAACGGCCCACATTCAGGTTAATAAACAGATAAACAGTGCTTACAGTACTGTTCTTAATAGCTTCATTATAACATTAAGTACTGCAAGTAAAGGACAGTCCATGCCTGGAGAACACAAGCCATAAATTTAGTCCAGTTTAGAGTTTGGAGACAGGGCCAAAGTGTAGAGACAGGTTCATATTCAATGCCTTGCACAGGGATATTTTACATGTGAGGGTATTATTCTCATTTCAGTGACACACACGAGAATAGTAGTCAGCGCACTTGTGCCCCTGTTTTCTGAGTTCCCCACCATTGGTGTGTCACGTTCTGCCGCTTCCTTAACACCGCTTCAACCTCTCACCACCTGCTAGCGGGTTAGAGAAGTTCACCTCAGCTTCTCCAGACATTCCCGTCACATGAAGCTTTCTGGCGGGGGACCCAACGTCCGCAGGGTGGTGGTGGTGCCTCGCGGCACACCGTACCCAGAGGTTATTTGAGGTCGAGGCGGCTGCTTTTGGTGGGGTCAGACCTGGGGGCGGAGGAGGAAGAGGGGGCAGAGGGAGGGAAAATGGTGGGAGGGCGGTTTCCATGTCGAGGCAGAAGCAGGTCAGGGGAGGGGTGGGGGGTGTTAAGGGTGGGGGGGGGGTGGTTCTGGAAAGCTCCGCCAGTTTGAGTAGGAGGGACAGGAAGTCTCTGCAAGGGTCTGAATGAGCGGCAAAGACAACGTGGCTACCTCAGTCAGGGAGCTTCCTCATTTCCACAGCAGCAGTTGAGCTCGTGGCGTGGAGGAGAGCCGCGGTTTCTCTGGTTCCTCTCGCACGCCGACGAGGAATGCACGTGGAACGCGCCTCCGAATCCGTGGGCGGATATGTTCGCCACCCCGCCACCCGTCTCCCTCGGGCCCATATCCTGTACGAGACACCTAGAAGGTCCTGGAAGCAAGGACAGTGTGGCTCAAACGTTTAATGCCCTCGACCGCTGAATGGAATGGTTGACTCTCAATGGGGGTTCACAGCCATCAGCTGCCGTCTGGGTAACTAAACACTCCTCAAACTACCCTAAAGGCAAGTCTGTAGCTTCATGTTTAGTCTTATCATGTCTCGAGGAACGCGCTTTCTACTGTAACCGCCCAAACCATGTCACCGTGACTTGTGTAAAGTATGTGAAAATTTCCTGCCTTTGAGGATCGTCAGTCATCGCATAAAGCAAGATGAACGTGAACATAGTTTTCCAATTTTTACAAGGATTTCTTTTTGTCTTTATGATGGATTTTGAATTAGGGAATCTGAAACCTATTTTTCGAAACATACATCTATTGATTTCTGAAAATTTAGTTAGGCCTATCCCATAACCACACTTTGTCATGAAGGTTGCACCTTTATATAGACACTGTAATGGTGTTCAAGAGATTTTAAATAATGAGTTGGGCTTGAACATGGCAGTATCTCTTTTAAGCACCCTGGTCTCAACCATATGCTGCTTCCCAACACAAATGCCTCTGATCCTCTTACACGTGTGAGGAATTAATTTAACAGATAGTGCACTTTAGCGCCCTCTAGTCACAACTCAAAGAAATTACAGTATTTATACAGTAAACGCATGAAGATCTGAATAACTACACTGCCAATCAGAACTCAGAGATTCCACAGGTTTGGAATAAAAACTGAATATTATAATTAATTCCCAGAATGCAGTAATACAATTTTAGATATTCTAATATAAACCATTAATTTTACTGATTTAGGTCTTAGTAGACCGCTCTGCATAGTTATGTGTTATCACATGTTAGCACATTAATGGACTAGTTATCATTTTTACCATGTAGCACAGTGGTTGAAGGGCATCAAAACATTTACCTGAATCGTAAATGCTTTGTTTAGGACACAAGTTTTGGTCGGAGGTGTTACATTTGAGCCGTGGTGAGCCCAATCCCATATATTAATCCATGAAGTCACGAATGACCTTTATACTATTTGAAGCAGTGGTTATCTTTAGCACAAAACAAATAAATAAATAAAAATAAATAAGAAATTTATGTATAGCAGTAAACATACTGGATTAGTAATCAGAAGGTCACTAGTTCAAGCCCCACTATTGCCAAGTTACCACTGCTGGGCCCCTGAGAAAGGCCCATAATACCCCTCCATATATATATATATATATATATATATATATATATATATATATATATATATATATATATATATATATATATATATATATATATGCATAAAACATCTCTTTGGTGATATGAATTAAGGTGCTGGTTTTGTCTGAACTTGCATACTTGCATACAGAATACTTCATTTAATAAAACATGCTAGGAAATCTAAGCTTCCATATGCCGAGCACTTGCAAACAGAGATCATACTTTTGCAATGGAAATCATTCTTACTTTTTCATACAAGTGCCTATATATCCTCATCTTAGGTCCACTGAGACATGATTAAAGATTAAATATTACACTACGTTAAAATCCTAATTATTCAAAATAGGGGACATTCAAAGTCTTTGCATTGCATTCTAAAAGGAAACATGAAATATGAACACGTTAACATTACTGGACAGGAGTCAGTTGTACTGTCAGTGTTTCTATCAGTCAGTTGAACTTTATAACGATTAGAGGAAGGACACATCTGAATGATGAACTTTACCTACATTTTTCTCAACAGTTTTACATGTTGACTAATTGAGGCTCATGGGGACCTTGTTTAATCAATATTTTATACAAGCACCTACTTGCGTGCTGTAGACAGTCAGCATTCCTTTCTTTTTTGGTCGCTCTCTCTCTCTCTCTCTTTCCCTCCCTCTCTCTCTCTATCATTTCACAAAGGACACCATGCTTAATTTATGACTCTGCACTCTATCTGGGGAAAGACAGGAAGACTTCAGTTTCTGAGTGGTCAGCCCAAGATGAGCAGAAAAGAAGGGTCCTCTCAGATTCCTCTTAGATCTGTGCCTTCATATCACCACACTTATCACTTACCCGTGGATCAGAGAGACGGCAGTTCCTGACACACCGAGGACTCGCAAAGATGCGTGGTTTATGTGTGATATGTCACCATCTTAGCCAACGTGAAGTGTGGCGTACTGGCCTTAGCCCATAGTGTGTGTGTGTGTGTGTGTGTGTGTGTGTGGCTGTGTGGGTGTGTGTGTATGCGTGTCCTTTTCTACGAGTGCCGGCCCTCTTACAATGAGACTTTATTTTCACTGGGCTTCTCCTTATTAAATATACATCAGTGTGATCTTGATCATGTGACCAAGAATATATATTGTCACAGTAAAGGAGGTTAAAGGTTTTTGCCCTCTGAGAAACTGATGGATATTTGAGGTCAAAAGACATAACATTATGATCCTAAAATCCTAAAGGTCAATGATGTTCTTATAGGCAACTTCCTCAAATGGCATGAAAAAATCAGGCATGCATGCTGTATGGGTTATAAATGACAGTACAGGTCATTTTGTACATGAATGTACTACTGTACATATAGATTGCTGTTTGCCTGGATAAAAGCGTAATCAATGTCATGCAGTATTAATTGTCTTTGTATTTCAGTTATTTTCCATTTGAGGGTTGGCTTTTTTTCAAATTCTTACTAGAAGCCATATTTATTATGTCTCCTACTTCCTCAGTTTCTTTTGTTTTAATGAACTCGTTCAGAGGTTTCGGTGGAGACGTGGAGGACGAGTGTAATGTAGGCTATGTTGTGTACAGAAGGGTGGATCACTCTGAAGAGCGTCATTGACAAAACATGTCCGTTTGTATTATGACAGTAGCTCTCCCCATGACAGATCCACATCCCTCTCTCTCTCTCTCTCTCTCTCTCTCTCTCTCTCTCTCTCCCGTGACAGGTTCACATCCCTGTCTCTCTCTCTCTCTCTCTCCACCATGACAGGTCCATATTCCTGTCTCTCTCTCTCTCACCTGTGATAGATCCATATCCCCCTCTCCCCCTCTCTCTCTCTAACCTGTGACAGATCCACATCCCTCTCTCGCCCTTCCTCTCTCTCTCTCTCCCTCCCTCCCTCTCTCTCTCCCTCCCTCCCTCCCTCTCTCTCTCTCTCCCTCCCCCTCTCTCTCCCTCCCTCCCTCCCTCCCTCCCTCCCTCTCTCTCCCTCCCTCCCTCTCTCTCCCTCCCCCTCTCTCCCTCCCTCCCTCTCTCTCTCTCCCTCCCTCCCTCTCTCTCTCTCCCTCCCTCCCTCCCTCCCTCCCTCCCTCTCTCTCCCTCCCCCTCTCTCTCTTCCTCCCTCTCTCTCTCCCTCCCTCCCTCTCTCTCCCTCCCTCCCTCTCTCTCTCTCCCTCCCTCCCTCTCTCTCCCTCCCTCCCTCTCTCTCTCCCTCCCCCTCTCTCTCTTCCTCCCTCTCTTCCCATGACAGGTCCTCACACGCACAGGCGTTCTCTACCAACTCTGGAGGAAGAGCTTCTCGACATGCAGCTACACCACACACTCTGCCGCCCGGGGGGGGGGATCACAGGGTGCTGGCGGAATAGTGGAGTTGTGCCCAGGCCTGGTGTGTTTGGGTCAAGTGAAAGGATTTTATAGGAAGAAACCTTCCCAGAGGGGACACGGACGCCCATATGATCATAAATAGTTTATTTGAGTTATTCCATTTTTTTTACAAATATTATTTTTATGAAGATAGTTGAGGCTGGGAAAGAAAGCTTCTGAGAAAAACCTCTACAGAAACAATAAAAGATACACTGTGATATGCACCTGTCAGTCACCATGTAATAATTTGAACAATTCTGTGTTCTATTTTTGGGATATAATCTTCTGTGCTCTGCAATGTTAAAGTGATGTTGACAACCGTATGACAACCGTAACTTCCAGTGGACAGTGGTTCAATGTTTAGTGGTCGTCTAGCAGGAATGATCGTAAGTACGAGATTCAAAAAGGTTCAGAGTGTGTCTTAATTAAAACACTTGGATCTAACTAAAGTGACAATGCAGGAACATCATGAAGACTGTGGTTAGAACTGCAAACCTTACTGAGTAAGTCTTCTGACTTGGAACAGTATGTGCAAAGCAATGCACTAAGATGCATCTGTGATGCTGTGACCTTCAGCTTTGGTCTCGTTATGGCTCAGATGTTTGTACATTATGCACCTATCATATGTTAGTATACACAGAGTATGCACCATAACACTCAGATGTTAGTATACACAGAGTATGCACCATAACATACTCAGCCCACCCTGATTCATAGATAAAATCTCCTAAATCTTTCATAATATGGAGCTTCCTTTTGCCTTTATCTCATGTTCTTCACCACTGGGAAGTTTGCTATCTAATTCAGAGTTTTAACTCGTTTACAAGCAACTAATAAACAGTAGTATGTTTGTTCTTTTCTGCAGTTTATTTTAGATATATTGATTTCTTATTATGCTTTAATGAGTTGTGGAGGTATTAGAATTTAATTTGAATTTAATTTGTATTGGACTGCTAATTACATTTCTAATAACTTTTCTATAGGTGTTGATTGCCATAACTCTTATCTGATGCACCGCAACTGTTATTGGAGGCACAAACTAATGTATACAACAGTACATCGGTAGTCTGCTTTAACTATGCTTTATGGTTGTTGTTTTTAACATGCACGAACATAAAGAAAACGATATAAAATATAAGAGCCTATCATATTTGATTCACGCGGTGACCTAAAACAGCAAGGCTATCACGTTATTGTAAGAATCTGAGGGGTGTTACATTGCATGTGCTTTCAAATCTTTCATTTAGGTGGTTTCGGATCTTCCCGATCGCCTGGATAAAGGACAGGTTCGCGCATGACTCCCGTCTGTCCCTAAACTGACATCCCGTTCAGGTTCTCCCCGATCCATTTCCAGGCTTTCTGACTCACTGCGCAAGTCGGTTGACAGACACTCTTGGGAACCAATAGATGAGTGCTAGGGGTAAACGGGTACGTTTTCTTCGTGTAACCAACCAATCAAATACTCTTGCCTTCAAATAGCGTCGTCATCAAAGTAGAATTTGAATGTAGGTTATGATGAAGTACCCGAAATCCCCCTCCTCTTTATGCTCGCCGGCTGGGTTATAATGCATTTTGCTTTGTTCAAATACATTTTTTTGCTGTGTAACCGAAATAAGAAAATGTTTGTTTAGTTAATAGATTTTAAATGAATGTGGGTCTTTACCATGTTTACAGGCAATCGGGCATTCACACGTAACCATTTACGACTGGTATCTTATTGCTGAAGTTATTTTCTCGCTATACTGGATGTAAACCCAGGTTCAAATATCGCTGGGTACGGTACTAGCGGTATTAAAGACCCCCCGATACCATACGAGAATGGGTTGATAACAGAAAAGGGCTTTCCGACGAACTTTGGATCTTTTTTTAGTCGACCTCCTTTGTCAGTGCAAAAAAATCCGAACGCGCGCGAGGCTTGCGTTTCACGCGCAGTGCTGGCCGAGTGCGAAATTCACGGAAAGGGGCGGGGCTTAATCTACCGCTAAAAAAATACCCCGCTTTCCGTATTCAATTTATACCGACCAGTTCTTTAAGGATAAAACCTTCCCACCACGTGCTGTGGTCGGAGTGTCTATGGAAAGTGCGGGGTCTAAAAACGACGGTTAATCTTACGCTCCGTAAGATAGTGCGTCGTGAAATGTCAAGAAACGTCAACGACGCGGATCCCGGGGTTTATTTTATTGACACGGTTCCAAAAGCGGGCGGCGGAGGGACAGAATCGACTTGTTTATTAGCAAAATATGCTATTACGTTGCAGATAAAGATCCATAGCGCAGAGGTTAGTGGGGGTGTGTCTTCTTCTCCTTCTGTTCAGTTGAATTACCGGCCGGGGGTGTGTCCTCCTCGTTTAGAAATACTACCCATTGTTCCACTCTATCGCGCTGAAGACACGCCTCCTCTGAAACCGCTGACCAATCACGTCAATCTGACCGCCCCTGCAGCTCCGCCCACAAATCTATATTAAAGCCTCCTACATCGCATGCCGACGGCATTAGAAAGCTACATTACAACACTTATTGTAGGATATCGCAAGCGGATTACTCTTGTATTTTTCCGTCGCGCGTTATATTGATATTCAATATAAATTATGGCAGATACCAAGGTAGACTCTGCGACGGAAATTTCCGCCAAGGTAAGAAGCATGGGCAACACTAACCCTTTTCATTCAGACCTTTCTATTTTCTTCCGTTCTTCTCTCCGTATTTAAGACGAAAACGAGCCAGCACCGACCCGATACCGGAGGATTTCGGCGTTTAAAATTCGAGTGCGCGTTTGGACGTGAAGGGAAAGCGGCGTGCGTGAAGCAATTCGTTAATTTTCGGAATAAGTAAAGAGTATTGAGCGTAAGGAGGACTCGCACTTGCCGAATAAACACATTAGCGCCCGGTTCTCATTGTGCGGAACGGAACTGCGCGGGTTCTTTGTTTATACGAGCGTGTCGGTTCCGCTTTGAACAGCAGCGACGGCCGGAGCCGCGAGGCGTCTTGCACTAAATATTCACAACAGCCTTTCAACTAAAATAATTCACCGGCTTCCATCATTCTGTGCGCATCGCGTCTATAAGGCGCAGATTGTCCCACGTTTTGTCGGAGGCTCTTCTCCACACTTGATAAGTGTTCGGCACTTATATTTATTCCGGGGACCGTCCGCGCGGTACCGGACAGCTGGACGGATCAAGCGTGGTTAAAAAATCGGTCGGTGTGGTTTAAAGCTTGAAGTTAACCGGTTTTCTAAGATTTAGAATTCTGTGCCGAGACGCAAATATTAACGGATTAATGGTCATTAATTGTTCAAGGACTGACCGCTAACATCACCCTATTTGGTAGCTATATATAATTTCTGTATTTTTTTCGATTATCATACGCAGATCACTCTTCGGTGATTTTATAGTTGCATACTGGGTACGCGGAACTCGGTATTATCTAGTCTGTCTCGTTACTTAAATTACTCCGTTTTGCACATACTACAAACGATAAGTACTAGAGCGATGTGCGCATTTTCTATTAAAAACGAATAAAATATTATATATACTATCCGAACTGGAGTGTTTCGCTGCTTGAGTCCAAGAGGTTCGGCGGTTAATATAAAATGTCCTGGTAAAGGTCAGCCGTGCTCTTCTCTAAGTGGGCTGTTTGAGATACAGCAGTGCGGTGTTGCGTTTCGTCCACACGCATCTTCACCTCCGTGTCACGACGGTCTTAAGTGATGTTTGATAAACGGCTTAGGGGTTAAACATCATTATATAAACGAATTAATGAAAACTGTTTACTTAATCATGACCAACACCGGTCGGTTAAGACTTTAAAAGTAAAAACGACAGCCCAGTGAGCACACACGTCCAGTAAGAAGCTGATCGTGGTCCGCCACCTAGTTTGTTCTCTGCGACTGCGCGACCCAAATCCGACAGATAACATGGGTGCAAAAAGAGGGGGAGTATCGCGCTTCGTCTTGGCCGCGATGTCGAGAGCCATGTGTGCGGCCCCCTTTGTCCTTTCGATCCGGCATCAGTTGGCTGTCCATGTCGGAGCCATTGCCCTTGTCTTTATTCTTAACGACGAACCTAAGCTTTTTTGGGGGGGGGGGGGGATCCGTGTTCAACGGGTGTGTCTTCGCAGCATATGGTGCTCATATAATTCGATGAACTACAATACCCATGGTATCTCAATAACACCGAAGTGTCATGTTACAAACCAGCTAACTCGAAGGAGGCGGGCTTTAGGAGCCGTTGATGGACAACACGAAAATCTCTGTTGCAGCCAATGCGGTGTCAATGACAGAGGGCCCTCATTATGTATGCATTTTAAGCGCGTGCGCACATGGGGGCGTTCCGCTCGCGTCACTCGCCATCTTGCTCGAGCTCATTGGACATAATGATTGTTTTAAATCGACAGAGCATTTTGGAATGCGTGTAGTAAGGCATCCTCAACAGTTTTCTGTAATGTTTTTCCTCCTTTCTAGGACTTGAAGGAAAAGAAGGCACTTGATGAGAAAGAAAATGGGAAGGAGGCTACAAACGGAAAGGTATAAAAAACTGCTTTATTAAGTTAAAGTAAAACTCTATTCTATAATGGACCAGAGGGAATACTAACGTACTGGATTTTTTCCAACAGGAAAATGAGGAGAATGGAGAGCCAGAGATTGACGAGGAAGAAGAGGATGAAGTAGATGAAGAGGACGAAGAGGATGAAGGTGAGAAATATCAAAAATGCATTTGAATAACTTCCCTTCTCTTGTTGCCTAGTTGAGAATGTCAAGATGGAGCTTTGAATTTGTCGGGTTTTCAAATCATGTTTTTAAAACCTCCGTCATTAACTCTAGGAGATGAAGATGAGGACGATGATGAGGAGGACGACTTGGGCGGAGGAACAAAACGGGGAGCGGATGAAGACGATGAGGATGATGAGGTGAGGGCCAAAGGCCTGAGGATGACCCTAAAACAGAATGTGGAGGAACAGGTGGCGACCGCAGAGCGCTGCTGTTTTCCTAACCCCACTCTCAATCTTCCAGGACGAGGTCGACCCCAAAAAGCAGAAAACAGACGAGGACGATTAAGGGATTGTTCCATGCTGCTGACCCCCGCGTACTGCTCACCTTCTGCACGTTTGATGGCGCCAGTGGCATGACGGACTCAAAACATTAAAACATGGTCATTTTTCCAAGCTCACCACCCGTGTTCAACCAACTAACCCCCCAATGCAAAATTTTCTAGAGGAAAGACCACCGCCCAGATTCCCAACATTCTCAACAAAATACGCAAGATGAGAATTTGTTTGTATTTTTATTTACATTTTATATTTTTGTACATATTGTTAAGAGATCAGTCACTTTATCATGATCTCCTGTGACCAAAACGGTGCTTCTTTATGAAATTTTACTTGTTTGACCATGTCTTGGAACAGCAGAACACAAAAAAGAAACATGTATAAAATCAACAGCCATTTAACTCAGAGCATTCCAGTAAAGTTTTATGTATGAACTTTAGTTGTATCATAACTAGTTGTACCATAAACTAGTTTTTTTTTTGTTTTGTTTTTATTCTTTTCTTGTTTGTATGGGAGGGCTAGGCCAAAGAAAAGGAGTTACTTTTCTTTCTTTTTTTTTTTTGTCTGCATAGTTGTTTTACCTTGGCCTGTTTGTGTGTGCGCGTGAAGTTTGTTGTTCAACAATAAACCTGACTTTTATTTTGTCAGTTGTACTTCATTTTTTTCATTTGTTTGTCCATGTGACTACTCATAATATGGGGTTTGCATATTCATCATCGCTTTAATGTTCAGCAGTATTCCCTAGGTGGCAGAATGCTGCATTCTATCAATTTTATGCCAGAATTTACTTCCTTTCCTTATGTCTACTTGTCCAGTGAAATATTTAGTAATACTTTTGAAAACTGGGACTGCTCACAGATGTAAAGTTTGCTTTTAAAAAGGAATTGTAGTTTTTTAATGGTTTTATGTTAACTGCCCATGAATAGGTTAGAAAATGTCTTAATTAAAAAATAAGGTTCATGATATTTAATGGGATTTGCAGTAACAGTTAGGCTACTGTGGGCTACATTTCTATCAACCAATAGTGAACAACATTTTAGGAATATATCATAACTGCTCATAGTTCAAGATCAGGTTTGTGAAAACTGGTTTGCGAACGTCACTCAAAACTAGTTATAACTGTCTAATGGAGTTCAGCTGCCATGCTCTATAAAGTCAAATGTTCAAATAATCTGTGAGTTCTGATTATGCAGCGGGCCACGTTAGTGGTCCTGCAGTATGGGTGTCCAGGAACGGAGGCGCGCTAACCTCAAAGCCCATTAAGCGTTTTAGTTTGCTTGGCGAGGTTTACGGTGCGATCCCACGCAAAAGCCGGCTTTGGCCGCGCGCACGTAGACGCGCGCTAGGAGCGTTCAAGGTACAGCAGTGCGCGTGCTCCTCTTCTCCGTAGCGAATCCACAGAAAGAGGGGGGCACGAAATGTGCTCGCTGAACTTCTAACCCCTTGGTCTTTTGGTTTTGTACGCTGTGTGTGCCTTAATTGTCTGCACCAGAAGAGAGTTGTCATGTCTGTGCCAGTGAGGACGTAAACATAATGCAATAATGAACGTTTTAGTTACAGCTGGAAAAAATATATTTTGCAATACACAAGGGAAACTCTTGTTTACTCCCTGGGGTGTGATACACCAAACACGGTTGTAGGTTAAAGTCAAATAACTTGCACGAGAGTAGCTGGATTAGACCTCTGGACATTGCGTAATATAGTGGTCATTTCTCCGGGTCGAAGTTTTTCATTGTCATCTTAAGTAGCAACATATTCCTACGAGAATCCAACGCAAGGATCCACTGGCATAAACTAAGAACGCACGCCCAACCACCCCACCACAACGCGCGCGCGCGCCTGTGTGTGATCACGTGCTCTAATCATGACAGGACGGTGAAATTAGACTTAAAAGTCTGAATTTCTGCCCTCGCCCTCTTAAACCATGCAAATACACAAGAATCAAGGCCACGAGGGTTCCGTAAAAACTGCTATAGTCTGTAGATTGCAGTGCAGCTTTAGCACCGCTCCGTGTGACGAGCGCGTGTGTAATATACTTTCTGTTATCATCAGAGAGGAAGGAAGTGGGGATGAAAAAAAAACGACAGGGACCTACGCTCAGAATACAAAAATACAGCTGAGGTTGGAGGCTACGGAGGTAACAACATGGGGCCTGTAACCATAACGCAGCTGTCGCGATTCAGCTCCGTTAGAACCAACCGAAAATGTATGCTATCGAAAATAAAGAACATTCTCACGTTTACATAAGAGGAATATGCAGGACAGTAAATGGTCGGTAGACACATTTCTATTGGCTGACCAAACATAAATATGTTGCAGTCAGGCGTATTTGTTTAATATTGTCTAAGGCACGTTTCCTTACCACATTCGAGAACATTCGATGTGTCACCAGCCAAAGGAGCTGGAGGTCCCAGAACTTCCTCCCAGCAAATCGGCTGTTCAGCAGTCTGTCAGATTCCTGTTGACAGTAAAAATCTTTTGAAGGAGTCTAATTCAGGAGGGTATGATTCCTGCCCACTCCAGTAGTCAAAATTAAGAGGCCATGCAGAACTACATATTGTGAGGACGTCGTTCGTTTGGACGGCGCTCCAGTGACTGAACTGTTATTTGGGTTCTCGGTTATAAAGGCAGAAGTTGACGACACCGTCCCGACTCCAAAACAGCAAACAGAACCTCTCGGGTTAGGGCGCCTCCATCCAGCTCCTCAAGCTATATTCTACCGCCTAGTGGTGGAAAACAGTATTGCTGGTAGGCTATTTCTTGATTATTATTAACAATAGAATATAGAACTTTGTTCTGGAGAAATATCACATTCATGTTTGTGTATATATATTGCCTCCTTAAAATACGTTATCAGTTGTTTTTAATGCATTTTAATGCCCGTTTCCTGAATATCTGCATTATCTCAAAATCTCTGACTTTTTGTGGTTGTTCAGTTTTTCTGTTATCTGTGTGATTCTTTCAGTTTTTTATTCAATGTGTCCCATGATTGCACTGTTTATTTTGTGTCAAAAAATAATAAAACAGAATAGGTAGATGTGTAGGATTTACTGATGTCAAATAAATTAAGTTTGTGTTTTTTTATATGAAGTTATTTATTGATTGATTTTTGAAATCTTATGATTTTAACTAAGTATCTTTAGTTTTCAAACTAGTATTTCTTTTACTTTTTTTGTTTGTTTGCATTATTAGTAAACATTTGGTTTTATTTTAAAATTAATTGTTTGTCTGGTTGTGACTTCAGACCATGTTCAGACCATTTACCTGCCTCTATAAATACAAACACTTACTACTCACTTCACATTAATGTTAGTAAAACTTGGCATTCTACTCACGCCAAGTTCCTTTTGTTTTCAAAGGCCACAGAAATGCAGGTGGCCATTTGCCTCTTGAATACAAAGACACGGGCAGCTGTGTCCAATAGGAGATTCACTGCCCTGGGTGAACGCAGCTCCGGGGAGGGAGGCACACAGCATTACAAAGCACTCCCACTATTAAGCTCCTTCGCCAGCTTTTGTTGCCTCCCCCCTCCCGTTTCTTTTGTTAGACCTCCACCAGTTCGTGGGGACGGCTGCCGCGCCTACCAACGCCGGCACTTGGGGGACGTCTCGTCTTGGATACGAGCGCCGGGAGCAAATGGCGAGGGACCTCGTTAATTGCCGTTGAGCGCGTGAATTGCGCTCGCTCGCCTCATCAGGCGAGATGAATAGTGTTGGCTAACCTCGCGAAACCTCGAGGATTAGGTTCAAATGTACGACAACAACAGTGCCACCACAATTCAGTACCCAGTCAGAAAGTTAGCAACACATACTTTTTATTGTTTGTTATATCTATCTATCTATCTATCTATCTATCTATCTATCTATCTATCTATCTATCTATCTATCTATCTATCTATCTATCTATCTATCTACTATTAAAATGGCTTTAAAAAATCAAAACTAATAAGAAAATCAGAACTAATATTTAAACATTCAATTAACTCCACAAATGCTAACAACACAATGGAAAGGCAGAGGACTTAAGTGATATAGATAGATATAGATATGTGTTGCTGAAACAGAATGACTCGATCCTGATATGCAGAGTGAACTTTTACGTTGAGAGCTAGAGATTGTGCTTCTTTTCTGATTTTGGATTACGTAGGAAGTGTTTATTTAAAATATCAATTACATTTTTTGAGGCCTAGATGGAAGTTACTGGCACACATAAACTGTTTGTTGCCTGTCTGCATGTGACCACCAGGGGGCACGCTTATACTGCAATCAGTTAATGAGGTATTTTCTCATCGTTCAAAGCAAACCTCTCATATTCCAACTGTATGTATTAAATACTTTTTGGGTTTCTCTACATATATTTGTAAACATCTGAAAATATTATAGTATAATCATAGTATAGTATATTATCCATTCAGTAGAGAAAAACATACACAAAACATTAAATGTAACGCACCTAATCATAAAATGAAATAATCATATGGTTATATCTTTCAACATACTTGGACAATCTATAAGTGTGTGTTTGTGTGTGTATTTATATACCAGTGGCCATGTGTGTGTTTACATATGCATGTGTGTGTATTCAAGACTACAGACCTGCTCCTGTTGTGTTCGTGACTGCTAATCAGCTTAATCAGCTTCCCCTTGTGTGCTTGGCTCTTCCTCCTGTGTGACGGTACCATACTTCCCTGTCAGGTGACACAGCAAGCCACGCTCTCGCCCCCAAGCCGAAGTCACCCTGTTTACGCCCTGATCCTAAATCAGCTCCTGCCCGCCGCAAAGCCCTGACCGCAACCACAACGGGGGAGGACTCGAATCTGATCTGGGATCAGCTGGCTTAGGGCAGGTCCGCCACTGTGCTGTCCTAATCAGGGAGTGTTCAGACAGCAGGACAGCAGACTGAATGGAATTCCAGGCCTCCTCTGTACCATCTGTTGCTCGTCTGTTCGCAGCCCAGGAACGACGAGTCTCCGTCCCGCGTCCAAACTGACGGTGTTTTACACATGGGCGATTAAACGTGTCCAAAGAGAAGCGAATTTTCACTGCGTAATTTGTTTTATTTTGTAGCCCGAGCCCGAAAGTCGGCGCCTTCTTCCAGGGAAACTTCTGCCTGGAGACCTGGGGGGTCATGGGGAGGTGTCCAACATGTGGTGAACAGATGTGCCTCGTCTCTTTCAGCTCAGTAAATACGCCTTGACTGTTCGCTCAGAGATGGGAAGAGGAGCACTTCGTCATAGATTGCATACAGGTCACGTCATCTGACCAGAACTATACAAAATCTGTAGTCGTTTACTGTTTTTAAGAACAAACGTGTTTGCAAAATGTATTTGGTAACTTACTATATAATGTTAGTTTTTTTGTCACGGGTTCACAGGGGGAAAAATGGATGAGCAGTTTAACATCACGCTGCACTTTATCCATCATAAGCCATGCAGGAAATAAACAAACACACAGCACATGCTGATTCACAAAAAGACCAGTGAGAACAGTGTTAAAAGCTGGCGTCAACTTCATTTGACCGAGAGACCCCTACAAATGTGATGTAAACACCCAGGATTTGACGACCACGACTGTTCCTGTGTTAAGAAGAGCTGGGCAGGCCACTTCCACTGATGTCACACTTTCCCCTAGTATCATTTCAGTAAATGGCCCCACATAGTCTTACTTGACTGGTTGACACGCAGATCTCTCGATGGGCCGTCGGTGGTCTGTGACAGGCCTTGAGCCTGTAGGAAGTCTGTGTGTGTACGGATGTTTGTCCATGTGTGAATATGTGTGTGTGTGTGTGTGTGTGTGTGTGTTAAAGAGGAGATTTGTTCTGCTTCAGTGAGTAGTATGCTGGTTAGAGTGTAGTACCTGGACCCTGACTGGAGGAGAGAGCTTATAAGTACTCGGTCTCAGCTCAGTCGGAAGTGGCTCTTGTGTTAGATAAGAAATGTAATGAGGACATTTGCTTTATTTTTTTTTTACAGTTTTAACAAAACTGTTGAGAAATAAGCATAATATACAGAACTGTAGGGAAATACGATCATGTTATTACAACCAAATCCTGAGGAAGAACATGAGGTTAAAGTAGAAGTCTAATTATAGCGTGCTTTAGGTCGAGCGGAAGGGGATTACATATGACTGCATCGGCCTGCCTTTGGACGCTATGTGTTTTAATGAGACCAGCGGTCATCAGCGGCCAATCAATGTGCTCAGCTAGAGCCCAGCAGCGATTGATCTGCAGTGTCACATGACACGAGGGGACTCGGACTCTCTCTGTCTGCCAGGAACCCCGCACACAAAAGAACACTGACTCTGGTGCATTGTGGGTTGTCATAAGTCAAAAGTGATGGTCGGGTGTAATCTATAGGTATAATTAAGTAACATCTTAGGCAAAACTAAACAGGATGGAACATGCATAAGACAGTTGCTTGTCCACTTTACGGTTTTGGATGGTATTGCTCAGTTTCCAGCAAACTGTATTTAGTCAGCAAGAGCTGATTCCTTAAAAGACCAACAGAAACCCGAGGACACGCCGTTGTTTGATTAGCATTTTTCTGATCTGTCAATCGCAATCCTATCGATGTTTGGCCAGGATGTGTGAAGCTCTCACCACCTGTTTTGGTGCGTTGGAGAAGGTAGGTGAGAGGACGTGTGTTACGTATGCTGACGGCTTATTCAGATTACCTCAGGCATCCTAAGCAGGTTTACTTCATTTGTTCGATGTGCTTCAGAGCAAAGACCATCTGACCTTTGGGAAGTAAAACCCCATCTAGTAATGGAAGATTTGCACCTTTAATCTGGTAGGTTGTCTTCAGAGGGAGTCAGGTCTGACATGTCAACGTGTCACATGCCAGGGAGTGTTGTTTATTTAACACATTTTTCTTCTTTCTTCCCTTATTTTTTTGTGTTTATATGTACAGTATCTGTTTCCCAATGTTTGCTAATGAAACAGTAAAACAATGAAGTTGATTCCTGTTTGATTAGATCACTTTCACATCCATGACCAGAGCTGCTTATAAGGGGGATCCAAGCATAACAATATGCAACTTCCCATAATGAAACTCGGTTGTCCAGACTGCCAAGCAACCTATGCTACTTACTTTATACTTGCTGTGTCAACATGCACAATATTTTCTCAGATTACAGAATTACCTTGTGAGCTTTGATTCACTTGTAGACACATTTGTAGACACCGTATAAAGTCTATTGGGGGAGAATAATGAATGTGTAGAGCAAAATGTATGAAACAAAATGGATGAGTATTCTACATTTAATATAAAATACTCTCACAGAGCATGAGATCTAGAGCTCTGTGTTACAACAGCTGTGACATTCCCTGGGAGAGGCCCCATGTACTAAGCAGACCAAAGCAGACCCCAACATTTCACATCTGATTCATGCTGACTTCCAGAATCCTTTCAAAACCACAGTTTACTGGATATAAAACATTTATTTGCTGTCTTGTGTTCCCACTGGCTCAGGACTCTAGTGGAAAACCGGTAGCACCGTGCATATTCCTTTTGTTTTAGATCTAGGGAGATTTGGGATTGCTGTGAAATATCTCACAGACAGGGTCAAATCATTTTACAGCTGTGGTCTTTCAACTGTCAGAAGGTTACATAAGGCCTACATTCTTCTCATCTGGATAATAGTAAGGATATGGGCCTAGAAGCTGAATGACAACAGGTTCACTGTAGTCTTTCAAAACCATAGAACTTCAGCAAAGGCAAATGTTTTGAATGTTATACTATGTTTCTCCAATAATATTATGCTCTTTCAATGACTCATTATAGTTTTGTACTTGCCTAAAAAGACCCAACAGTGTGTTTTAGAGTTTTAGCCCTTATCTGAGTTCACTGTGGTTTATTTGTCTGCCTGTTATCAGATAGCAAACATCAAAGGTTCTTATCAAGGCAGCCATGTTTAAATGATTGCATAAGAACACCCTCCCTCAGTGGTCTATTTCCATTGTGAGGGGAGGAAAAAAAAGCGGGAGAAGCAATTAGCAATTAGCATAACTAAGGGCCACATCAAACAAGCGCTCCCATTCAACTGGCCTGTGAGATGAGACACCCAAGAACCCAACGCTAGACCCGTCTATCTGTCTACTTATACGTGGAGAACGTTTTTAGCTAAAATCCCACATATTCAAGGAAAGATCCACTGATTTCTAAAAAGCTAATACAAAGACAACCCTTCTTGGTAAACTAATGGTGTGGTATAGGACCAAATAGCCCAAATTAGAGTTGCTAAAGCTATTAGAGAGATTTGGATGAAGTAATGAACTTCTCCTCAAAGACCTAAACTTACTGAATTTAAATGTCACTGCTAATATTTCTAAGATGTTGATATGTTAATAATATAATGATATTTTAGAGGCAGTGTAACTACATTTAAGGCATTTATCAAATGCTCTTATCCAGAGCAACTTACAAAAGCTAAAGACATTTAGTTGTCTAATGTCTAACTGTGTAGTGGTTAGTTATTATATGGGGCTCATCTACTAGGAGTTCAGAAACCAAAACCAGTATCCTGCAATACAGATGAAAGGCAAATGTCTTGTGTTTTACCACAATGGCCTCAAAGACCTCAAAGGGGCTGCCACTATAAAAGTGACCCCCCACCCCATGCTCTCTCCAGTAAGATCACCTTTCACTAAACCCATTCATGAATGGTGGTGTTTTATTAAGAAACACGGCTCCGGTTCCCTTCTGCCATGAGGAACGCTAGTACAGTGAGAATGACGCGCTGGATTTTGAGTAGTCCACTCTGCTCCAATACTGCTTTGGAATGTGCCGAAACCGCAAAATGCATTTTAGAATCACGGCGGCTCCAAGATGAGACGACTTCAAATGGGTCTCGTGGCTTAACTGCAGTTATGTTGCTTTGAACTCTTTGTTTCCAAAGGCTCCTCAAAGTTTTGGAGAAGAGGGTGTGTACTCTGGGTGCGGGTGTGTGTATTTAGGCAGGGAGTGGCGTGACATACACAGCTGATACTATTTTTCTCACTCCCTCTGTTTCTTACATGCATACATACATGCTTTCTCTTTCTCTCTGTCACACACACACACACACACACACACTGTGAGGCCTTGGCCCTTCCCCCCGGAACAGAGGGTTCCTTTGTGTGGCCTGGTAGGCAGTCCCGGTGAGGCTGCCAAGGAGGCTGTGTGGTGGTGTTGGCTGTTTTTGTCCACCTCCTCTTTCTCGTTTCTCTTACCATTCACTCCTTTAGCCAAGCAGAACCCCCCCCCCCCACCCCCATTCCCCAGGGACTCTTCACACGTTCCTGCAGGGCAGGCGGCCTCTTGACCAGAGCTGCCCCCTGCCTCCACCCATCAGGCGCACGGGAGCTCTCTTTCTGCTTATGGGATATGATCATGCTTAAGTTTGCAGGCCCAGGCAACACACACACACACACACACACACACACACACACACACACACACACACACACACACACACACAGTTCAGAATAGCTGAGGCCTGAACCAAGATTTGCTTTGCTTCTCGTTTCGGATTTGAACAGAGCAGTCGGACTGCTACCTGCTCTATCAGGAACAGCTTGTAGCGTACGCAGTGTTTTTACCTCCTCAACAAACTAGTGCAATAGCTGTCGATTCGAGAAGGTGTGTTGCAAGGCTCTCGTGTGGTTATAACAGCCTCCAGACTTCTGAGAAGACCTTCCACCAGATTTTGAAATATGTCTGTAGGAACATCTGCAGTAAAAGAGTATAACACTATGACACTAAAAGAGAAACTCCTTGTCAAAGTTGAGCAAAATGTACAGAATGTAGAGAATCGTATCGTATGTCTGAACTCTGCTGCAGCTCAGGTGTAGTTGTGCACTATATCCCTCCATGGATCAGCTCAAAACCTGCTCTGGTTTGCTGGTTTAGAAGATGTTTGAACCATGGCCCCCTGCAGCTTTAAAGAACTCAGGTACCTTCATAGCCCTCGGATGCTTCTGCCAAAGAACACTGAACATTTCACACAAGTCATCAATCTACGTACGCACAGCCTGTGTGCGTGAAAGCCACGGCAGACCGGCATCACAGCCTCCCTAACGGATCCAGAAATCTCCCAGCAGGCCGGCCCGAGCATACGGATCAAGCCTGCCGCAGACGGCCGCGACCACGTATAGCAGCCAATGACGTGGCCCGTGCCAGAGGTTCCGGATTGACTGAAGCGCACATATGCGCAAATATTTACACACTCAATCCAGTGATGGTGCTCCACTTCATGCGCACACGCCCGCCCACGCAAACAAACACAGTCGGTGGACGCGCAAAACGCAGGTAAGCGCCACACTGAGTCAGCAAGATCGCTCGTCTTCTCTCTCACCTTCTGCTGAGCAGTCGGCCACGCCAACGCAGTAACACAACACGAATTAACACAAGTTATGTGAGGGATACAGCGAGCTCAGATTACACTATTGCAGAAAATGGGATTTCTCGCATACAATAGTGAATCGTTCCCCAGAGGAGCCATTCTGGGGTCTCACACAAGCTCTCAGTCAGACGGTGAATACCAGCCCGTTTGTTAAATCGACTCGACTGTTCACGCGTGGTGGTCCGGGACGATGGCTCGTTTTGACTCAGCACTTTTTTTCTCTCTCGCGGTGGTTCTGCAGCGACGAAGCAAACGTCCAATCGAGGGGAGTGCTCGGCCACACTGCGACTATTGAGTCACCACAAAAAGCGTGCCAGTGTTACAGCGATGGAGGAGACTGTGCCTGAAACGACTGGGAATAAAACCCCTCCCGATAACAAGACCCCATAGTCATCAATAACATTTTCATAAATGTCAAATAGGACGAGAAGACCAGTGATATAAAAGTTCTTCTGTATCCCTGACATGTGGCTTTTTGCAGATTGGTGTGGTTTGATATTGCCATATTTTAGCATTGTTAATGGAAATATGCCCCTCTTTGATGTTATTTTGGCAAGTTCATAAATATAACACATCAAACCAACAACATATGTCACATCCTGAAATGCATCTGAGATAATTTTCTCCTTGTGATTCTACGTATCCCTAAATAGCCTCTTCTGCACTATGATTACAGACGTTAAAGCATATTCTTGTACATGAGATCTTCCTCATGTGGCTTGCCTAACCTTTGGAGCACATCCAACGTCCTGTATTGCTGGTTCCTATATTTAGGATACATGCTTCAACATAGTGGCAAAGTCCAACGACACCACGCTGTCCTCACACAGCAGTGGGTACATGGCATACAACAGCACCACTCAGCACAATCCTTAGGCCTGTTCAGTACCAGCACTTTGTCGATGTTCTCCAAAGTACTGAGTGTTTAACTTTGTTTTACTTTAAGTCCCAGGACGGATGCTCACAAGACCCATTGCTGTGTGTGTTAATACTTCTGGGGTGGTGGAATTAACACTAAGAGATGTAGTTATTGATGTTAGGTGGAGATTTGCTTTGGCACCATCTGCCCACTCACAAGAAAGTTAAGCTTCTGCCTCCAACTATATAATCTAATCAGAGGCTACACGGCTGAAAAGATTACGCAGAAATCTGGTGCCATGTTTTCCATGAACTGTATATAGCAGCTTGCATGCAGGAACAGCATCCAAACAAATGCGATAATAACATTGATATATATAAAATAACACACACACACACACACACACACACACACACACACACACACACACACACACATATATATATATATATATATATATATATATATATATATATATATATATATATATATATATACTCTCTTCCCTCTCTCAGAACTCATATATATATATATCACTGTCTTCCCTCATTCCTCCTTCACCAAAAATCTATAAGCCAAAATAACCTAGATAATCTGGAATCGATTTAGAGGATACTTTGGGTTTCAAATGACCTCTTTTTCCGCTCTGGTAGTCTCTGTCACGGACGTAATTTTGGGGGGGGGGGACGGGGGGGACATGTCCCCCCCACTTTTTCAAAAGCCGGCTTTGGTCCCCCCCAGTTTTTACAGTTAAAACCAAATATTTAAATAGCGACGAATCCATGTCCCCCCCACTTTTGAAATCAAAATTACGTCCATGGTCTCTGTCCTAGCGTTCCCACCACCTATGGCCACAATCTAGTGGGTTTTTTTTTTTTAATATGGCCTAATTTCAGTTAAAGACTTCAGAATTTCTTAACTTACAATACATTTACTATGTTTGAACAATTACTGGTTAAATTTGTTCTCTTAAATTTGACACCTTTTTTTTTTAGGTTGCTATAGACCCAAATAGACTCCTGATTCTTCACCCTTCTCCACCCTTCTTCACCCTTCTCCACCCTTCTCCACCCTTCCTAGTGAAACAGAGCTTTACACTTTTAAACATCAAAAAGGTGCCTTGACAATAATGTATAAGCAAATGTGCTCCTCACAAACTACCTGACGAGAGAAGGAACTGGGTGAGGAAAAACCAGATGGGAGAAGGGATGTTTGTAGTTGGCATAGTGTCCCTCACTGTAAACCCATTCACAGGGTTTACTGGACCAAAGCAAGATCTTCCAGAAGGATGTGTGAGACATAACCACCTGCCAATCATGCATGAATCATCATCTTTTGGAGTTACCCATCTCTTGTTGATTTCTGGGAAGACAGATATAATGCACTCTCACAAATAAGCAGCACATTGGTCACAGTTTGCTCACTCACGCCTCTGACCAAAACCCGCAAGAAGCCTAATCTCCCTTAGATGGAATTCCCCTACACAATCTCTGGATTAAAGATGTTTAAAGCTTAAAAATGCTTAAAGATGGAAAACAAATTAACACAGTTAGTGTAATTACACTCATCAACGTTTATATCCATATATTTTAAGTTTTTTATTATTTTTTATCTTTGCATGGACATGAAAACAATATACAACGTTGATGTAAGAGGCCCATCAATGAGATCTCTACAGTCTGATCTAGTTGTCCCATAGACAACTATATCGCAATATATAATAATAATCTATAATAATATGTAATGTTTTTATATAAAAATATGGTTTTTACTATCCTGTCTTGGTTTTACATGTGTGTGTGTGTGTGTGTGTGTGTGTGTGTGTGTGTGTGTGTGTGTGTGTGTGTGTGTGTGTTTGTGTGTGTGTGTGTGTGTGTGTGTGTGTTTCATTTTGAAAACATTACCTTTTCTTGGCAAGATAGAAAATTGTTGAATGCATCATGGTTATTTAGTTCAGCTGGGGAGACTTGTTTTGGGCTTGTTTTTTTTCGTTTTTGGAACCGTTTCATGTCAGCCTTTTCATTGAAGACACGACTCCAAAATCTGCCTGTGAAGTCGTCAAGATGAAGGTGACATGTTGCATGAATTCTCTGCTCTCTCATACATGAAGGAGGTAGTCTCACAGATCACAGTGGGTCATTCATAAAACATGACCATCTAAAAATAAAAGGCTCTTTTAGCACCACTGCTTTCTAATCTGGGACATGGCTTTAGTTATTTGCATCAATAACCACTAGCTTTGCTTCTTTGTGTAGCTGGACAGTTATTTGTTCTTAAGAACTATTTAAAGTCTCCATGATAATAGTGGAATGGATAGTTAACATATGAATAGCGGATATTAAGAATGTTTTGGTCAATTTTACAGTAACTAATTTTTAAAAAAGATTTAATGTCCAGACTACAATTTCTTTCTTTACATAGGTATACATTTTTATTGATCTAAAAGCCACAACATTCGGGTGGAAACATCAATAAGATAGCTGAAATTGAATAGGATGTATAATCCACACTTAAACCTTTTAACCCAGTCAAAAACGTGTTCAGTTTTACTAGTTATGTAGATTTTGCTTGCATGTAGTTCAAACCTACAAATACTTCTCTAGTGTCTGGAGACAGTATGGATGGGGCTGCCAGGTATATTGTGAAACTGACACTGATGAAATTAAATTCGTCCGTTCACACGGGACACCCAAACATGGAGTGTTTGCTCAGCACGAAACGTGTTCACCTCCGAACCGGGCAGAATCACGGCAGTGATTCGCAACTCGCAACGTTTTAAGCCAGCGGGTCTCCTTTAAGAAAGTGTGGAGTCTCACCTTCCCAACCCTGAGCTGTAAGGTAGCTCGCGCCCGTGATTGGGCGGTCAAGGGTAGGGTCTGCAGTCACGTGATCTCCTCCCAACCCTGCGACGCCATTTTGGAGGAAAGTTTGGAATTTCTGACACATCGGAAGGGGGAAAAAAGAGGAGGAGATAACGAAAGAAGTTTGACGCTTAGGAAAACAATCCTTAATCTGCCAAGACGGACAATGAGCAGATCTGTGGATATGAGGATTTAATACCTCGTGCGTTCTGACTGGATCTTGCATGGTGCCACGGAGGTGAATTTGCAGTTTGGAGTTTTTTGGAAGCCTCTTGCAACTGGCGACGACATATATTTAGTTTTTTTTTCGCCGTGCACAATGTGAGCAAATGCTTCGTGTGGATTGAGTTCATATGCGTTCACCTATTTGAATGGAACTGAACGGCTTAGAGAAGCCTGTCTCTAAAAAAAAGCGAAATAATTGTGCTGTTCGGGTTCCGCTGTCAGGTTCCTACCAGCTCGGTTAGTGAGACCTGCTTTCATGTTTACTGGATAAACATTTGGATTGCATGCCAACGGCGTCCGAGTGCCCCCCCTCCCCTGACAGTTAGGACGGGCGCCTGGACAGCGGGGTGTTTGGTCGCGTGCTCGTTTCGAACGCGCGAGCTGCCAGATCAGCTGCTTGTATTTCCGCACGAGCCAACCGAACCATGCCGGTCAGAAAACACGGTGAGTGTTCCGATCCTGGCAAACGTGAACCCAGCTGAGTATATATAACTGAGTATATTACTGCCGCAATCAAAACTTGTGCACACATCTAGACCTCTTTGGTCTACTCTTACAGGGATGTCGTTTTATTATGTGAAAGTCTCTGCTGTTGCATTTTGGCGAGAAACTTTTTATTGTCCCACAGATGCGCGACGGGCTCTTCTGCTTTTAGAAGAATACCGGACAAAACTCAATAACACCGAGGACAGACAACTGAAAAACTCAATTCAGAGAGTTATTGACATCTTCCAGAGTAACCTCTTCCAAGCACTAATAGGTAACTATAGTACAATTTCAGTTTTTTTCGATTCTCTGTTGTACTAAATTGTGTCCATGATAATGAAGAAACAGTGAAATGGCCTTATTTCTAATAAAATCATCACTACCATGTTACATTTTGTACTTAAACAACTTATTATGGAGTTGCTAATTACAGAGTTGCGTGTAGTCCTGTCTTTATGAGTACAGGGAATAGCTCAGTCTGGCAGTTCACATCATTAAAAGTGCTTCTTTGGGAATACCTTTGTTATTTCCCTGCTTGTCTGTGGGAGGTACTGGACTTTACACAGAGGTGTGTGCTCATAAATGTTCATAAATGACACCCAGAGCTACTCGAGCCATTCTGTTGTGCCAAGACCATTGGTCCAATTTTCAGAGGGGTGTCAGTGTACACTACAAGTAAAGTTGTGGTTAACTTTGCTGGGACCTCCTACTTACCCCCCTCCCTAATTTTTTCCTGCCTATTAGCACCATGAACACTGACAGAGTTGGTGAATAGCGCTGGTAAAACCAGTCGATAACTGAACAGTGTCATCATTTGCTGGCATCTGTTTCACATCCCAAGTAACTAATGTAATATTCCCCTTTGCATTAAGCGTACAAGTACTGGCCTGTCTTCTATGACTAATGCAGGCCTGTTTAACGGAACTGGAGTAGCGTTTCTCCTCGTGCTCCAACCGATAACGAATACGCCACGGGAAGGATCCTGCTTGAATGCGGCAGAGCCAGTTGGACTTTTCCAGAGCTTGGACTGGCTGGACGCCAGGGCACCTCTGTCAGACCCTGGAGGTGTGGAGCTTCCTGCCTTGGGCACAACCTGAGGTTCCATTGCTTTTTGGAAGCACACAAATATCCAGCGTTCTATCTCTTTGTTTTTTGGGTTTAGCTTGACCAGGCTGGTTTGGCTCTAGGTGTGGCCAGTGGAATGGGGGGGAGATGTTGTGAGGGTGGGGGGATGGATTTTGGATTGTGATCAAGTAGATTGGGGGTTTTTGAGCACTCCACATCCCAGCATGCTTTTATTGAAGTGCACAAATGAAAACTGATGCAGTTTCTTGGATGAGAAGCTGGAGTTACTCACCACTGCTCGGTGAGTCATAAATATTTGGGTTGCTTGGCCAATCAGGATTGGCAGAGAGTGCTAGGGGAGAGGGTGAGAGAGACTGATGGATGGGGGGAGGGAGAAAGAGCTTTCTGAGTAGGTGTGTGTGTGTGTGTGTGTGTGTGTGTGTGTTTCATATGTTCTTCGGAACTACCAGCATGCTGTCTTACTGTACGCTTCTATGATGAATTGGTGTGCTTGACTTTGCATGATGAGTTCATGCATCATGCATGTATTTCTCACACACACACACACACACACACACACACATGGCTTAACGCCAACATGCATCCGTTCCCTGTCTCACACACAACCACTCTCACATGGACCACATGTGATCCAGCGTATGACCACACGTGCTCCTGCTCTTTGTCACGCCACAAATGAAAAAAGTATTTGCGCCAAAGGTTTCGGTTCGAATCTTTGGCCGGAGTGCACATTAAATGGCGAGGGACGCATATTCTGTCCGTCGCCGCCATTACCCAAGGGCAGATCCCAGAGCCGGCGGTTGACTGCGGTCAGGGTTGGAGGTCGCAGCAGTAGAAGTTACGGAGCTACAGACTTGGTCGCGCACCTTGGGCCGGTTAGAGCCTGAGAATCCCTCCCAAGATGCCTCGGGACAACAATTAACCAGAGCAGAGTGGAGCAACTCTCCTCCTGCCCAGCTGAAAGTGGGCCACAAGAGTTCGCCTTTAATAGGCACCACCCAGAGCACCAGCCCGCAGGACCTTGGGTGAAGACCCGCAAGAACTACGCACATAAGACGCTTCCGCCTGTCTACGGTGCCACAGGGGTTATGGTGATTAACAATCAGGAAATCTCTAATTACTCAATGAGCGGAATTCATTTCACATCACACAGATTAGCCTGTGTCTTTCCATAATTATCCCACAGACCTGCTTGGAGCAGAATGCCTCGAGGATAGAAGCTATTTCCTCCATGTCTTCGTCTTCCCCATAATGCATTGCAGTCGTTCGCTCACAGGGATGGTGATGAATGGCAAAAGAATAGCACATTGCGTAGATTTCAGCGATTGTAATTGTTTTCAGACATGGACAGTGGCAGATGCAATATCAGCAAAGCTTATAGTTTGGTTATAGAAAGCTTATAGAAGCCTGAAGAAAAGCTTATAGTTTTGAGTTTTCTGTACCTCGACAGCCACTTAAGGTCTGAATAGAACATTGTTCCATGTCTCCCTGCCCCCAGCGTCAGGATTAAACTGCGTTATTGTCACTGGGTTGGCCCATAAAATGTCTGATAAGTAAGGTACTGTTCTGAAGAACGGTAAGACACACGGGCCGAGCCCAGTGAAATTCCAAAACCACGTCCTTGCGGTCGCGGAGGCCAATTTAATCGGACATCACTTCGGCGCTGTTTTTAAGGGCGGCCCTACCGCAGCCCCGTCTCCGGAGGGAAGCCAGGAAACACGAGCCGGTGGGAAGAGCAGGGATCCAGCCGGGGCAGATAGCCACGCGCTTGTTTTGACTGTCTGGGAGGGCGAGATCGGGGCAGTCCTGCGGAATGTCTGGGGACAGTAAAGTCGGTTCTACACCCTGTTTCCATGTGTTTTACATTTGGCATTATTTGCGTCACAACGTAGTATGAAGGAAAGTCTTGGAGGACAATCTTTTTCTCTTTTTTTTCTATATATATGGTTTGACTTTGGTGAACATGTCTGGTCTAATGCCCCCTGGGCCCCCTCTCTCTCTCTTTCTCTCTCTCCTCACCCTGGGCCCTCTGTGTCTCTCTCTCCTCACCCTGGGCCCTTTCTCTCTTGCCCCTTACCCTGGGCCCTCTCTCTCTCTTTCTCTCTCTCCTCACCCTGGGCCCTTTCTCTCTTGCCCCTTACCCTGGGCCCTCCCCCCCCCCTCCTCACCCCAGGCCCTTGTTATTTTAACAAGAAATAAATTAGGAAATATCTTTTGTTTTGAGTTTTTTATTACATATTTTAGTTTCTTTGTGCAATAATGCTGTTTGACAGTAATTGTAATGTTGTCTGTTCTGAATTTTTAAATTTTGCCTCAGTAACCCAGTTGTGAAAGCTTACCCTATAAGTTTACATTTTTCTTTAATGCACCTGTAAATGTTTTTAAACTATTGTAAGACCATTGACATACTTTGAGCAAAATTTGCTTTTTAATTCCTAACCATTACTGTTGAGTCATGCGATTAATTATACTACTTTAATAATGCCGTAAAATAATTTAAATCTAGGAATTAAAATAGTAACACACTAGTCATTTATTTACCATACCGTTAAACGCCACTGCAGATTTGGGGGGTGTTAATAAGTGTGACCAAGCGTGTGTGTTTTATTCTGCTGAGCTCAGTGTTGTTCAGCTAGCTCGTTTCACAACCAGACACCACAGTTCTCAGCATGTGGAACCCCATGCATTAACAAGTGATGGCGGAAGCTTGTGGACCCGGCCATATTTACACTCCTGACACCAGAGGTGGGGACTCGAGTCACATGACTTGGACTCGAGTCAGACTCGAGTCATTAATATTAAGACTTTTGACTTGACTTGAAAAAATATTCAGAGACTTAGACTTGACTTGGACTTTTACACCAATAACTTGGGACTTGAATTGGACTTGAACCTGTTTACTTGCAAAGACTTGATTTTTTTTTACCCCAAATCTAAATTTTAAAACGCATATTAATATTTATAGTGTGCCCCATTAATTTCATTTCCGTCCTTCTGACGCAGACCGGTCCTCTGCTTTTCCACACGTGTGTGTGTGCGTGAGCTGCAGCACAACCAATCAAATGGGGGGGTTGGCGAACGTAAATTTTTACCGGGCGGGGTGTAAAATGTACACAAATTAAGTATTATATCGCGATCGATCGATCGCCAGTGGTTGGTGCCAGAGCGAACTAGTAACTCATTGAATCATAGATGTGGATCAGAGGTAAATAAACTAGATTTTTTTTCCGGCGTGAGAAATCGGATGTGTAGCGTGAAAGCGTGTGAAGACGGTCAAATGCGTCTCACGCTCAATGCGTGAGAGTTGGCAACCCTGGGTTCTGTATCTGAACTCGGGGAAGAGAGCCTCTCTCTGTCACTATCATAATATCCAGTTCTATCTCAACATGGATTGTGTATTTGAAAACATCTACGTCGAGAAAAAAATATATTGACAAAAGTGGAGCGAGTTTTCAGCTATGGGGACATCATTCATCGTGCACAAATGACATACAGACTTTTGGCCAGCAAATGCAATGCAGAATAGTTTACTGAAATGTCTAAAGTTGCAGATTCCTGTTAATTGTTCAGTTCTTATATTTGTTTGTCTTGTGTCACTCACACATGTTCTCCAAGAAACCAGATAAGAGAAGAGAGGGAAAATGCTGTTATGGTTCTTTGTATTGTACTGTGAAAATATCAGCACTTTTTATTTGAACATGGAGTTCTACTTATGACTTTTTCACAGAATATTTATTTCTGGAAAATTGTAGTTTAAAGTATGAATATTTTTGCAGCTAAGTTTAACAAATTGAACTGTGCAATAAAGAGGTGTAATTTTATTTTTTAATACTTCGTGTTTTCAGTTGCACATGTTTTATCAAGATTTGAGGAGAATACAGATTTAAAAAAGAACGCATGTCTATTATTTACATTTAAAATATACCTGCAACATTGGTAAAAAAAAAAAAAAAAAAAAGACTCGAAAGGACTTGAAATTCCAAGTTTCAGACTTGGGACTTGACTTGACTGTTGCCTGTCTTGACTCGAGACTTGACTTGACTTGAGTGTCTTTGCTTGAGACTTGACTTGGGACTTGAGGTATAAAGACTTGGACTTACTTGAGACTTGCAAAACACTGACTTGGTCCCACCTCTGCCTGACACACCCGCTGCCCCGTCAGACGGGAGGCCCGCTTTGGCCCGGTGACCAGATTCACCTTTCTTAAGAACGTTTATTCCTGACTGAACAAAATCTGGGAGCAGCAGAGTTTGTGAGGAGGCGTTCAGCAGCGAGATGTGAAAACGTTTACATTCCATTTGTCGCGGGCACAACGCACGTCTGGGTAATGCAGTAGCAGTAGCAGCTGATTGGACAGCTGATCTGTAACAAATGTTTAAAAGCAGGGCAGACTCTGTTTGTTTTTGAATCTCTGTTCATTTCTTGTAAGCTTTTACAAAGGAGCCTGACTTCTTGTTTTTTTAAAGGATCAGGTCCTCTTTCAAAGTATTTTTCCCCTTTTTCTGTGTAAACTGAATCTCATACCTGATAACATGTTTTATGTAGAAGTGCATTCAGTGGAAAGCAGTAGCGAACCGTGACCTTTAAACCTGGGCCCGCTACCCCCCCCCCTCCCCCCCGAAATTTTTTTTTTCCTTTCTTAATAAACTAAATAAAGAAAAACTGAGACGACAGTACAGCTTTAAAAACGCAATAAACGATAATATCTGTACTAGATAACATCTTAAGCAAAATAAGTTTCCAAACAAAATAAGGTTCACAGCTCCGTGGTTCTCGGAAGCGGAATATGTAAACAACGCGCACGAGGACGTCAAAGGGATGAATCGAAACTAGCTAGCGATGGTGCTAACGACAGCTAGCGTCGCCACAGCGGGCGGAAATTATCATACAGTTAAGCCCGCCCACTAAGAGAGAAGATATGATTGGTCAATTTTGCTGTCATTTGAAACTGGTATTGCGCTGAATTATAACTGCCAGGCCCTCTGTAAACGAACAGCGGGCATCACAGTCCTGATAGGGGGAGACACAGGCTCACAGGCTTCCACTCAACCCCTCACCTTCCAACACAGATTGAATAGACACGGGTGAATATTTTATTTGCTTATATTTTTGTAATTGTTTAGATGTCGAATGTCAAACTGTAAGTAGATAAAATAAAATTGGATAATTATATATATAATGCTTTAAGAATATTTTAGGCCCTCTGAGAGGGCGTAGAGGGCCCTGACGGTTCCCCACTGGTGGAAAGTACCCGAACCGCTGCTTCCAAAGCAGTTTTTACTTTCCATCATGTCCAAACCATACATTCTCATCTTTCCATTTTTTCCCCTCCATTAACTGCATATATGACTAATTTTTACATTTTTGTACTTTAATTTTTAATTCCACATTGTGTATGTTTTTTTCAATCGGAGTCCTTCATGCTTAGCATTCAAACTGACATTGTGTACTGTCATCACTGTGTCGTCACCCAAAAATGGAGAAACGAAAAAATATACAACAAAAATAGACTTGCGGCTAAGCGTCCACTGTTGTGGTACAAAAACATTGCAGAAAGGGGTCAGTAAACATCCGAGATGAAGGTGAAGATAAAAGTTCAGAATTAGAAAAGGCTAACGCACCAGGGTGTCTTTACGCCGTTCTGGTTCGTACTCGTTTTGGACGAGACTAAAATAAGACTAAAATAAGCTCTGAGGTGCTGTTGGCGTCCGGAACGTCACCAGCCGTAGCGTTTCAAAGAGAAACCAGAGCGGAGGGAATCACCCCCACCAGTGTACATTATAAAAACATTTACTCTCATTACACGGTGCCTTCATGTGATCCTGCGTGTATTTTCAGCCCTGTTACCCAACCCTTTGCATGCACGGAAGAACGATGCGTCCTTGCTGTGTTCTTTGCGCTGTAGCTAACCACCACTCCAATGGCAGATACTCACCAATTCTTTCGTTTTATGGAAGTGACAATCGGCTTCAGCAAACCGGTTCAAAACCAGCGTTGCCGTGCATGTATTACTGTATTACTGTAATCTTTCACTGTACATGCTGCGATAATCGTTTTATCACACGTGACCTGGAGGTAACTTTGACTGCTGGGTCAGAGGTCGATGTTCTCCCCAGGTTTGGTTATGGCACCAACGTTCACGTGACCTCCTGGCCATGTGCAGTTTTAACCCAATTAAGGCAGCAGCAGCTGTGAACAACGTTTAATGCCAACCCTGACCTCCAGGTGCTGACCATTTTAATACTTTTATTAATTCTAATTCTGTAGAGCATTCCAAGTGATGTGTTCATGTACTGTCAAGATCCATAAAATGGAACTGTGAATGTACTGTTAGTGTGGCTGTGAACACTGGCATTGACTTTTTAATGATTGGTATTTGTGGTGGTAGTAATAACAATATAATAATAGGTTTGGCTTCTATAGCACCGTTCACATACCCAAGGGTGTTTTTACAGTTAACAGCAAGTCATGTGAATAATGATTTATTACATAAGAAGAAGGGGCAGAACAGAATGGAAACGGGGCTATTAAACAAATGCCTGTTCGGTAATCTTGTAGTTATCCATTTCATTTACCACCTCCTTGATAAATAATACATGATAAATCATCATTGTCATGTGACTTGCATTAGGTTATGCACGTATTCCCTTAAAAGTCTTCTTTTTTTTCACAGATATCCAGGAATTTTACGAAGTGACCTTATTGGATAATCAGAAATGTGGGGAGCCGTTGAAGGTGGTTGATGTAGCGCCCCCAGTGAACCTGTGGGACTTCTCTAGCTTCCAGAGCACCACGGTGACATCAGACACTCTCCCCAGCCTTAGCACTAGCACAGAGGTAAGGACCGAATCTGAGATACCCCCCCCCCGGCTGTCATTAGAAAGTGTAGTCTGATCTAAGGCTGCCCGATATATTGTTTGGCAGTTGTTACTGTGATCTTGAACTTTGTGATACTGATATCACAAAAGGATGCAAGATGGAAAATGGCCCTCTACCAAATCACAGTTTTCATTGCATACAGCGAGACTCCTGCCCAATCTTATTATGATTAAGTGTTCTGTGGGCATTTGGTTGAGGTAATTTGGTCCAGATAATGCATTCATATAAAGGAGTCATCATTGTATGTCTAAATGTATTGGAAGACGTAATGTAGTTACACTATGCAGCATTACTATTTCAGTACAGTATTTGGGCCATATTGTGCAGCCCTTGTCTGATCACCTTTCATTTAATACTATAATCTGAGCTGTCCATTCACCAGTATCACCTGCAGTGTTTTCTACGTCCATGTAGTCTGTTGTTCAGGGAAACAGAAGGCAAATGTCTGGACACTACCAGGTCAGGGTTCAGAAAATATTCCCGTCTTTTTCGCCTAACATTTATGAGCTCCGAGGTGATTTGGGAATACAATAATGCTGAATGAACGATTATGGCTTCGTTAGGTGGAAATGTGCCGTGAACCGAGCGAAATGGCCGTGGCCGAGTGACGCGGTGGAACAGCTGAACTCGTCTTGCTCCTGTGGTTCAGCTGGAAACGGCTTTCGTGTGGAAACCGCGTCCTTTTCTGCGCATGGAGATCACGCATGAATCGTTTCATCACTCACATGCACCGTCGTCCTCACGACGGTCAGTTACGGCTCGCCACTGAACACGCGGCACGCGGCATGTCGTAATCGACCAGCTACAACATAGAGAGAGGACTTATTTTGACTAATTTAAGAACTTGTATATAAACTTATTTCTTTTCATAGGCCGTTTTTTTTTAAGCTAGCATACGTCTGAGATACTTACCTTGCCTGTTGTAGTCTTGTTGGGAGTTATGTCTTGTTTTTAACTTGAAGCATAGTCTTGAAAAGACACAGACAGCCCAGATTGAGCACAAGGAAAGGTATCTGTGTCTTGCCGCTGTGCTGTCAAATTGGAGGGTGGCCACGTGAAACAGAAGGGCACGTGTGCCTGAGCCTCTCCGTCACACGTGCTGGGCTGCTGGAAGAAGGAGGGTTTAGAGTCCTGAACATCTGCAGTGCACGTGAACCCCAGTTAATCTGCTGCTGTCAATAATCTGTCGCCATGGCTGCTGCATAGACCTTCAGGATCTGGCCTGTAATCCACCGTCCACATGAGATTAAACCCCACTGGCCGTGCTGAAGTGATGCGCTGGGACGGAGCTCGTTTGGCAGAATATAACCTGCAGACAGATTATTTTCTTGTGGATGCCATAATTGTACGTTGATCTAGTGAATGACGAAGAGTAGAGACAAACGCCTTTATAAATCACTGTTCACTTCTTGATCTGGCCAGGCACTTCAGATCTCTTTGTGATCTACACTGTAATCGATTTGAGAGTTTGGATTATGGTATGAATCATTTCATGTCAGGCTCATACCTAGCAGCTTAGATCGTTCTGACACTGTGCTCATATTCTGCTCTATGTAAAGTGTGTGTGTGTGTGTGTGTGTGTGTGTGTGTGTGTGTGTGTGTGTGTGTGTGTGTGTGTGTGTGTGTGTGTGTGTGTGTGTGTGTGTGTGTGTGTGTGTGTGTGCGTGCGTGCGTGCGTGCGTGCGTGCATGCGCGCGCGATTGTGTAAATGCATATACAAGAACCTAATAAAAAAAAATTAATTTTATGTGATTTGAGAGATGACCAGAAGATTTTGATCTAGACCTGTATACAAAGCAATCTCCATATGTTTTTCACAGCCAGTGACCAATTACAAGCCCCTGCTTGAAGGCTGTGAAAACTTAGTTCATCATGGCCTAAGTCCTGTGCTAATGCAAGCTTGTACAAGTCTGGAATCCATTCCTTGTTGATCAAGATTTGGATTGGCTGGCAAACCAATGAAGAACTACTCATTAAAAACGAGTTATTCCAGACCGATCCTAAACAATCCTACAGAATCTATAGCGGTGAACTGAGTGGAAAGGGATTGCTTCACTCAGGGCTGTGCAGCTTTGATGAATAGCACTTTCAGGGTAAATATGAGCCACTGTGCACCATGGTCACACTGGACTTGTTCAAGAAAAGGCCAGTGTGAGCCTGTATGTCACCATCACGTCTTGCATCATTAGTGCAGTAATGGATGTTGTGGGCGCGTCCCCGTTTGGGTTCGTCATCGTCGTACATCATCTCACTTCAGTCACTTTTCCACAGCCGCGTCGGTCAAAATGGCTCATTTGTTTACGCTGCGGTCTGTCCGCGGCAGCCTGATGGAATGCTGAGTGTTTGCAAAAAAAAAATAAAATAAAAATAATGCCCTTTCATTTTCCTTCTGTTTAAACTTCCTCTTTCTTCTTCCTCTCGTCTCTCCCTCTGTTATATAAAAAAATGGCCAATCTCAGGACTCTCCCCTCCTAAATGAAATCCTACACGCGCTCGCCAAAGCCAAAATGGCCCACGGTGAGCTGGACCAAGTAAGTATCACGTCGGCGTGGGGCCAGTGGTTGGGGCATTCCCCATGGCCGCATGCCTGGCCCCTTCATCTCCCCCTCCCCTTACCCCCCCCCCAGTCCTATCTTGGTCCATGGCGGCGGGCTGCTCTCCCTGTCTCTCCATGCTGCTACATAGGGAGTCATGTGTCATTTGTGCTCCATTCATCTGGTTTCGGTTCCTGGGTCGTCTGGGCAGGGGGTGTGGCTATTTGGCAGAAGGGGAGGGGCTCGGTGTCGCAGGTCCCCCCCCCCCCGTTTCGTCTCTGCCGTTGCTCGTCGTGGACGGGCTTGGGTCCGTTGGCATTTCCCCACAACGTTCAAGCACACAACATGCAGAAAGATGGCATGAAGTGCATTCACGGTATTCATTCAATGTTGGGTGAAATCTCTCATTTATACAGACAACCACAAGGATGTCCTCACCCAGCTGATGAAATACTGCACTGGCATTACTAACCTGTGTGTTTGGACATTTAACTGGACATTTCATTTAACTTTTTCATTTCTTGTGGAGTGATATAAACATTGTGGGCCTTTTCCTACTGGTAATTTTTTTTAATCCGCCTGTCAGCATTGTAGATCATTGGTTGCCATCCAGTAGTTTGGATGTAAACCTCCAGAATGCCTCTAAAAATTAGCTAATACTAGCCAATTAGCTAATAGCTAATTAGATATTATTTGGAAATTAAACTAGTATGAAAAGGTCTACTGCCTGTTGATGTGTTAAGGTTCTTTATTTTTTACACTACATGTACAGATTTACATTTGGGGGTGCTGTAAGTGGTGGTGGTAGTTTTTGTTGTTTATTTTAACAGAGGTGTATGAAGACTCCTTACCCAGGGAGGCTGGGATAAAATCAGAATCGTCTCCTCAGAAAACAGCCTAAGTGGTTTCACCAAAGTGGTCACGTAGCAGTGAAAAAATCCAGCAGTAAAAAACCTCTGGTGCTCTTTAATCTTCACACACTACTGCTGCTTTCTTGCTGGATGTTGGTTCAGATCCTTTTTGGCTTGAAAACAACAACAAAAAAAAGGACAGAAGCATTGAATGCAGGGGGGGGGGGGGGGGGGGGGGGGGCTGGAGCCGTGAGGAGCCCTGCAGACGCTGCTGCCGACGTGGGCCGGAACCCGGGCAGGCCGGGACAGGGTGTCTGGACCACAGCGAGGCGGACAGACATGATGAACTGTGCAGTAGCCGGTGTCCTGGTGCGCACTCCGGCTGGCGGAGGGCTCCTGTGGTCGTGTGTCCGCAGGACTGTGGCGTCTACGGCTGCGGTTACAGGCAACAAGATGACTTTTACATCTGTGGCAGTGGTGGAGTTAGAGGTTTTTTTTTTCCATATCCAAAATGCTACAGGTTGACACTACCTACAGCGCGTCGTTTATACATTTCCTCTCTGGGAGTAAAATGCAGAACTGGTCTCCTCAGTCCTGCTGGTGTTGCACAAGCAGTGGCTAGTCAAAATATCAAGATTTTAAAAGAGGAAAACGATTTTTAAAAGATTTTTCCCCTCAAGAGGACTCACTCAGAAGACTTTCATTCCGAAAAGGGCACTATTCATGTTGTTTAGATTTACTCAGAGCTCAGAAGGACGAGAGTCCATGTAGTGTTGACTTTTTATTCAGCCATGATGAAATTAATATTTTGAATGCATATGAAACGAATGCACAATTTCTACAGCCGAGGCAAGCCAAACCAACGTGTGTATAATGCATGAGGTCTGTGAAATCCTTCCACTCGGGCTTGAGACATATTTTAATTTGTCTTGTACCAGAGTGGCTAAGAATGGAGTAAATGAGGCAACACTGCTGAACTGTGCTCCAGTTTGAGTGCGGTCACTGAACCGCCGCTCAGTCGCCTGAGATGACTCCCTCTCCTGAAGGATAAATTTATCCCAAACTGTCCTCTTCTCCTCGTCGAATATAAAAAGACGAGTTTATCAAGCATGTGTAGGGGATGTATTGACTTTTGTGCGTTTTAATTCGCTCGGTTCTGGTCAGTGAGCGGCGCAGTGGGCGGGTTAATGAAACAAGGCTGGCGTAATTGCACGTGGAGTTGGAGATGGTACGGTCTGAGGCGGCGCGCTCCCGCCACACGCGCTACAGCAGCCCCACACACACACACACACACACGCACGCGCGCGCGCGCCCGCAAGCGCCTTTTGGAGACGCGAGCGCGTCTCGCGACCCCCCTGTGTTCCGTGAAGTTTTTACGTGCCGCGTCGGGGGAAAAAAAACAAAACGCGAACATGCGGACCGTTGTGAGAGCAGCTCTGTGTGAGTAGCAGTGACCCTCCATGTACTAGACGCAGTTTGGCGCTGACCGAAGACGCGAAGGTGGGAAATGAGATGCTGAGCGCCACGAGGCCGCTGTCCGACGCCAAAGGATGGACTGCATTTGCATTGTCACTACCAAGGTAAGACGCTGGCTCCACGCGCGTGGCATCGATCCGGTCGGTGCAGTTGCTCGCGCTCAGCGATGCTGTCTAACGTGGGTGCGCATCTTTCGGCTGCGATTGCGCATCAGAGTAGTTGGAGTTTGAGTTGTCCCGTATGCACGTTGTGTTAATAATGTACTTGTGGCTATGTTTGGTCATTTTTGCATTCGATTTGGAGCGTGGTTTCACATGCATTTATGCTCAGAATGGTGATTTCTACTCTATTCCAATTTTGCATGGAGGAACACACATTAACATTTGGCTATAATGATGTGGGTGACGTACAATAAAAGCAAATTAAAACTGCCTTAATGCAGTTTGCAGTTGTGTGTTTAAGACACTGATGAGGTGCCTATTAGTTGCGTCTGCCTGTTTGAGTAGTATTTATATATTACTAGGGGGTGCCTGGTTGGAGGAGAAGCTTGCAGAACTTTTATTTAAATTTGAGCCCCTTGTTCTGTCTGATTTATAATGCTCTTACTTCGAGAAAGCACCAGACCCACTGTGCAGTGCTTTTCCAGTACAGCTGTAAAGAGTCGCCTTGGGGGCACAGTGTGTGGGCAGTGCAGGCGTGTGTGTCCTGGTCGAACCCCCCCACCCCCCCATCCCCGTCCCCAGAGAAATGCCGCACAGTTTGGAGTTGGAATGGGAAAGATGGTGTCGCAACACTTTGCCACTGCGGTATTCATTTTCTCACCAGTGCTGCCATGTTGAGTCATTGTGTTTAAACTGGGCTCCGGGCAAACGCCATATGTTAATTCTGTACTAGCAGATTCACACGTGACCCTGGTGTGCTGGCTTGTGGATCTGCGACCTTTTTTTAATCGTTTACAAACTGCGGCAGGTTGCTCAAAATGATTTTTTTCCCATTATTTTTGACTTGATCATGCATCTTTAACGGATGCCTGTGTGTGTGTGTGTGAGAGAGAGAGAGAGAGAGAGAGAGAGAGACAAAGAAAGTGTGTGTGTGTGTGCGCGTGTGCTTTTTATGTGTTGGTGATGTATGTCCCAGACTCCCAGCCGGCCCGTGTCTTGATCTTCAGGGTCACCTGGTCTTCAACATCCTACGCCACTCCCAGCTGCACAGTGATGTCTGTCACCATGGCCTTCAAATCCCCGTGTGTAGATGTGACCTGCAGTTAAGCGTGTGGTTGGTGTTCCCCATCCGCATCAATAAGGCTTATTGGGCGAGACCCCCTAACAATATATCCACCTACCTCGCTAACGCAAGATACATCAGTGTTAAACACCGTAGCTGTACTCTTCATGCTGGCCTTTCAGAGAGATTTCTGCTTGTGTAGCTGTGAGCAGCACAGAAGACTGTTGAGGGTGACGTAAGCACAGGTGTTCTGGGAGGAGTTTGAGAAGAATTTGAGAAGAATTTGGTTCGGACAGTAATTGTTCTGCAGACGTTTTGGACCGTGATCCATATGAGACCTTTTAAATCTGTTCCTTTATTAATTGGTACTTGAGGGAGATGGGCTGTAGGTTCTGAAGTGTTGTGGGTCTGAGGTATTGGACCTTTCTGCCTACAGTGTTGTTTTATGCTCCTTTTTAAGAAACTCAGAATAGCGACTGATGTTAATAAGGAAGCTAATAGAAATGTCTCATTATAGTTTGGATTGTAGTTGAAGTGAAAGCCGACGTGGAGTAAATGTGATGGTTAATATGACTTTTGGGGCTCTGCCTCAGTTACACACACACACACTCTCTCTCTCTCTCTCTCACACACACACTTTTGCTTTTTCTTCCTCTCTATCTCTTTCTCCTTCTCCCTCTCTCTCACTCACTTTTGCTTTCTCTTCCTCTCTATCTCTATGTCTCTCTGTCTCACACACACACACACACACACACACACACACACACACACACACACACCTAGATTCAGAGGGCATGGCTGTGAGGTATCGTGGCTGACAGAATCCAGTTGTCTTCGGTGGCTGTGTGTGTTCTGCACATGAGAGTGTGCTCATGTCTCCTTTAGTGCACGCATGCTTCAGGGGGACAAGCAGGACAAGCAGATAGACATTCATGGAGGGGACATCTCCTCTTCCCTGTCCCTCTGTCCATCCTCAGTCACGTCGTATGTCCATCCTGTTGCTCAGGTCATTGTTACTGCAGCAGTAAAACAGACCGAAGGTACATGTTTAGACTAATGTGTTTATTTATTTAGACATCTCAGTATATTTAGATCTCTCAATACAGGAAAGACCAAATTACTCCCTTCATTTGATACACGTCAGTAAGCTGGGCTACATTATGGAACAGACAGACATTATCAGACATTATTATCAGACATTGCTGATCTTCTGGAGTAAGTAGTTTTATAGACCATGTTTCTTTTAGATGTTTATAGATAAGCTGTGATTGTTATTGATGCATATATGTGAAGATTCCAGTGACTGCATTTCATATACTGGAATGTATATTGCAGTGTGTTGTATAAAACTCTGGTAGAACTACACACGTGTCCATTTGAACCCACAGTTGAGAGGATTCAGATTCTCCTCAGACTTCAGCTGTCAATAGATTCGGCCAGAAGTCCAAGTCAGAAACATTGGGTTATTGAAGTTATGGGGAAGCTCCACTCCAAGCAGGAGAAAAACATGTTGGTATAAAAAATATAAATGTACTCTCACTATCGCTTATTATTAATGTAATACAATAACTCAGCCATAAACCATAAGCTTTATGTTCAAAACCACTTATGAACACCTCCCATTCAGAATGCATAACAGTGTCTTGCATAATGTAGTAGACACTCCAGAATTTTCCCTACTCAGAGGCGAAGTTTCCAGAATCATCAGACGAGTCATCCTTCAACGTTTTCTGTATTACAGTTGGTGACACAATCACACGTGATATTTTGCATTTTGGTTTTGGAGCTGTGAAATGACAGTAATGTCACTTCAAATGTCACTTGAAAATACAGTGCTGCCATGTGTGGTAAATTAGACCTTTATATGTGGTGTGATAGTTTTATTAAGGATATTCGCTCAGTATGCATGTGCAGAAAAGGGTCAGAGAAGCTAAAACTAGTCATTTAGGTAATGGAAATAACCTCATACATACATTTAATTTTTTCATTCTTCTGATTGCAGCTCAATTTGTTAATATATTAATTTGTTAATATAGTTGATTTTAGCGAAACCCCTTCGCAGTGGTTATAGGATACTGGGAAAATGTAATTAATATCAATGCCTTCGAGGACCAAACTTTTTTTTTTTTCTCGTAGCCCTCTAGGGGAAAAACATGAATAAATTAGAGTAATACAGTCACCCGATGTGGAAATTTATGCTTGAGGTTTTTTAATTTAATGTAGCACTTTTTCACTTAACTGCCCAGATTATTTTCTGTGACTGCTGTTTCATCATAACCATGCCCAATGACCAAAGAAATGCCAAGAAATGCCCCACTGCAAGAATTTGGCACAGTTCTTAACATTTAGCTTCTCTCAAGAAGTGTTTACACAAGACCCATCCCATGGAAGAGAGCCAGCCCTGTGCCCACGGGCCCGAGCAGTACTGACCCCATGACTCCGCCAGTCTCCAGGGAGTGTAGCAACAGAAAGGGCTGCCTTGCCCGCGGGCGCCTTCTCTCAGTCGGGCGCGGGGAGTCCGGCGATGGGTGTCAGGCTATGTTACACCACGTGCAATTATCCCTGTACACCCAGACGAGAGACTCCCTCTGGCCATCGGCGCCTGCCGTCTCGTTGCCGCATCGGATTAGCGAGGGTTAGATGCTTTGGACGCCGACCGACCCGTGGACCACGCGTTCCGCTCGCGAGCAGTCCTGTAACGTCAGGACTTGTTTTTGACAGTGAGGTCCGTATCAGATCATCCGTTATACGGGCTCCCAGTGTTTATCGATCGCCCTCCTCTGCAGGCCCACCGTCTTGAGTTTTGCTGCGCGAGCACGTCCGTGCCGCAGAATCGAGCTCGCCGGCAAGTCTTCCAGACATTCCCGCACACTCGGGCACAGACGCGGCCCCTGGAAGCTTCCGGCGCCGGCCGGCTCTCAGCTGTCCGCGGCCGCGCGCCGTGACTGAGCCTCTGCATATTTTAGCGTGATCTGAACCGTGCGGCACGGTAGTTCGCCTCCGTGGACCTCTAGCTGAATTATGCATTCGGGTCTTCTGAGGTGGAAGGCCCCGGGGAGGATGTGGCGTTTCACGTGGAGAATTCTGGTATCACCGTTCGGGATACTCTACTGTGAACGTGCCGGGCTCTGGTGGAGCGGCCGGACCTGTCCGTGGCAACGAAGATTGAAGAAAATTTACTTGGAGTTGTAGCTGCTGATAATCATATGAAAATGAGCTTTGGGTATTGGTGGCACTGACACAAAGCAAAAAGTGCGATCTGTGCAGTTTTTTTTTCTGGCTGTGTGCCCGTCAGAAGCTTATGACCCATCCGGTAGTCCAGCACACTGGGTGTGACAGTTCTAGACTGTTCTAAGCTGTTCTGGAGAGCAGATCCTCCATGAGTTAATACTTCCTCTAAAACATTAATGCCTAATTTGGCACCTTACAGGCCTGTGGAATGAGAGGTCTCCCTGTCTACATTGTACCAGGGGACTGTTTTGGGGTTTTTCACTCATGTTCACATCTTCTCTTGAATTTTGTTGCATCATCCACAAAAACTTTACATTTGTTTTTTTACTTGCTGCCTTTAGAGCGGTGCTAAGACCTCGCCAAAGACGCTTGCAGTTATTGGGTTATGGCTGCTCGGCTGACTTGAACCTAAGCCCCGGTTTGCCCAGGGCGACGCCCTTTGGTTAAACTTGCCATCTGTCACAAAACAGCATCATGACACTAATGGAATCAGGTAGTTCAGTTGAACACCGGTGGAAATGTCTGATCACCCTAAGGAGGAATGTAGTCTTGTGGGCTGAGAAGATGCTGATTGGAAAAAACGTACTACATCATACATCATGTGTTCCTCTCAGAGAAATGTAGAAACCAGTAATGTGATAGATTAATGACCAGCGGAATTAAAAGCATGTTGTTGTTCAGCATTGTATCAGTCCTGCTATAGGAAAACATCCCTGGAGCTTAAAATTAATTTAAAGCTTATATGCACCCATTTGACTCGTGTGTCCAGTCACAGTATTGAGAGAAGATGTGACTTATTGAGATAACTGTTGTCGTGGAAGTCCTTAATAATGTCTTTTGTGTGCGGCTGCTTCCCTCTGCTGGTTTGATTGAATACTACATATTAAAAAATGCACATCAAAGGTGGAGTGAGGCTGCTCTGATGTTTTGCATAACTATTTATTTTTTGATGTGTAAACCTGGCTTTTGTTGGCAGCTGGTGCTGGGGTAGGTGGGATTGTGGGATACGCGAACAACGCTAAACAAATATCACAGCTGTGGCTTTATGGGTGTATAGTGTAGACGTGTACCCTGCCACTTCATTATAAGTTGTTTCCATGCAAATTAAATAGCCTGCCTAAAATGGAAAGTGATGCAATAAGACAGGAATTTAAATGACTGTTTTAATTGTTGTAGTGCTCACTTGCTCCACCAGGGGGTGCTGTGCACAGCGGAACTGAAAGAGCTACCATAACTGAGGCTGCTGTAGGGTAGGTCTGGGGACGGTAGAATGACACATCCATCTGACATCCGTTGTTTTTAGTGGAAATACCAGTAAGGATAAACGTCCTGTTTTAAGTGTACTGTGCTCACTGGGGTGGAACTTGAGTTTGTGTTGCTTTACAGGCATTGACTTTGCATGCTAATTACTCTGTGCAAATACGGAACACAATTGCTTATAATGAAGCAGACAGTCTGGTATTAATAGTCTGAATGTGCATTTCAAACGCTTTGGGAGACAGAAGCAAGCCTGAAGTCCACTTATGTCTTTTTGTCTTTTTGTTTTTGTTAAAAACCTGCTGCACCCTTCACCTGTAATAAACCCCACGCGTCACAGGCACCGGTGCAGGTACGGCCTTCCCCAGACCGCACCTAGAAGATCCTCGTCACGCACATTTTAGCGTAGGCCAAATTTAATCAGTCAGGACGCAGCGTTGTGATTTGTATCGTTGCAAACTGCGATGGTGGTATTCGGTAACAAATAAACTTCCACCTCTCCAAGTCTCCTGTGGCATCACCTGCTACAGCAACCACGAACGGCTACCAAAAAACTGCAGAGCTGTACCGATACACGTAGCCCAAACCATCATCTAATTAACAAGTCCGTTGTGAGTTTCGGACGAGCGTCCTGGATGAGGGGAGCCACTAGCATGTGCAGTGAGAACTTCAGCTCAAGTATTTCCTCCAGCGTGATGGTTTGTGCTTTAAAGGAACCCAACTCCCACAGGGAGATTCTAGAGAACCGCCTTTAAATATCTCCAGAAATATCCGCAGGTTGTACCTGCAATAGGATCGTAATGACAGGTTTTGGAGCGTGCGAAAGACACTTTGCAGTATGCAGAGGTTTACTGTTCCATCTCAGCCTGGATGCAGACTTTCCCAAAGACTCCTCAGGGGTAAAAAGAAACTCGAAACTCAAAAAGGACTCATAAATATAAACTTCAATCCCCTGAATATAAGTGTGTGTGATTGGCAGAGTCGTGATTGGCTGGGTGTTCTGCCTGTTCCAACCAATTTCCCAAATCCCGCCCCCGCCCCAATCCTCTTCTGCTTGTTAGTGTTGTCAAAGGGCGGCCAATTGCGCCGCCCTGCAGGGGGCTTCCCTCCACCGCAGCCATGAAAACCTTGCTGAACCGAAACAGCCAAACCAGTTTGAGTTGGGGGGGGGGGCTTATTTGCCTAGACTCAACCAAACCCATCTGCCCAGGCTCAGAAGCTCACTGTGGCGACCAGCTCGTACCGCCAGACGTCCCAAACGAGCAAAATAATTGGCTGCAGCCTGCTGGTAGCTGTAATGCAGGAGAGGCAAAACAAAAACAAAAAACAAGACATCGGGAAGAGCTTTCCAGTCATGACTTTAAAACATCAAAACACATCAACAACAAACGGTGCAGGATTAGCCGGACAGTTGCTGACGTTCCCATGTAAACAGCGTGTTGCAGACGTGAGGCTAATGAAGTTTCTGCACAAGCGGACCTGCTGTGTCCGTCTGAGTGGGTCGGGCGGGTGAAATGCTACAAAGCGGGGCAGATGGACCCTGGCCCGTGGTCTACTAAGGAGTTTAAACTCTTTCAACTTCATCTCCCATTTTGCTGTCTTCGGTGTCTTCAGATGTAGTCAGTTGGGAGTACGTTGTACTCGTTACTGGCCACCTCTCTCTCTGGAGATCGTTGGGTTCTTGTAGCCGAGAGATGAGCTCGTGGCTCGTTGACGAGTGTAGACAGACAGAGAGAGGCCGGCCCGTGTCACCGCTGTGCCGCAATCTGCTCGGTTGCCGTCGGACCCCATAGACCTCAGTCTTCCCTGCACACTGCCGTTTGGCTTCTGTGGAGGGAGGGGGAGGTCGTCACGTCAAAAGGTCAGGGCCCGGCCGGCCAATAGGCATCCGGTTTGCTTGTCCTCATTGGCTGCCCTCTGACTGCCCCTCCCCTTTCCCCTCCCCCTCCCTCCCGTTGATGTAAACATGCAGGAGACCACTCCATTATCGTCCTCCTCCTCCCACTCTCACTCTCCCCGAGGATCTGTTCTTTATTTCAGTCTCCCTCTCTCCATTTGGAAGACGAGCATCACATCTCGGCTGACGCAGGAGACACAGCGCTACACGGAAAGACGGGGGGTGGGGTGGTTGGGGGTGTGGGGGAGGGGTGGGGTGGTTTGTGCATTCGACCCAGCGTGTCTGTGACGGCATGTCCCTGTGATCAACCCCGCACGCACTGCCACAGCCCCGCCCCCTCCCACTGCTGTCACCACCCCCTCTCCCTACTGCTCCGCCCCTCCCCTCGTACCGCTCTGCTGCACGCAGTCGGCGCGACTTTCTCCCTCCCTCCCTGCTTCCACCCCCAAATCTGGACACACACGTGCACACACACACACACACACACACACACACACACAACCCCTCCCCCTCCCCTTCCCCCCCAGTCGGTGCTCAGCGAGAACAGCTCGGCGCCAAAGCATGGCTCCTGCGTGGCCCCGCTGTACCACATCGCCGTGGTGACAGACAGCCGCGAGACCGGCCCGGCATCAGAGGACGCGGGTGCAGCCAGACGATCGCTCCCGGAGTATACAACCAGGAGAGACAAGGAGGAAAAAGAGAGAGAGAGAGAGGGAGGAAGAGGAAGAGAGGGAGGGCGGACTGCTCGCTGGATGAAGGAAGCGCTCGGGCTGCCCTTACCGCGGTGCGATGGAGTGAAACGAGGAATGAGGGTGGATGGTGAGAGCAGGCAGCACCAGCAGCAGTGGAGGGGGCGGAGGGCCGGCGGGACCCGAGGCGGGAGGTGGAGGAAGAGGAGGAGGAGGAGGAGGAGCAGCGGCGGGAGACGGCCGGCGAGGCAGGACCAGGCAGCGCTCGCGGAGGCGCGTCTCCGGCTCCTCGGAGGCCGGCCGGGTGGGCCGCCCGCGCCGCGAGAAAATGTCGCCCGGCGTCAAGAAGTTGGACTGCTTCTCGCCCATGCTGTGCCACTGTAAAGTAGCCTGCTCCAACAGCACCATCTCCCTCATGTTCGGATGCAAGGTGGGTGTGTGAGGTCGCCCGCGGGTGGAGGGGGCCGCGCGTTCGCTGTCGCTCCGCGAGGCGTCGGGCGGAACGACGTTAGCATTAGCCGTAGGGAGTGTTGTCGGGAGACAGACGATGCTTTCTCACCCTAGAGAAAAGTCAGAGCAAAGACACCGAGGCTAACAAGCTCCCATTCTTTAACTAAAACACTCACTTCTCTACTCTATCTGCAAAACTTTGTAAGGTAGTTTTCACATGAGCTTTTCAAGAGAAACTCCAAGCCAGTCTTAAAAAATAGACTAGAGTGTAAACAAGTGTTTATATTTCTTGAATATGTTTTTGTTTTTTGAATATTTCTTTCTCTGGGTTAGTTCTCTGTGTACCAGGTTGCGTTGACCCGTAATGTCCACTGGCGTTTTAAGTTATGAATGTTTTGATAAATTGGTCCAAAATTAAATTTTAACATAAATTCTGACCCACCCTTTGGGTGCGTAGATGAATCGTTACCTTGTGTTGTCATTAGATATGTGTAGCCACAGTTATGAGCATTTGCCTTGTACTTTTGGGAAATGACCTAAATGTTTGCAATTACTCAAACATTTGCTGTTGGTTTGAGAGTGAACAGTTCACACCGCTTTAATTTCATAGCTAACTCTTACCCAAATCTGTTATCTGGGTATGTTTGTAAATAAAGAGCTTGAAAGTTGTCGACGTCTTTCTTGGATCAGTTATCGGCGCTAGTTAACGCGTCGCCCTCGTCGTTCTAGCCTCCTGCGTCCCTCACGCCCACGTTTCGGCGCGAAATTCGTGTGCGCCACGTGAGCAGCCCGCGGCTTTAACGAGGACGGGTCACGCCAGCACGTCGGCCCCGCTACCGAGTGAAGCGCGTAGGAGCCTGCGGGTTTTTTTTTTGTTTTTTTTTTTTCTCTCGCTTCTTTCTGTTTTCGTGTTTTTATGAGTCACTTTGAATGACAACTGTTTTTTGAACAGGCAGCACGACAGTCTTTGGGTTTGATCCAGGCGTCTCTTAGTAGGTGTCCATTCAGTCCATCCTGCCGCCTGAGATCCCCATTGGCTCCTGATCTGATTAGCATCTGATTGCTAGCATATGTTCCTCTAGGCTACGTTTACCACGACATGATCCACTCAGCTCCTGGCTTTTGGATTACACGTCATCCGCTCTGCTGTGGATTGACTTCCGATTCGGCTCCATCTGTTCATTTGCCACTGCGAAGATCCTCTGAGCTGTAATAACAATTGTTCACCTTTGAGAGTTGACCCATGACCTCTGTGAGGCAGATAGGAGCGTAGGTGTATATAAATGTGAAACTTTTCTTATTAGGTGGGATTTGATAATTTTTTTTGCCACGAGTTTCAAAACGCAGGCGTACGTCATGACATTTTCGACATAAACGCTGAAAGTTTCACATTGTTTGAACAGTGTTAACTTTAACCGTGATTAAACTGTTGATGCAGCACTTACGTTGCATAGAACAAACACAAGTGGAAAACTTTCAAATTTAGCTTGAAATTTAGTGTCACACAAGGATAACTCCAGTTAAAATGATTATCCAAGGCTCTTATCCAAAAAGGCTCCTCAGGCTTTCAAAGCTGTAGGTGACGAAGGCCTTTTTCAAACTGAGGCGGTATTATTGTTATTTATATGAGCGACTGAATGTGAGTCAGCTGTTAGTGTCGCTAATTGACTGCTAGCAGTTACTGGCAAAGCACCGCCCACTTCTCTGAACGTTCTGACTCCTCCCATGTGTCTAGAGCAGGGGTGCTCATTACGTCGATCGCGATCGACCGGTCGATCGCGAAGGAAGTGTCGGTCGATCGCGAAGGAATGTGCGTAGATCGCGTCACATAAAATAGTAGTAGATGAATCGCACATCTGCACTGACGGTTGTATTTTGATTGACATTCACGGTAGCCAATCTGCAATCCACTCAACAAATTACGTTCGCCACCCCCCCCCCCGCTCAACAAATTACGTTCGCCACCCCCCCCCCGCTCGACAAATTACGTTCGCCGCCACCCCGGTAGATCTTTCTGACCTGGTCATCTTATAAGTAGCTCGCAAGCTGAAAACTGTGGGCACCCCTGGTCTAGAGTGTGGGTGCTGGGTGTGTAATGGACACCACAATATAGCCTCTGAATACTTGCTTATTTCACTCAAAGACAGACCTGGTAGACACAAAGATAAATGCACCCCCCCCCCCTCTGCTGACCACTTTGATGTCCTCCATTACAATAATGTCAGATCAGATTTTTTTTACCAAGAGAAGAAAAGAAATGGTTTTTCAAAGTAAAGGCTCAATTAATAAATAGTTATTAATGTAATAACTTGAATTACATTGACAAATGCATCACTACAGTATCACTACGCCCTGCCCCTCTGTCTCTGTCCATCGCGATGTCTCTAGTCATCACCCAACCCTGATCTGTATTCTCCATCTACAATCTCACAGCCTACAGGTTCTTGTTGCTCGTGATGTTTATGCACTGCTGTCGAGAATCGGCAGACGGACAGAACTGTTGAAATAAGACCATTTCAAAGTGTGAAAAATGAGTATTTTTAGAAACTGAACTTAAAACAGTTTGTTGCATATTTTGCTGAACCTTTTAAACACTTTTTTTTTTCTTGATTCTTTAAAAATCCATGAAGCTCACTTGAAAGGTGGGGGAGGGGTGTCACTTCAGATCTTCTGCGGTACTGGGACAGATCCGCACTATTATTTCCCCGTCATAGAAGCCCGCTGACGACAGCGAGCGCTCCGCGTCTGTCACGAGCCGAGACGAATCTGTGAAAGAACTTGGGGTGCTTTTCTGATTAAGCGGAGGGCCAAGCGTCCGCGCGACAGTGATGTACGACGGTTCCCGTGCAGCTCGCCAGGCTGCTCCTGCGGTAAATACCGACGTCTTCGTCGATCGTCCTTTCTCCCGGGACGTTGCGGCTCTATTTTTAGCCGAACTCGAAGGCGGCCGCGGCATCAGCCGTGGCGACGGTCGCCCCCTCCCGCTCTCCGGTGGCCGAGATGATGCATCGTTTGGGCAGCGGCGAGACGTTTCAGGCCTGTCAGCGGCGCAGCGGAGGTAGATCGGAAGGGCCCCACGAATCACCACGACGGTGCCATCTCCTCCACCTGCCTCCGCAGCCCCCCGCCGTCGCCCCCCCCCACCTTCATCTCTCCCCCGCGACACTCCCTGTTCTCGCGGAGCGACCAGTGCGGTTTGGATCCAGCACGGCCGGGAATTCTCTCAATCCCGAGCACGTGCCAGAACATTCTCTGGCTACCGGCGTGCTTGAATACGAAGGAACCGTGGCCTGTGGTGACCTCCGTCGCATGCAGTTCCGAGAGGCAGCTCGTGGTATTTGAAAACTCCCCGGGGCAGATCTGGGAGGGAAGACGTCGGGAATGTCCCGACTTTGGCAGAAGCAGCTTGAACTCGTTCACGTCCTGTCGGATGAAAGTGCAACGCGTGCAGATGTCTCGAACTAGGGTAGAAAGGTCAACAGTGGCCGCTGAATCCTGAAAAGCAGTTCCAAAAGTTACGGCAAAACATTAAGCTTCAAAACTGTACGTCACCAATCCAATACCAGTGCCAGTACCTTTGGTGCAAATTATAACCGATACCACACTTCACCTGCCACATTATACAGATTGTGCTGCACGATTGGAAGATCAATAAACAGAATATCCATATGTTGTCATTCCTTCAATCCCAACTCATCGATCTGTGTTCCGTTTCATCGGTTGTCAGCGTAATCGCAGGACGGCTCTCGAGTGATAACTTTGGCCACTCGTATGACTGTGAACTCATAAATGTTAAATGCTGTCTGCCATGAAACCAACCAAGAACTTCAGACTACCTGTGCGTATCAGGACATCTCGATGGGCCAGACCTACGGGCGTCTGCAGCTGTCGGAGTACCTCGTGCGCTTCAGCTAGGACGTGTTTGGCCCTGCTGTGTTTCTCCCGCCTGTTTCCGTCCAGTCGAGTCCTTTCTGTTTGCTTTCCTTTGAGTCCTTTGGAATGTGGGCTGAGTCTGTTTATTGAATCATTTCCAACTCTTAATAGTGAAGGAGCAGGTGGAGTTTCATTCTTTTAATCTCTTTCTGCCATTCTACAGTTTGTGTTTTTATCTCTGTTAATAGGGGATTATTTACCTTCACTACTAACCGGTACTGTGACTTCATGAAACATTTAGTTTTAAACCCACCCAGGGGTTATGTAGAGGAATGATATGCATTATTCACCTGTGCCCTTTGTAATTAAACTACTTAACAAAATGTTTCTAGAGCAGAGTTTTTTTTTTTTTTTTTTTTTTTAATTGCATATGTACAAGAAGGTCAGTCCAGGTGCTGCAGTATCAGGTGTGTTACGCGGAGAACGAACGGCTTACCTAACGCACAGCAGGCGGTGACTCAATGCCGAGTGGCTGCGGTTGCCGGGAGATCCTCCTCTTCAGTGTTCTTCATCAGGGGGAGACTCCGAGCTGGCCTGCTCCGTGATGCGCTTCCGCCCACCCGCCGCGCGCACACACACACGCACACTCACGCGCACACAGATGCAGAGAGAGACAGAGAAATAAAATTACAATTTGAAACTTGAGACCTGTTGGTAGCAGGTTGAATTTGCTTAACGGGCTCATGAGCGATGCAGGGGAATTATCATGATGCGTCTTCCTGTGAAGACTCTTATACGTGCGTAAGGGATAACCAAAGGTTTCATCATGGATCGGGGACGTACGCAGTAATAATCCAAGGACTGGGGGGCTACAACCAAGAGCCCGTCGTCTCGTTTCAAAACCCGGCCGCGTTCATCACAGGCCTACCTATAGAGGAAACTTGTCAGTAAGCTGAAAACCCTGTTGCCATAGAAACTGCCCCCCCACCCCAACCGCGCAGGAAGGGCTTCTCAGATAGATGCACCTTTACCGTGTAGGAATATACCACTTAATTGCTGGGGGAGGGTTGCTTGTATCATGTGACCATGTCACAGCTCTCCAGAGAGAAGAAGCATATTTGGTCATTAGGTCTCAGAATAATCAGAAGGCTCTGCCTCACCTGGTAGTCCTGAGTAAAATATAATAAAATGGTTCACATTATGTGGGAATGCGAATGTTTTAATAATTGTTAGTGATAATAATTGTCCTAGTTCTGGTAATAGTTTGGATGTATGATGTTTGGCGACAGAATTCCAGAAAGTTCCGCACCGTGTCATCGCCATGGAGCTGGAGTGTTTCCATGCCTACTCTGCCCAGACCTGCACCGCCTCAGTGGCTGTTCACCTTGGTCTTCACGGCTCGAACGAATCCATGCACGTATTGCTTTGTTTTGCGAAATTCAGCCTTTGCAGGTCGGACAAGTGACGAATCGCTCTGGGCCTGGTGAATATCTCATTTCTGGTGTTTACTACTATCGTGACTTAATCTTCTAGATCAGGGGTACTCAACTGGCGGACTGCGGTCCGGATCCGGACCCGAACGCAGTCCTGTCCGGCCCCAATCTCATTCCTGATTAACTGGATACGGACCAAAACAAAATCGTAGCATTTATTTCAGGGCTATTGAAAAAAAACACTCCGTCACGAGTGTTACGTTCACCACCACCGCTCAACAACTTACGTTCGCCGCCAACATCAACTGCCAGCCGGCCCTCATCTCCGCACAGCGAACGAAATCGTCCGGACTGGCCGCGGCGCCGTCCGGATTACCGTCTTAACGAGTACGCAGGTGTGAGGGCGTGATGTATCGGCAGAGCGAGCCGTACCCTGCTTCGTTAATCCCTCTCTCCCTTTCTTTATTCCTTTATTTCTTTCATCAATCGACTTAAATTTTGCCATTGTAAAATCCTATCGTGGAGATCTCTAAGCAAATTTTTTGGGTTTGACATATACTCGACGCAAAATGATTAATGAAACACCGTGCCAGTGAATATAGGATCAGCAACAGGTGTCTGAAATCTTCTGTGGTACCTTTGCTCCTTTCTGGTGCTCATAAAGGAGTTTATCATCTCTTCAAGCCAAATGATACCAAACGGATCTCTTCACAAGCGCTAAACGGTGCCTGTTAGTCACTGACAAATGAATATGCAAATTTCAGTATAAGGAGCTCATGAATATTTGCTGTGTATGTACTTACCTGCATAATTCACTGTGCATAATTTGCTGTCGCCAGCTTGGATGGGAAACCATAGCGCAGTTTTAAAATGAGCTTCCCAACGTTTCCTTCTGATCTACACATGAGGAGGCATCTCCTAGTCAGACATTACCATACATTTAATCACCATACATCTCCTAGTCAGACATTACCATACATTTAATCACCATACATCTCCTAGTCAGACATTACCATACATTTAATCACCATACATCTCCTAGTCAGACATTACCATACATTTAGTCACCATACAAGGTTCTTCTTCCTGCATGTTGATTGTAACTGCATACAGTGGTTGCCCCAAAAGTTTTTCCTGTCCAAATACGACCTGTTATTACAACCATACATCCATCTGTGGTTTTTTTTTATTTACTTATTTTATTATTATAAAAGGATGCCATTTTCAGCATTTCAAATAAAGCAGGTTGCCATATTATTACTCTTACTAACAGATGCTCAAATCTCCATTTGAGGCCATTAACTCATATTCCAAAACGGTCCCTTTATTCTTGAACCTGTTGTTTTGGAATGAAAGGTTCCCTTTTGGAGATCTGGGCTTCTCTCCTATTGTCTGCAGTCCTCAATCATCCCCCCATCCCTCCCTCCACCCTAATTAAGGCCCTTTTCTAATGAGCCTGTCCTCATTGTGCTCCACCTCCAGAAGTACAGACACCATGAAGAGGACACGTCCCCCCAGGAACAGAGCTCTCCTCAGCTCACCGACGACACGCCGGACCCGGAGCTGGTCCAGGTGGCCGAGAAGAACATCTCGCAGATCGAGAACGTCCACGGCTACGTGGCCCACGCGCATATCTCGCCGATGAAGGTAAGACCTGGCTGACCAGAGCTTCTCCCACCAGTCCAGGCATGGACGGTTCCGTGCCTACCCTCCAGTCACCTGCAGGACATCTCATACATCTCATCATCCAAATGTCGCCAGTTTGTATAATTGACACACACACACACACACACACACACACACATACACACAGTTTGTGCCAAACGGGACGATTAACGGCCAAGACAGCGGGCCACGCAGGCCAAGCAGAGAGCTGTTTGGCACGGGGAGGATACTCGCCCTGCAGGGGGTTTAGACCCCCCCAGCACAACACACAGGCCACGCTTCCCCCTCTGGGGGGTCGGAGCTTTATTAGAGAGGCGCGGCTGACCACCCAGAGGGCCTCTCTTGGCTCTGGCGTACGAGTGCAGGGCGTTTCACGGAGCCGAGCGCCGCCTGGATTTAGAGACGCTCCGCCGGCCGAGCTCGCAGCGGTTCATTAAAATGGCGGCACGGTAGGCGTAGGCGCTGCGTCGGGGCTGTGGTCCTGCTGGCCGTGCATGTGCCGTAGAGGCTCGAAGCCGTCGCGCTCTTGCGTTTGATTGGCTTCCTTAACGTTTTGGCCAGGGTGGGCGGAGGCTAAATGCTAAACAGTGGGTGTTTGGTGTAGTGTGACGGTTTCTCTGTGATGAAAGGCGGTGAGATTTTACCCAGAGCCTCTACCGTTCCCCACCCATGATCAGAATCTATTTTTATTTAGTTTATTTAATTATTGTGGCTTCTTGGAGTGTTTGTGTGAAGCTGCCCAGGCGTTTTACTCAAGGTGAACTACAGTCGCTCTCCAATATGCTAACTGAAAGAGTGATTGTCTGGTTGTCTGAAGGTGTGTGTGTGTGTGTGTGTGTGTGTGTGTGTGTGTGTGTGTGTGTGTGTGTCACATGCATTTACGAGCACTCCTTCACTCCTTCCATGGCTTTCGCGCTCTAGTGCTTCGCGCTGCTCTCAGATTTATGACCCCCACCCCCTGCGCACTTGCTCAGTCTTGTACTTGCAACACACACACACACACACACGCTTAACACACACACACTTGATTCACGCCTGCCACCTCCCATAACCCTCAGCTATCTCGTTTAAACTCTAGACCCCTCCTTCCCAACGAGCTCCTCCCTCTACCCACCCCCACCCCCCCTCTACCCTCCCAGACACCCGCCTCCTCGGCCACGCCCTTGCCATGAGCTCACACACAGCAGGGCTCCACAAATCCGCCCGCCCCCCCCCTTGCACGGCGGTCCGTTCTCGCGGACCCTTCCTACGCCGCGGCCTTCCGTCGGGTCCCCGAGTGTCTCGTGGACTTGGTGAGTGGTTTTATCAGAGGGTCCAGAGTCTAATGAGCAGGAAACACCTTCCCCTCTAACGGACTCTCCTTCCTCGGTTTGATTAAATGCCACAGGTGCTATTGTGACTTGTGGAGTATATTCACCTAGCCGCACAGTATAAACAAGGCGTTATCGTTCGTGGTGATTAATCACCCGCCAACATTGTTTGGCACAAGACAAATAGTGTTGGCGGGGGGGAGAAACTTCTTGAGGAAACTGTCTGTAGTGTTGGAGATCAGGGAAGTGTCTCCATGCCGCACGGTGAAAGCCACGAGTGGGACTTTAGCTCCACCTTGTGGATTGTTCAAGTTATGGCTGATGTCCATAGATTTAGTGACTAACATGCATCTTGCTGGAACGAGTGATTTTTCTCTATTGATTTGCTTAAAGTTTATTCTGCACCGATATATTTTTACCATTGAGATAAAAGATCATAAAGATTATAAGATCACATCACATCCTGATTGAACAGCTTTCGTGATGTTTTGTGACAATAACTATGATGATACCAACCGAACTACAGCAATACTAGTGCTGTGTGTGTGTGTGTGTGTGTGTGTGTGTGTGTGTGTGTGTGTTGGTATTTTTACCAGTTGAAAACTAAACAGCAGAGGCAAACTGTCAGGAATTGCAGGAAGTGGTTTAATTTTTTTAATTATTTTTATTCTTCTCCCAGTACACTACAGATATGCTCATCGAACCAAATGTTACTGAGCACTTTACCTCCTCGTTCCACCACGTTTGCTGCTTCTCACGCTGTTCTCTCACGTGGCATTCGGGGTCGCGTCTCACGTCCATGCCTTTGGTCCATACTGCTTGCAGCTCTCATTCCGCACCAGAGTTCGTGTCCTGGTCCGAGGCCGACCGGCCCGATGGGTCTTGGCCCGCTTACGGGCACCAGGGCCCGAAAGGCAGCAACAAACCGAACCAACAGAAAGCTCACGCCAGGGTTCGTTTTAATCGAACCGAAGCTGCACACGCCTCAGCGTCCTCTCTTTCCACGGTCTCCCAGTATCTGTGTCTCTCCGTCTGCCTGTCTAGGCTGGACGTGGGGCTCTTCTTAAAGTCTGCCAGTTCTGTGTGCACGTGTGCGTGCGAGTGTTCTGTAAGCTGAACCGCGTGCCCCCCTCCCCCTGTAGGTTGACTCGTTGGAATGCATCTTTGAAGGGCCGCCCACGGTGGGGAGCGAGGATGCCTCCCCCACCCCCATGTGCCCTCACAGCCGCATGACGGTCCAGGTAACTGCCCCCCTCCCCGACCCCCCCCTGCCCCCCCCCCCCCCCCCCCTTTTTTTTTTTACAAGCTGGGGAACTGGCTGCAGCCATCTCTGTGTGCAGCAATTGAGCGCCGTGTCCCGTCGTGTCCCGTCGTCGTCCCGCTACGTGTGTGCGGGCTGCGTGGAAGGCGGGCGGAGGGTTGGGGCGGGGCGTCTGTGCTAGATGGCGCAGTTCCCCTCATGCATGACCTCACCGTCGTCTCACGTAGAGCCGCTCGCTGTAGTCGCTGTAGTTTGTGTGTTTACGACGCCACCCGCACCCGTCGTTGGGGGCCGCCTGGATCTCTTCGAGCTTCTGCCCTCTGATTGTTGCTTATGGCATATCGAATTGCTTTGGGTCATGAGGCATGTCCAGAAGCACATTTGCCTCTTTAAGTGCACGGCTGGGTGTGTTTGGAGCGCTGAATCATCGTAGAGCTAAGATCCCTGTAACCTTTTTACTGTGTGAATTTCTCTCCTGCATTAAACTAGGGTCGGTTCAGCTGGACGTGTGACTGGATCACTGGTATCTGTACACTAGTTAAGGTTCTAGTGGGAATGATTTCTTATTTGTGTGCTGTTTCCTGCTGGACGTTCATGGTTCAGTTGTGCTGGTGGAGAGAGGTGGTGTAAAGAGGTGGTGCTCACACCGTCGCGGCGAAGGCCGTGTCCCGCGGCGGTGTCATTCCGTCGTGCCGTCGATTAGCCTCGAGCCGCCACTCGTGTCCCGGGAATGACGTCGGTAGCGCTACATCTCCGTTTCTGCTGCCTCGATCGGCCGGACCCCCGTGCTCGTGCGGACGCAAAGTGACCCGAATTCCCCGGCCGGAGCTGCCCAGGTCCAACAGGAGAGGAGGGAACCCGGCGGGCGTCCGGACGGACGACGCTGCGCTGCACAAGCCCCGTCCGGATCTGAGGAAGGAAAGAGGAGATCGGACTGTAAACAAGAGCAAGACGCACGGATACTGCAGCCGGGGAGAGAGAGGGAGGGAAAGGGGGAGGTGGGTTGAGAGAGAGAGAGAGAGAGCGCACAGCAGCCCTGAAGTGGACTGAAATCGCTCCGTCAGGAGAGGCGATCAGGGTGCGGGGCGGGTGAGCCAGGCACTCGTGCTCGGCCCGGCGGTGTGGTGCTGACTCATACGGCGGGAGGAACCTGCAGCTGGCAACTCCGGGCTGAGCGCGCATCCCACCACCGCCGCCCACCGCTGATTGGACCCCCGTGCCAGTGAGTCGCGTCAGACACAGCTCACCGAGTTAGAGAGGGAGAGTAGGGGGGAGAGGGAGAGAGGGAGAGAGAGAGGAGGGGGAGTAAAGCAGCATTTTAGTGATGCGGAGACGGTGAAAACCTCTTCGTCTCCCTCAGTCTGCCTCTCGCTGTCTCTAGGTCTCTCGATTTCTCTCCGTCTCACTTTCTTGCTCACTCGCACGCTCGTTCTCTCTCTCCTTCCCTGCAGCAGCGGTGTGCGTCAGATCACCACCGTCTCTCTCTCTCTCTCTCTCTCTCTCTCTCTCTCTCTCTCTCTCACACACACCCTTCTCCGCCACTCATCGGAGGTCGCCGTAACCTGCCAGGCATGTATCCGTCGCCCGTGTGCTGGTCGTGCAGAGGCTGCCTCTGAGATGCCTGCGTAGGGAGAGTCGGAGGCGAACAGGTCGGGCCGTTTAGCCCCACCGGAGCGTGACCCTCCCCCCTCGCCCCCCCTCTCCCTCGCCCGTCCGCCCCCGCACGCCCGACCCACGATGCTCAACTCCGTGTGGTACGCCAAGAAGGTGGGGCGCCGCATCATGGGGACCCTGCGGAGGACCAAGAGGCTCCACCTGCACCTGCTGGTGAGTTCGGAGCGTTACGGCGTCCGTCGGCGGCGAACAAACGCGCACGAGGAGGTCGATGTTGTGACGGCACCCCCGGCGCTACTAACCCCCCCCCCCCCCCCAACCACCCTGTCTCCCCCCCACGCGGAGCGGGGTTGCCCTCCGCACGGACACCGACAGACACGTCACGCTTCACCGTGTTGATCTGTTGCGCACTCCGCGCAGAGCTCCGATTTATTAACGCGAGCCGCGGCTTTTGCAGAAATCGGTCGGGGCGAACGCCGAGTCGATTTGATGTGGCACGGCATTGTTGGGAATGATGGGAACGCTGGGGGGGTCGTGGTCTCTGGGGGGGGGGGGACACGGACGGACGAGCATGAGTTTTATTGCGGTGGTTGTCTGTGATGGCCAGTATGGCTGTGCACTCTAATGGGAGGACGTGGAATCCCACACCTCCTCATCCTGCTGCCTGGCAACCTGCGTGCTCCTGTCATGCAGCAGTGTGCGCTGTCTCTTCTACACACACACACACACACAGGCACACACACACAGGCACGAACGGCGTGTCACTGATGAGGCGATCCGGGCTTAATAAGCTCCGGTGAACGCTCTGCGTGCGATATCTGGAGGAAGAGGCTGTGTGCGTGACCTCTGCTGTCCGTCGTCGTGGTCTCGTGTGTCGTGTGCGTTTCACCTTCTGTTGTGATCAGCTCACCACAACAGCGCAGTAGTGCCACTACTACGTCTTTAGGGCCTCCTGACATCCTGTTCTTTCTTTACGCTGGAAAAATTCCTTCTTTCTCAAGATTGATGTTGGCCCCTCTGTGTGTGTGTGTGTGTGTGTGTGTGTGTGTGTGTGTGTGTGTGTGTGTGTGTGTGTATGTGTGTGTGTGTGTGTGGGGGGGGGGGGGGGGGGGGGGGTGTAAACGATGGACAGCACTGCAGGGAATACGAGGACGTAACCAATAACAGATCCCCACACGGGCTGCCCCTGTTTTGATCGCACAGCTGACTCTTGAGCAAGCATTTCCCAGACGACATCTGTGTGTCCCGACACCACGCGTTCAGGGCATGACCGCCGGTCGCAGGGCCTGACCCCGACATCGGCTGGTCTGATTTGCAGGCCATCGTTGGTGTGTCCATGGGTTGAAAATAAATATTCCAGCCTAATATTTCCTTTTTTCCCCCCACGGGGTCAGACTGTTCTTTTAATTTGTTGATATCTGCCTTTCCCGCCGTGCCGTTCAGGTTGGTCTAACTGTCAATTAGATGACAGCCGGGACGGTTTCACTCTTGCGGAAAAAAGAAAACTCTTTTAAATGAGTAATGCAGGGTCCTCACTGGGCACACATATACACACACAGTGTGATCAGGGGTAATTTGGAATGTTTTATTAATGTCTCAACACTTTCCCCTCACAATCTCTGGAAGAGGTCTGTTCGTTGAGGGATTGTCTTCCACCAGCCGCAGGAGCGTACGCTGAAATCTCCGCCGTAAATCACAAATCTGCGTCGCGATGACGAATCATTTCTGCTCGCCCGACGGCGTGACGGTGTGAGTGTGGCTGTTGCCGTGCCTCCCCCACACTAATGAACATGTCAGCATATGAGGCTGTGTGTGTGTGTGTGTGTGTGTGTGTGGGGGGGGGGGGGGGGGGGGTGTTTACCGAGGCGTCTGGCGCGGGCCGGGAGACCGGGGCTTGTGCGGGAAGTCCTGCTGGCTCTCTTAGATGTGCAAGCGGTTGCCATGGCTTTCGCTCCCGCAGGAGGGGAACCGGAGCCTGGCGACAAAATTACCCGACTCATCCGACACCTGTGGCACATCGCCGGAACGTTCTAGCTGGAATGGTCCCTTCGGCGCGGCAGAAGAGGAGATGAACCACGGCGTGTGTACCAATCCGAGCGTCCACCACCTTGGCCGAGGCCGGCTGACGGCTTCGAACCGTTTTTGAGGGTTTTAGATGGCTCGGACGTGAAACGATGCCGTTTTGATCCTCGCGCTAACGGTAGCTGGATTCTTTGCTCGGCCTGCGTGGTCGGTTCCATGGCAGCGATGGAGGATTTAAGATCGAAACAGGTTTGAGCCTGTTTGGTATGATTCCATAGTCACCGTTTGCTAACAAAAAGACTCGAACTCTAAACGAGCGAAGAATTGAGCAGTCTGCAGTAATTCAATTGCTGGCCTTCGCATTTCGGTTTGACTGATGATCTTCGGGGCGCACGACTGTATTACTATAGCAACCGTGGAAAGATTGAGTGCCAGCTCGCGACGTGTCCGGCGATTGATTTCTGTCTGTGAGTGTGCCGTCGCCAACTCTTCATGGAACACTGCCGGTGGCTGACTGAGCACACAGCCTCGCTTAGATATTTGCACTTCGTCTTCGACTCGGAATTCACTCTCTCCGTTGCGTCTACGCCGTTGGGTGCGGCTCGGCGCCTCGGCCGTCTCCGGGGAGCGTCCGAGGGGCTCTGGGATCACGAGGACGCAGCACAGATGAGACCGCCAGATACTGTCCCACACAGGAAGTCTCCGGCGTAATTAAGGAAGTCGTTTAGGAGCTCGCCGCGCTTCAGTCCCCGGGGCCGAGTAGGCGGTTCCGTCCCCCCCGGACGGCGGTACGGTCCGAAGCGGATCGTCTGCGCGGCGGCCATGAACTACATATTTGGAGGCAACACCTTGTACTCGCGGGGGAGCAGAGGCGGCAGCACCAGCTCGACCCACGGAGGCCCCGTGGGACCCCGCCTCCGGCACTGGTCCATGCGCAGCTCGTCCGAGGAGCCCGCAGAACCCGGCCGGTCCCCCTGGCGCCGAGTGCTCGCCCTCCTCGCCCGCCTCAACGCCTTTACAGACTGCGTCGCTGTCCGAGCCAGTCAGGTAAGGGCGCGCGCCCGTGTGTGTGTGTGTGTGTGTGTGTGTGTGTGTGTAGTGACCTGTAAATCCAGACACTCCGTGTCATCTGTGTTGAAGAAGAATCGGTTCCATCTTCCTGTCCTGTTGCTTGTGGACTCTTCATTACGATAATTTGGTTTGAATTGCACTTGGGCTTATTGAGGTCAATGTTGAACTTTTCTCTACTCTTGGAACTTGTGTTTTTTTTTAATCCAATATTTGAATCGAATGTATTAAACACAGAATCCTTTGGCTTACAAAAGTCCATCCAATCAGTTTTTAGCATCCAGTATACTGAACACAGAACTACAGAGAGCCACAATGTGTTGGTTATTCGCTGCCTCATCAACATTAAACAAAACCTGTTGTCCTCACATTAGGATAATGGCTATAAATTTGCATGCTCCCATTTCATTGGCTAGAATTCAAACAGTTGTGCTGCGGGAGTTTTCACAGGTTGATGCCACTGTTGATGTACTGGTCCAGTAGTTGCTATGGTGACACCACGGAGGCTGGTGATGGTTGAAACACATGCGTCGTGTGATTCATTTTCCTTTCAGCATTCTTTTTCATCTGAGCTTTTACCTCGTCAGCAACATCATAAGTTAATGTCTAGTAATGTAACGGTGTCGTCTGGCTGTGGCAATATCCATTACTTAATGCGCACCTCCCTTTGAAATGGAGTGACTTTAAGGTGCAAATAAGCTCTGGTCAGATGTAGGTCAGCAAGTAAAAACTTGTTCTATCAAGAAAAGAACATCTGTATAGTGATATTGTGTGTGTGTGTGTGTGTGTGTGTGTGTGTGTGTGTGTGTGTGTGTGTGTGTGAGTGTGTGTGTTCATTCATGTCAGAAAATGAGATGAAATAAAATACTTCCTTATGCAGACTGATAGTAAGGGCATGAGTGATGTGTTTACGTTACAAAATATTTTCTTGCCTTACTAATGAATATTAATGGATTATGGTTATATATGCATTGCTCATCACAATTTTATGCAGTGCATATTAACATTTAACATAAGAGTTTTTGCGTTATTCCCTGTGTGACCAGTAGGTGGCTCTAAAATCACATTAAACAATGTGCCGTTCTGCTGATCCTATTTCGAAAACAAATCTTAGAATATGCGGCTTTATACCCTGCCATTTTAACTGTTCGAACTTCATCATATTGTTGCAGTACATCAACACAACAAATATGGATCGGTTGATATGAACTTCCTCATCTATTAAGCACAATTAATCTGACATTTATAATTTAATATGCTCTTCTATATCACAATTGATGTATGCAGTATCTAATCTGGAAGTCATGTACAAATGTTTGAGTACACCAGCTTCAAAATGGTTCTTTTCCATCAGCTGACCCTGTTCTTCTCCGACTCGTATCCAGATCCACTTATGGTCCAACCCAGTAGCTCGAGTCGTCATGTCAACACTATCCCAGCTCCTCCTGTATTATTCATCCCTCTGTTCATAATTTAACAAATGTAAAGTCCCTGTGCGTCCAGACGCGGCGAGGAGCCATCTGTCGAGTGTGAACCAAAATTCCTCATAAACGCAGCGCTAAAAGACTTTTATTTTGCACAAGGCATCAAAGAAATGCTGGAGTGATCTTAGGAAGAGTGTTTGTGCAGTGAAGATCTCTCCTAACAGCCGTGCTGGCTTTAAAAAGCTGCACCCCCCCACCCCGCCTTAATGACACACTATACACAGTATGATGCCGTCTGTGCCTGAGCACACGTGTGTTGGGGGGAGCCCGTCAGACACGCGTGTGCTCCCTGGCACGGTTGCAGCGGGGCGGGCTGCATGTGCTACGAGCTCGGCATGGATTATTCATACCGGGAGGGAGCCCCTCCGCCCCCGGGCCGGCGTGCGCAGCAGAACCAGAATCAGCGCAAAGGGGGGTGAGACGGCCAGAAAGCGCGACGGTTAGAACGCGCTCGTGAAGGATCCACCGACACCACCGCGCCAAGCATGTCCACGTACGACCAAGTTCTGGGCTACACCTCTCATAGCTCCCATGGCACCAGGAGAGGGCTGCCCAACAGGCACTGTTGCCCAACGCCAGCGTCCGTCCTCGTGCACCAGCCGCGCCCCATGGCACCGCTGGTTGACCCCAGCTCCTGCACCCTGTCCGCCCGGGTCACCAACACCCGGGACAAGTCCCTCTACCTGCAGAACGGCATGAAGCAGAGGCCCACCAAGACCCCGATCACAGCGGCTCTCCCGAGAGAGAGACTCCCGGCCAGGGCCGGGCTGCCCTGGGCCAAGGTACGTGATGGACAGACAGAGGTGGCTAAAGAAAGACGAGTTTTTAAGTCGTGTCAGTTCTTCTTTGCGGCTCTCCTCAAGGGTTGGGTTGCTGAAGACCTTCCTTCCTTAAATGTGGATCGGTAAGAGAGACCGAATTGCTGCTGGTTGTTTGAAGTTCTGAAGCAAAAACCCGTCTTTGGATTTCAGCAGTTCTGGCCGTTGCTTTTTACCTGGTACATCAGAGCAAAGAGTGTGTGTTGTCTTGGGCAACGACTCCTGGCTGGCTCTCTCTTCCTGTGCTCTACTTTTGTACTTTCGGTACGTACAGCAGTAGCTACTAACATGCTGGTGTGTCCTATACACTTAACGCTGTCAGCAGACACGATCTGAACAGCACCGTGATGATTTCTCTTTCCCCTCGTGTTGGGTTTTGGCCTACATATGGTCAGAGGACTTCAGTGTCTGCTATGGAATGGTAAAGTAGGTCTCTGCTTGATGCAGTCGATGCGCACTGGTTTCACTGGTTTTACGGAGCCTTGTGACGGACCAGCAGGAGATATCTGCTCCTCTCCCCACTGCTCTTTCTCAGCTTCTAATTGGCCCTCAGCATTGTTCTGTATTGACCATTACAAAGGGTGTGTGTGTGTACGTGTGTGTTCATAATACATGCAGGCTTGCATATACGATGCTACAGAATAGGAAACCTGCGTCATTAGCCTCTCTTCCATGAAGGGTGGTGAGATCGTGCGGTCACCGTTCCAATCGAATCTCCACGCACACGTGGTCCGCCACAGAATGTTTACGCGGTTGTGCTCGGGAAGGCAGTACCGTTCAAGTGGGACGGCTTAATGACGTAGGGGCTCTCCGATTGGTCCTACGAAGAGGTGAACCTCTTGTAGCTTTCTCTCTAATGGCCGGTGTTCGGCGCTTGAAGTACATGCTATGCTGTTTAGCGAAGGTACAAAGCGCTTAAACCCGTCACAATTCCCAGTGATCCCTCTCAGACGCTTGCAGTGCAGGAGTGGTTTAACAGCAATGAGTGCCAAATATTTCTCACATCCAGATTTCCAGCAGTAGACTCAGAAAAATAAACCACTGCCAATCTCTGCAGTGCGGAATGGGTCGGAATGGTGCAGAATAGTACGGAATGGGTCGGAATGATATGGAATGGCCTGACATGTCCTTAGTAACAGTTTGGCCCCAGAGTGGAAAAGAGGCTATTGTGTTTTGAGTTGTCCTAGTGTTGTTGAGTAATCGATCAAACAACCGTGGAAACTGAGCTAACTGTGTCATGACATATTTAGATTGAGACTGGTGTTTGTAGAGTGTACAGTGGAATAAAGGGTTAGAACACTGAACCAAACCCAGCAGTGTGAGCTTGGTGTGTTTAAGGGTGTTTGTGGGTGTGTGGTGGAGAGAGAGAGAGAGAGAGAGGGGGGGGGGTGTCTGACTCCAATACCTGTTTAGTAATAAGTAAAGAGGAAATGCTCTTTTCAAAACTTACAGTTCATAGTTTGGTCTTAATTGATTTCAGACTGTAAAGGACTGGAGTTCCTGTTCTGTGCTCATCCGTCTGATTTTCTTGCTTCTAAAGATACAGGTTCATCTACAGCATAATTTAACATATTTACAATAATTCAGTAAAACACTCTACCCCTGTGAGAGGATTCGGCTAGAACAGTGCATAGATGAAACTCGTGGTTGCATGTGCTGTTTGATAATGGATTCAGAGTGCAAGACGACCATTTTACTGTTTATGGGATTAAACATAAATATGGGGACGGTGGTGCTTTCTTCAGTTTTGGAGGAAGGAGGTTGGAAATGTGCTACGTGTGTGTGTGTGTGGTGGGGGGGGCAGCTTAGGGCTGCCTCTGGGGATATGGCAGAGCTAAGCTGTGGACATCTGCCTTGTGAAGCGTGCTTCCATGATGTATGTGTGTGTGTGTGTGTGTGTGCGTGTGTGTGTGCGCGCGTGAGCACGCAGGTTCTGCGGACTCCGATGTTCATACATATATGTAGTCTAATCTCACTCTTTCCAATAATAGCACTCTTGGCTTCACTTTCTAGGGATTAGTGCACTTTCGTGGTATTTGGGTGCGACGTGGTCAGCAGCTGGTGCGGAGTGGCGCTCACCTGCTGACCTCTTCAGTTCTCTCTTCACCGCTCGACCTATCGACACAGCGTGCTCCCCTAAAACCACACGGCCCACTTCACACACACCCACAGCTCCACACCCACTGAGACGGACCACCTGCACACACACACAGGCTCACGACCCCCGCGCGCGCACACACACACACACACACACACACACACACACACACACACACACACACACACACACACACACACACAGGCTCACGACCCCCGCGCGCACACACACACACACCCACCTCTCGCCGTTTGGGCCCTCCCTGTGTATTGCTGTTGTGTATGCATGTGACCTGACCTCTGACCCCTGCTATTGTTCAGCAGACAGATGCCGCCCCGCCCTCCGCCCCCATAATCCCCGTGATCCCAATCTCGCCCGTCCCAGTGGAGACCGCCGTCATCCCTTCACCGACGTCACAGGTCTTTTATTTTTTCATTTTTTCCCCTCCTTTTCTGTCTCTTCCACTCTTCCCTCCCTCCCACCCTCCCACTCTCACTTCCTCTCATTCCCTCTCACTCTTCCCCTTCTCTCCCTCCCTATCTCTCATTTCCCTGCATCTCTCCATCTTTCCGTTGATCATTTTCTGTTGGTTCCTGCCCTTCCCGTGCCATTTTGACAGGCCTAGAGAGATAAAGAGAGAGAGAGATCATCACTGATCTTTCTCCCAGGAGTGCCGGCGTGCATTCATGCTCCAGTACTGCATATTCTGTAGCGTGAAGTGCCACGTACGTATGTGCGGCCCGCGCGGCCGCCTGGGCCCCAACACGCGGCTGCTCCTCTGCTGGTGTCGCGGGTCGCGGGACCCTCTGACGGGGCTGCATCTAAATCGCCTGCTTTCTCTTGCAGGCAAATCCTCCCCCTGTCGTTGTGAACACAGAGAACTTGGAAACAGCCCCATATGTAAGTCACTCTCTTTTTTTATATTTATATATTTTTTTCTACAATGTCTCGCCTGCCCGGTTAGGAAATATAAAGTTGTGCATTTCCTTATCGGCATGTTATTTGTGGAAGTGCGGTGCAGGCCGGTGGATACACCCCACGGATGCCCTATAGCAGTTAACCTTACTCGAAAGTAGAATGGCTCTCCACAATCCGTGACCTGTCTAGGCCCCGTCAAATAATGCCAACACCGGTGCTTAGCGTCTAAATGGGGTTCAGGACACTGTGTGGCAGTGTGCTTTCACTTTTGAAGATGTTTTGTTCTTTTCACATGATCTCACGTGGCCAGCCAGCCTCTTTCCGCTCCCTCTTGTAGTCCCCCTGGGGGGCGGGAGCATACTGAGTGGGCGTGGCCTGCTCCGGCGCTTAGTCGTCCCTCTGGGAGGAGCCTCTGAGCACCATATGGAACCCCCGGGGGACCCACATCCTTTTTGTGTCTCGTAATTGGGGTCCCTGTAATTGATCTCCACGCGGAAATCGTGGCGTAGAGGAAAGACGTGAGCGCGTGCGTTTAAGAAACTGAGCACTAATGAGGCTGATGAAGTCGAGATGATTTTTACGGCCTTCGGGTTCTGCTGAAAGCGTGTGCAGCGCGGTGCTGTCCGTGGTGCTGAAATCGAGTGGAACCTGGTCATGCTCTCCAGGCAGTGCTCAAGGCCCAAACGTTCGGTCACTTCTGCCATTTTGTGTGAGGAGGTAATTTCATCCACATTTCTCTGACGTGGTGCATAAATACCTTGACTCTTATGAACCAATACCCATAGCTACAAAGCAGAAAGATCCTGAGGGATAAAGATCAGGTCCCGCCCGCCAGTCCCGCACGGCAGTAGCACAGTCCTGCAGCAGTGAAAAGTCGAGCGAAGACGCTATAGAGATGACCCGCTCCGCGCACAGTCTCCCTGGTGCTGGAGGCTGGACGTGCTCCCTGTGTGCCTGGGGAGGGCAGGCGTCACTCTCTAATGGCTGCGCTCCACGTAGATCCTTCAATAACCAAGTGGTGTAAATATTTAAACGCCGTTACGCGAGTCAGCAGGAGAGTTTGATTTCCGGTGTTTGTGCGGAGCCGGTGGCTGGTACAGCCGTTCGCAACGCAATGGAGTTCTTACACTATCTGGTACGTACCTCAGAGTACACGGGTTCAGGGAAAAACTGGAAGACAGCAAGGCAGAAGGCACACGGTTCGGGGCGGGATGTTCGGTTCTGTGTGACTTGCACTGCTGTTAAGGCTCTTTTGGCTTGAGGCGCCGCTTGTTCTGATTGACAGCTGGGAGAGAAACCTGGATGAGGTGGGCTGTCCAGGGAGTGGTGTGTGTGTGTGTGTGTGTGTGTGTGTGTGTGTGTGTGGAGCTCAGATGGGCGTGCAGTCTTGTCGGGGGTCACAGTAACGGGTCTGTTGTCCCGTGATCAGTGTTCCTGATCTCACCAGCGGCTCAGTCGTGACGCACGCCACACACACACCAAGTTGAACTGAAAACGGAAGAACTGAAAATTGCTGTGTGTGAGTGAGTGTGTGCGCGCGTGTGTTGTGACTTGTCAAAAAAGGGAGAACAATGTCTTTGGAGAACATCCCCTGAACATTGAGTATAATCTCTAAAATCTGAGGTGCAGTTTGCATTCTGCGGTGTGCGTATATGTGTGTGTGTGTGTGTGTGAGTGAGAGAGACAGAGAGTGATTGACAAAATACTTTATTACGAACCTTTTATTTATTTTCTTTGAAATGGAGGCCATGCTTTGGTATTTGTACTGCAAAACGATTATGCCGTCCATCTGAAAACATTTCCATAAATTTACAAAAATTAGCTGTTAATAATTAGCACATATCGCCTTCCATTAGGCAGTGGCTGGACATCAGTGTAGAGACGGTGTATCATCTGTGTCTTCTGGCATCTGCCACCCGTCTCCCAGCCCTCAGCCATCACGTAGATTAGCAGGTCGTAGGTGAGAGGTCGAGATGGCACCGTGCCAGCCGCCACTCTTCAAGAACAAACAAAAAACAAACAAAACAGCACAGTGAGTTATAGCGCCTGTCGTTATTCAGTCTGGGGGGCCGTTGGCCTTGATATGGATTTGATTCCAGTTTCTGGTCTAATATGGCGCTGATGGCTTCAGTTTGATGACTGTGACCTCAGGAAACCCCCAGTTAGCTCCATCAAAACGATGACCCAGTGGGCCGCAGAGAAAAATCCCATCATGGTTTGAGCTCGTTTTGCTTTTTTGTACATCGTGTCTTGTGAATATTGCAGCAGACAGCATGAGTTTTGCAGCCATCCGCTTATAGCCAAGGCGACTTGGTCCCGTGTTTTGTTACTTGTTCTGAGAGTTGGCTCCTTCGATCGATGTTCGGACCCTCCAGACATTCTTTTAATATGCTATATAACATCTGTGTGTTTGCCTCGAGGTCAACGGCACAGAGGCGGACTACGAGTATGAGGAGATTACTCTCGAGCGGGTGAGTGGACCTAGTATTGTCACCATTTTGTGTGTGCGCATGAGCGTGTGTGTGTGTGTTCCCAGTGGTGTGCTCTCCTGGTTTAGGCATCGACGGATCTGCAGAGCTTGGCCAGTGAGAATACAACTCCGTTATCGACCAGTCAACATCGGCCCGGGCAAGGCCGCACGTAGCACACTAGGCCAATTTGATGACAAAGCGTGGCGATAAATCGAAAGTCTGTGAACAGGATGTCGTCTCTTCTAATTCGATTAATTTGCCGTAATTGCCACCCAGCACGGTGCCCTGTGAGTTCAGGGTCAACAGTAAACATATATGAGCCCCTCAGATTGAGCTGCACGAGTTGTATTTTGGGCACATCAAACTTGGTGTTTTGCATTTTTACTCTCCTTCCTCTTATTTACAATCATGTCAGGTAACGTGAAACACACCAAACGCTCCTGCTAAGTTAAAGCCCAGTAATTAAATTGCCAGATGTCCGCAGTAGCAGTGGAGGTCCAGCCAGCCAATACAGTCGTCTGACCCGACAAACAAGCCTTATCTCTACTGTTACCAGGGAAAGGGAGTAGTTGGGCGGGGTGCACAATCTTGCTTTTCCTAGCTGTGACGTAATCCCAGAGACGTAATCCCAGAGACGTAATCCCTGGCTGGGCCTGTGGCTTCCTCTGTCCTGGTGTCTCTGTATGTAGCACGGACTGCGTCGTCCTCTCTAGCGCATTATTAACATGGCATGAATAAACAATGGGCCTCTCACCAGGCCGTCACAGGGTGTCTTCACGCCCGGCTCTGTTTCACGCCCGCTTCGCTCAACCGCCACCCGCACACCTCCCCCTCGGCCTATCGGCATTACGGGGGGTGGGCTTTGTGCATGCAGACGTGTACACACACACACACACACGCACACACACACACACACACACACACACAGAGCCACCTCCAAATAAGATGGTCACCAAACGAATTTATAAGTGGCAGAACCGTCCCACCAAGCTCCATCTCGCCCTGAGTTTCTGGTCTCGCCCCGTCTGCAGGGGAACTCGGGCCTGGGCTTCAGTATCGCCGGCGGCACAGACAACCCGCACATCGGAGAAGACCCCAGCATCTTCATCACCAAGGTCATCCCCGGGGGCGCCGCGGCCCAGGACGGCCGGCTGCGGTAAGTGCGAGGGGGGCGCGCAGGGATCCGTGGGGCCCGAGTCTGCTGTCAGAACCTCATTAAAACTGCAGCAGTTACGGGGACACAGGCGGAGCCCGGAGAGACAGCGATGATGGGCCACCAGCAGCACCATGACAGGCAGCCACTAGGAGACGGACCACCACACACACACACACACACACACACACAAACACACACACCCGGCCCGACCGGGGAAGGGGGTCTGTGCATCTGACTCGGACAGATATCTGGTTGTCCTGTGAAAAATCATTTGCACCTTACACACACACACACACACACACACACACACACACACACACACACACACACACACACACACGATGCAAGAATGGGGACTAAACATCTAATTTGATGGATGTGTGTCCTTGAGTGGATTAGCTCTCTTTAGTGGGTGTGTGTGTGTGTGGGTGTTTGCACGTGCCTGTGTACAAGCATTTACAGGACAGGATGATGGTCATGGCTGTGTGTCCCCATTAGAGCAAATGGTATCTGAGGTTCACACAAGTAACAAAAACAGGAAATTCTGTCCATCACTCTTCACACAGCCTCGTACATGTATGATCTACTCCTTACACGCCTCATACATGTATGATCTACTCCTTACATGGCCTCGTACATGTATGATCTACTCCTTACACGCCTCGTACATGTATGATTTACTCCTTACATGGCCTCGTACATGTATGATCTACTCCTTACATGCCTCGTACATGTATGATTTACTCCTTACATGGCCTCGTACATGTATGATTTACTCCTTACATGGCCTCGTACATGTATGATTTACTCCTTACACGCCTCGTACATGTATGATTTACTCCTTACACGCCTCGTACATGTATGATCTACTCCTTACACGCCTCGTACATGTATGATTTACTCCTTACACGCCTCGTACATGTATGATTTACTCCTTACACGCCTCGTACATGTATGATCTACTCCTTACACGCCTCGTACATGTATGATCTACTCCTTACACGCCTCGTACATGTATGATCTACTCCTTACACGCCTCGTACATATACTCCTTACACGCCTCGTACATGTATGATCTACTCCTTACACGCCTCGTACATGTATGATCTACTTCTTACACGCCTCGTACATGTATGTTCTACTCCTTACACGCCTCGTACATGTATGATTTACACGGCCTCGTACATGTATGATCTACTCCTTACACGCCTCGTACATGTATGATCTACTCCTTACACGCCTTGTACATGTATGATCTACTCCTTACACGCCTCGTACATGTATGATATACTCCTTACACGCCTCGTACATGTATGATTTACTCCTTACACGCCTCGTACATGTATGATCTACTCCTTACACACCTCATACATGTATGATTTACTCTTACATGCCTCGTACATGTATGATCTACTCCTTACACGCCTCGTACATGTATGATTTACTCCTTACATGGCCTTGTACATGTATGATCTACTCCTTTCTGCAGGGTGAACGACGTGATCCTGCGTGTGAACGAGGTGGACGTGAGGGACGTGACCCACAGCAGAGCCGTGGAGGCGCTGAAGGAGGCCGGCTCGCTCGTCCGCCTCTACGTCAGGAGGAGAAAGTCTGTCTCCGAGAAGATTGTGGACATCAAGCTGGTTAAAGGACCCAAAGGTGTGCCCGTCCTCACGCCCGTCTAGCCCCCCGTCCACACGTGCCGCTCGACGTACTTGTTACTGTACTGTAGGAATTAATACTGTATTGAGTGTTGTTTGTTTTTTATTAGGTGTACAGAAGGAATGAGGGATAGATAGAAGGATTGATGGAAAAATAGATGGATAGATGGTTGGTTGCTTGATGCATGAATGTGGGAGCAGAGGTTTCGTGGGGCGGCGGTCCAGGTCACATGCTGGGAAGAAGCCCCTCCCTCTGCTCTTCAGTCTCGGGAGACCTCTGTACCTCCCTGTCACGCTGCGCACAGCAGTGCTGCTTCAGAGCTCCGCCCCCCACCTCTCCCCCCCCCCCCCCCCCCCTTTTTACCGCAGCAGCCCGTCTCGGAGCCTGCGTTGCCGTGGCAACCCTTCCCCTCCCTCCCCCTGTCCTGTCCTCTCTGGTTCTTCAGGTTTATGATCACAGTGGCGTTTGTTTGTTTGTTTGTTTGTTTGTTTGTTTGTTTGTTTGTTTTTATTTATTTTCGGCGGACTGCAAAAGGTTACCTGGGCGGCTGGTGTTTTTTGAAGTAGTGACGGCTCACCGCATTAGACAGATTTACTGTAATCATGGTGGCACTCTCTGTGTTTATAAACCTTTTTCCCCTTCACATCATACCCAATTTACCACTGCACTGTGTTATGAAAGCATCATCACCGACCTCCTCCTCCCCCCTGTTTCGCCATCTTGGTCCGTCCCAGGTCTTGGCTTCAGTATAGCAGGGGGCGTAGGGAACCAGCACATCCCGGGGGACAACAGCATCTACGTCACCAAGATCATAGAGGGAGGAGCGGCACACAAAGACGGACGGCTGCAGATAGGAGATAAACTTCTGGCTGTGAGAACATATCAGCACTCACCAGATCACACACAGGAAGCTGTTTGCTATTAGCATTAATGCAGACTGTGCATTAATGCAGTGTGTGTGTGTGTGTGTGTGTGTGTGTGTGTGTGTGTGTGTGTGTGTGTGTGTGTGTGTGTGTGTGTGTATTAGGTGAACAGCACGTGTCTAGAGGAGATGAGCCACGAACAAGCTGTGACCGCCTTGAAAAACACGACAGACGTCGTCTACCTGAAGGTGGCGAAACCCAACGCGGTCTTCATGAACGACAGCTTCGCTCCTCCGGACATCACCAACTGTGAGCACCACCTGCACACCCTCACTAATAAAAGTCACTTTTATACACATTATCGTTGGTAATCACTGGGTGGGTCCTAGAGCCTGCCAGATTACAGCAAACACTGTAACATGAAACGTGGTCACACTGATTTTAATACAATCGGTTACAACATGAAACACTCGTCACGCTGATTTTAAGCATAAGGGTTTAAACATTTATTGCTGAAAAGGTTCCTTGCAGAGGAATTCACCTTATTTCACATTTTACCCCTCTAACAATTTACTGGATAATTTCTATGGTCAGTTTTACATTAATAATGTTATAAACTTAACCTATAAATAGGTTATGTTCCTTTATAAATAATATCTTAAAGGTAATTTACATCAAACCTCCCCATTGCTTTTGAACTCAATTCAGTGGCCAAATCCATATTTACACACATTGTACGTGTGTCTCAGATGTCAGGGACACAAACGTTCCTCGTAATTACTTTGTAGAGACCAAAATAGCATTGCGTAACGTAAGGCTGCCACGATTAGTCGACTAGTCACGATTATGTCGACTAATTTAATAGTCGATGCGTCGTGTTTTTTTTTTTTTCTCTCCATACTGCTGTGGTCGCGTCTGCCTTTCTGTCCCTAACACACATGCGCAGTAGTGGAAACCGAGGTAGACAGTGGACGATATCCCAGGACATTATACAGACTGGTATCATGGCTACCCAGCTACGGAACTCAAAAGTGTGGGATCATTTTCCGTAACCGGGTTCCGAAATGCGTGCAATATCTGCAAGGCAGAACTTTCCTTCCACGGCAGCACAACCGCGATGTACGAGCACCTGAAGCATGTTGTGGCTTATTATGACAATGATGAAGAGGGACCGTCATCTCTGTAATCTAAATCGCTAGTTAGCTGCTAACGTTACCGTAAACAGAGCGCTAACTTTGTACTTACCTATCGTGGTAACTGTAAAAGATAACATTAGTGATGGCGATTTGTTAGCCTTAGCACGCATTCGTGTGTTTTCTGTAACGTCAGTGAGACCAAAACTTTATTTTTGTGAATAATTCCTTAGTTTCAGGTACTTACCTAATTTGATTTATATGTAGCTACGTTTGATGCCAGAGACAAATGAAAGAAAGAAAAACCTAAAAAAAAAATTCTTTATTATTGTATTTATTTTTGCGTTGTTTAAGCCAGTGCCTTATACTTATTTTAATAATTGTTGCAACAAGTTGCATATTTCATTAAAGGTTTAATGAACTATGATCTTAATTGTTTTTATTTTTAGCTGAAATCTAATGATGATTATATAATAGCAGTTGCATTCTAGTGTGATAAGCTGTATGTTTTATATTCAATTAACGCACGATCCGATTAGTCGACTAATCATAAAAATTAATCGGTGATTAGTCGACTATAAAAATAATCGTTTGTGGCAGCCCTAGCGTAACGTAACGTCAGAGTATTTAGTGTTCGGTTGTTGTTGTTTTTTTTTTTCTGCCGTTCCGCTTCTGTTTTCACTCTGCCGTGCCGTGACCAAAGAGCACACCGTTTTTGCAGAGCTGCGAAATACGCGACGCGTTTAAGGAATGCGTTCGTGGAGGAGGTGAGGTCGTGTCTGACGAGCGTCGCTTTGAAGGCGCCGTCTTTGTGTTATCTGCATCATCCGAGGGGTCGTATTGCTCCTGGTCAATTCAGGCACCTTTGGGAAAGAGTGGAAAATGAACTCTTGCTTTTTGGCACGATGGACAATATCCTACCAGCAACAGTAACTGAAACCAATGCAGCCAGCAAGCGTGTGTCACTGAAGCTGCTTCCTGTTTTTAAACCAGTGAACGACTGGTGAGGTTTATCCTACCTCCAGCACCCCAGAGAAGAACGTGGTTCTAACAGGAATATGCTGGCATAGTGCTAATTCAGCATGCATAGACGGATGGGGGCGTAGGTGCTGTTGTTTGCAAGTAAGGATTGTATAAACAAGGCTAACAGAGTTTCATTTGAACTCCTACTACTGGTGCGGGTCCATTAAACAACATTTAAAAAGCACATTCATCTCCATGTAACTGAAATCCCTGTGGCATTTAAGATGGACCTTAAAGCCCTTTCGGGCTGATTCAGATCAAGTGTAGCCTGACGGGCATTTTAGACCAGCCATTCCCAGCGGCCACGGGAATCTCGGTGCAGCGGCCTGCGTGTAGGGCACCGCGTGGTGCTGTGTCACACCCAGGATATGAGAGAGAGAGAGAGAGAGAGAGAGATGGGGTGGAGGCAGAGACAATGGGAATGAAGGGAGAGAGAGACGGAGCCATATTAGTTTACTGCTCAGCGTTTGAGCTCCTGCAGGTGTCCCTCCCCTCAGCTCCACGTGTAAACAGAGCCTTCACAGGAGAGGAGGTTCACCACAGCCCCGCAGGGACCATCACTCGCCGCCGCGCAGCTGGCAAGGAGAGCCCGGTACCAACCAAACTCCCAGAACAGCTGGACCAGGAGGGTGAGAAGGGGCAGGGGCGTCTGAGCCTCCGCCAGCACGGGGCCCGAGGTGCCGTGGAGCTCAGTGGCAGCGTTTGTGGGACCTGATCCTCTGACGATTAGGTCTCTGCACCATAACGCTGACTCATTACTGTCAGTATCAGCTATCTTTTGAGATCCAAGCGGCAAAATTTGACTTTTCTTTCGATTTTTTAACGTTTTTTTTTTTTTTTTGCGTACACTTGGCAGATGTTTGCCGTCGTCCGAGGCACGTTGCTTTGAAGTTTGATGTTGCTTTTTCTCTCTTACCTTCAGCTTATTCACAAAACATGGAGAACCACATCAGTCCGCCGGCCTTCCTCAGCCAGCCGCCGGCCCCCGACACCCCCGGGCCCTTCTCCCCCAGCCCCAAGCCCCCCGACACCCCCGGGCCCTACTGCCCCAGCCCCAAGCCCCCCGGCGGGGAGGACGACATCACCAGGTAGGGTCCCTCCCCTGCAAAACTCAGACCGCACACACTCAAGCTTCTGTTGTTGTTATTGTCTTGCTTTGTCATCATTACTCTAGTAACCTTTAACAATATGGTGGGCAGGTCAGCTTTAGACATGTATTTTTCACTCTGTAGTGGCAGTTTGTCGGTTTAAGCACACAGACACTGATGAAGTGAGTGAATGTTTCTTCGCCACGAGCACAATGAAAGCAGGATGAAAAAAAAAACACCTCACAATGACGTTACGGTGTCCGTTTACTCCTGCGGGGTGACGCGTAATTGCCAGTTGCCATGGACACCGAGCGCAACACAAAAACGTCGTTTTACTTTTTTGAAGTTCGGCGATCCGCTTTGACGTGTGACGTATCAAAAATTCAGTGCTTCACCTCCCGAGGAGCCGAGACGTCACCAGCACACGGGACGGGGGAGGGAGGAGACCAGTGTCGGCTTACCAGTTCACCTTCCACACATAGGGTGACCTTCAGGGCTTCAGCATGGAAGCTACCAAACACGATAGCAGCAACCATTTCCCCCTCCCTCTCTCTCTCTCACTCATCTCTCTTTCCCTGTCTTCCTCCCTCCCTCTCTCTCATCTCTCTTTCCCTGTCTTCCTCCCTCCCTCTCTCTCATCTCTCTTTCCCTGTCTTCCTTCCTCCCTCTCTCTCATCTCTTTCCCTGTCTTCCTCTCTCTCTCTCACTCATCTCTCTTTCCCTGTCTTCCTCCCTCCCTCTCTCTCTCACTCATCTCTCTTTCCCTGTCTTCCTCCCTCCCTCTCTCCCTCTCTCTCATCTCTCTTTCCCTGTCGTCCTCCCTCCCTCTCTCTCACTCATCTCTCTTTCCCTGTCTTCCTCCCTCCCTCCCTCTCATCTCTCTTTCCCTGTCTTCCTTCCTCCCTCTCTCCCTGTCTTCTTCCCTCCCTCCATATCTCTCTCTCTCTCCCTCCCTCTCTCTCTCTCACTCATCTCTCTTTCCCTGTCTTCCTCCCTCCCTCTCTCTCATCTCTCTTTCCCTGTCTTCCTTCCTCCCTCTCTCTCTCATCTCTCTCTCCCTGTCTTCTTCCCTCCCTCCATATCTCTCTCTCTCTCTCCCTCCCTCTCTCTCTCTCTCTCTCATCTCTCTCTCCCTGTCTTCTTCTCTCTCTCCCTCTCTCTCTCTTCTTCCCTTCCCCTCCCTCTCTCCTGGGTAGCGTGAGTGTTTGGGAACAGCATATCTCTAGTTTCACTCCGTGTGAGCCGGCACACAAACAAAATCACATCCGCCCATCGCGCGGCCTTATTCGGGCACTGAAGTCCGAGCCCTGGGGCGGAGGTGCCGCGGGGCAGACATGAGCCACACACGAGCCTCGTTATCGCTGTGGCGTTTTAACGAGCTCCAAATGTAACGTCGTTGGCTCGTTTTCATAAAATCACGGTGTCACCAAGACTCTGGTTTGTCAGCAAATGAATATCCAAGAGTGTTGCAATCGGGTGTAATAACTGATTCAATTAATCTGATTTTAGACGAGAATTTGAAAATGAAGCGAGACTGTCGCGCGTGGCCAAAGTGTCTTTCGAAAGAGGATGAACACTCAAGCAAATAACAGTGTACAACTGCCGTCTTCCTAAAGATATATCGCCATGACATTTTGAACTGTAATGAGCTTTGACTGAACGGTATTTGACCTTATAATCTGCGTATTTTACTGTAGCGTTGCCAGGGGGATCTCTTGTCATTCAACTCTGTGCTTTGCGCAGTGGAGTAGACTCAGGGCTGCACTGCCCTCTGGAGGCCAGTCAACAGTACTGCGTCTGCAAACAGCACTCTACCTCTTACAGATCGTGGCTGCATTTTGTCTTGTTTATGAGCTGAATAGAAGGCTTGCTCGCACTCTATTGGGGGGGTTCCGAACTTTGCAGTGTTTACAGAGGTCAACCACTTTTTTATGCTGTTTTTCAATACCAGTTTTGAAGATAAATTTTTGTCTGTGTGAGTTAGGTGTTAGGCACACCTTTGGTAGAAATATGACTAGTGTGTGTGTGTGTGTGTGTGTGTGTGTGTGTAGAGAGCCCAGGAAGGTGGTGCTCCACCGCGGGGCCACAGGGCTGGGCTTCAACATTGTGGGCGGCGAGGACGGAGAGGGCATCTTCATCTCCTTCATCCTGGCGGGCGGCCCCGCCGATCTGAGTGGAGAGCTGAGGAAAGGAGACCGCCTGGTCTCTGTGAGTGGCCCCGAACACACACACACACACACACACACACACACACACACACACACACACAGCACAGAGAACCTCCAGCATCACAGGCTGTCTAGACACAGAGCTACAGCCAGTTTATAAACGTCTGACAAATGAAATGGCTGTATAGACGAGACGGGGGCTAACTGCATTAAGTTGAGCTTTGTTGCTCTGTGTGCAGTAGGGCTGCGTATACATCACATCAATACTGTCATCATAGCATCACATTATTAATATTACAGCACCATATTATTATTACATTTACATTTGGGCATTTAGCAGACGCTCTTATCCACAGTGACTTGCGTAGATGGGTCAGAATTCAAGACACCCTTGAACCAGAATACTGCTAAACTACAGGAATCGATGGCATTACCTAGTATTGCAAATAAACACAGGCTTAGACTTAAACAACAGGAATTAAAACTAATACCTAGAAATGTAAATAAACATAGACATAAATAAACATTGTACACGGACAACAAGTGCTATCTGTAGCGTCAGCGGTCACCAACAAACTTAAATGACCATCATCACGACGGTCCTGATTACTCATGAACACCTCCGGCTCACGTGAGGCGGGATCGTGTGAACACCCCCCCTCCCCTCACCGGGCGTCTGCCTCTCCCCCAGGTCAATGGCGTGGACCTCCGCAGTGCCACTCACGAGCAGGCCGCCACCGCCCTGAAGAACGCCGGCCAGACCGTCACCATCATCGCCCACTACAGACCAGAGGGTGAGTCTCTCCTGTCCGGCTGAGTTACTGACCAATCAGACCGCTGTCCCAGGGACCCGTCCGTCTTCGGCAGAAATCCACTCCGCCGGGCTGTTGGTAGAGCGCTGTCCCTGTCTGAATTAGAGTCCAGTAACCCTGTGAAACTGCATTTGATTATGTGTAAAGGTTGTGTTGTTTTGAAGGGTCTGTTGACTGAATCATGATTGCGTCCCGGTGTAGTTTCATGTCTGTGGCGTCTGTACTGATCTGCTGATCTCCGCTCTGCTACTGACCTAGATTAATCCCAATCTCTCGGAGCATAAGCCCTGATTCAGCTGTCCTGTCTTAGTCAGATTAGATTATGATATGCAGCTCTTTTGGCTAAATTATGCTAACATGCCTTGGGTTATTCCGCTGGCTCTTTCGCTCTATTGCGATCGCGAGGATGTTTCCGAGTCCGGCAGGATTTCTGCAGCCGTCGATGTCGCCCGGACCGGCGGACGTGCTTCCATTCCCGCAGAGCCCATGTGGTCATGCCCCGGCTCCGGCTACCGACCGGCTCTGACTGGTTTGCTCCGTACGTGCGCAGACGTGCCGCTACCGCATGCAGAGCCGACGGGCAGTTTACGACGGAACGGTTGCGAGGATCCGTGACGTGTCCCTGGAGGATGTAGCACGGCTCCTCGATGACCTGGAGGTGTGGGTGGGGTGAAGCGTGTTGCACATAGGCTTCGTGGCACGGGCCGGTGTGCTTTGTGTCGAGGCATCAGCACACAGGTTTGCTGGGATCATAATAGCACACATAGAGTGTGTGGACATTTGTTAAAAGGACAGTTTAGCACAGCCTTTGATACTGGGCGATGGAGAGAGGGGGAGAGAGAGAGGGGGAGAGAGATAGAGGGAGAGAGAGAGAGAGAGAGAGAGAGGCAGGACAGTGGGCCCTTTTCAATCCACCTCTCAGCTGGAGTGTGTGAGAGCTAGAGGGTGTGTGTGCGAGCACGTGTGCGCACGTGTGTGAGGGGGAACGGGAGAGTGCAAGCTAGCCTGCACATCCAGTGGAACTAGTGGAAGCACCCTATTAGGGAACGTCCTGGAAGTGCGCACTTCTCTAGAAGGACGCAGGGACCGTAAGTAGTGCCCTATGTTCACTCCTGAGCAGCAGACGTAGGGGCCAGATGAATGTTATTTTGATGCGACTTGTTGACTTTCTCCTAAAGCGTGCTCTTCAGCTACTTGGAAGGATTACGTTGTTTTTAAATTGTTATTCTTCAGTGTTCTGCTGGAATGTCTGGCTGGCTTTGATCGTTTCCTAGTCCTGTTTAATGGACTGTCTTTGTGCATCTGCACGACGCAAACGAATGCCGTTCGGAGTTTTGTGCCTGGTCTTTGACGCGCTGGGATGCTCTGATCTTAGATGTTCATTACAGTGCTGCTTTAGGGGCATCATCACGTGCGGTCCAGGGTCGGTCCAGGGTCAGCGTGCTCTTTGCCGTGTGTCTGAGACTATCGTGCCGCATTTTTCTTCCTCCCTACATAACAAAGTTGTCTATTCTCTCTCTCATTCTCCTCTCTGTCGCCTCTCTCCCCCTCTCCTCTCATTCCCTCTCTCTCTCTCTCTCTCTCTCCTCCCTCTGTTAAGAGACCCCTGAAATGGGTCGCTTAACTGAAATCTAACATTGTTGACCATGGATGAAGCATCTCTGCACAGCTCTGCTGCTAAATACTAAAGTGCACACACTATCCGGCCTTGTGCTACTGCAAATCCTGCCTGTGTGTGTGTGTGTGTGTGTGCGCTGCAGAATACAGTCGTTTCGAGGCGAAGATCCATGACCTGCGGGAGCAGATGATGAACAGCAGCATTAGCTCTGGGTCAGGCTCTCTGAGGACCAATCAGAAGAGATCTCTACATGTCAGGTACGTCACACGCACCAGCACTGCTCATCCCACGAGAAAGGAAAATAACGTTTATGAGATTCGTTATTTATGAGATCTCCGTTTAGTATGGCGATATTGCTTAAAGATAAGTGTGTTTTTTTTGCGTGTTAACCCCAGTTTGTCGCTGACTCCTCCCCCAGGGCGCTGTTTGATTACGACAGAACCAAGGACTCGGGCCTGCCCAGCCAGGGCCTGGACTTCAAGTTCGGGGACATCCTGCACGTGGTCAACGCCTCCGACGACGAGTGGTGGCAGGCGCGGCAGGTGACGGCCGAGGGCGAGGTGGAGGAGATGGGGGTCATCCCCAGCAAGAGGAGGTCAGAGCCCTCCGCCGCAACACGGTTCTTAAAGCGTTTGGCGTATCGCCGTCTTGCGGGCGCGTGAAACCCTCCGTGTTCGTCTCCCGCAGGGTGGAGAAGAAGGAGAGAGCCAGGTTAAAGACGGTCAAGTTCAACTCCAAGGCTCGCAACAAAGGGGTAAGCCCGTTCCTCCCTGCCCGTAACCCCACAGGACAGCAGGACGCACACAGCGCCTCCGCTGGCCGGGGGGTGTTATAGAATATGCTAACTTATTATAATGTACTGAGAAAAGGATGTAGCTGCGATGTTTTTTTACGAAACAGGAAACTCTGTCACGTCAGCGGGTTGCCTCTGTCACTCATCCCAGCGGCTGGAAGGCTGTGTTACTGGTTGAGCAGTGTGAATAATCTGAACTGTGTTGTGTATTTTTGGCAGGAGGCACCTTTGTTAAGATATAGACAAGTCTGGGATGAGTGGCTCTGTCTCTCTGCTGAATGACACAGACCTAATTCTGATATCCAGAACGTTCTTTAGTGAAACGTTTGCTTGTGTTTTTACAGTGGAGCTTTGTTTTGTCTTACATTCTGTCGTAATATTTCACTCACATGGAGTAATGCTTAGTCAGTGCCACTCGTGTGGTGTATTGCGCCGTATATAATCCACTAATCGAGCGCATACGGACGGTCTGTTATGAGTTAACAGCATGTTTAACAGCGCCCCCTGCTGCCCAACCCTCCAGTTCTCAAACGTTAAATAACCCACATAACAGCAGCGTCGAGCGTTCGGGGTGCGGCTGTGCGGTTCACCGGCCGCCCCCGCACGCTAATCCCCAAAATCCCCCACCCCAAAAACCCTCTCACACCCCCAACATGCATGAGTGAAAAGCCCACGGGGAAAAGTACGCTTGCCATTGACGTTGGACTGCCCCGCCCCTGGCCCGCCCCCCCGCCCCGCCCTCACATCCCTCACTCACCGCTCTTCTCCTCCTTTCACTCCGCCCAAACCCACTCCGTCCGTGAGCCTGCAGTGCCGATGCCTCACTCCGCCCAGAAGCGCACGTGTCCCGGGGCGGAGGGCCGGCGCCTCGTCTCGCAGCACGTCGTGTAGCGCTTGGCTGGTTCGGTCGGAGTTGGACTTCTGTTGTTTGGTTTTTATTTTATTATTATTTTTTGTTGTTGTTTTTGTTTTCCACAGCTGATTGACCGATTAACCGAACGCATGTCAGCATGTCCGTCACTTACACAGAAATAGCGCCATGTGCTTTTCTTTCCTAAGGTCCTGCTCTTCTCAAGCTTTCTTTGACGTTCTTTGAGTCTTCCTGCTAGCTCAGAGCAGCCTGGAATTGGTGTATCCTGCTGGGGCTTCCATGTTTCGTCCAGGCGGTGGGTTAGTGTTGGGAATCTCTGCTCGCGTGGCTTCCGCACTCCTTCGGCCGCACATAGGGAGCATACGTGAAGTACCTATGGACGGAGAGCAGGGTGTCCTCCGTGTGCAGTGTGAAATCGAGACTTAAATTAGGATACTGCAGCTGAGGTTTCCCGAGTGGTCAGTTGCATTAGCTTTACCTGGGAGTGTGTGTTCTCAGTGAAGGTGACTGTAGCGTCACACTTATAAGGCATGGAGAAGAAATGTCATAAAGTAAGACAACATCTCATGACGAAATAGAAGTCATTATTGCACAGACATCTGATCAGCATTAGACAGTGATCTAAAAGATTTTTGGAGAAGAAGCAATAGACCCGATTATGGTTATGGAACGCTTCCAGATTTCACATAGTAATGTGAAATAGTAAAGTGAACCAGTGTGCGTGTTTGACCAACCTAGGGGTGGCGGCGGATGACAGATGAACAGAACCATAGACGTTTTGTAAGTCCTTTTATTGATAAACAATGGGACGGGCCCAGCCGCTGGGGACAGGGGTGTAGTTAGCTCGCTTGGCGTTCCGGTCGCTACACCTGCACCGTCACGGTTTCCCCCACGTCGGCTCGACGGTTTCTTCGTTCGTTGGGGGTTTCTTCATTTGGTTCAGCCCGTGCTAACTTTGCGCAACCTTCCAGGGCCCCGATTAGCATTTAGAAGGAGGCCGAGGCACACGAAGAGCCAGAGGGCGTACGTGGAGAACACGGCGCTCGCCTGTCTGCGGTCCGACAGCGGCCTCGAGTTTCAGCAGTCTGGGCCTGGAAAGTTGCGCAATGTCCGCACCTAAGCTCATCTTTTTATTTTCTCCATACGGACATCAGCCACCCTTCTCTCTCTCTCTCTCTCTCTCTCTCTCTCTCTCTCTCTCTCTCTTTTCCGTTCCTTTTTTGTCCCCCTTGTCTTCCTCAGCAGTCCCTCAATGACAAGCGTAGAAAGAACCTCTTTTCCCGCAAGTTCCCCTTCTACAAGAACAAGGAGGCGAGCGAGCAGGAAACGAGCGATGTGGAGCGTAAGTACGACGGCGCTCGGCTAGGGCTAGGCTAGGGCAACGCCGCGCAGGGCCAGCAGGGGGTGCCTCTCCACCGGGCACAGCACCCATCGGCGGCAGCTCGGTATTTGTTGCATATGCCAAACAAACCTGGGGTTTTGTTTCGGGGGTTTGTTGCCTGCGTCACATTGAGGCCCATGGGTGCTGGACCCGGTGGTGAAATCTGCTCCCAGAGCGTTGTCAGTAACCTACTGTGCTCTTGTGGTTGTTTTGCTTCCTCTCTCTTTTGCTGACCGCTCCGCAGGACAACCCAGACGACGTGCTATCCAAAGGCCAGAGTAAGTGCCCAGGCTCCGCCCTCTTCCCCACCAGACAGACGGCCGTCTCATCCATAGAGCAGTCGGCCCTCCGCCCGCCCTCTCGCTGTCGGCCACACCCCTTTCTCACTCACCATCACTTTCATGGCTAGGGTTGGGTACCAGTATCTGGTACGAGTATGGATGCCACATGCAGGGCTAGATCAGTGGGAAAATTTACTTGAGTTTTGACGTACCACGGGTGCAGGCCAGTTTGGAGTCCCAGTTTAGCTTCTTTAGCCCTTTAGGAACAAAACCTTATACATCCACAAATCACATCCACGTGTGTGTGTGTATAGTTTTTATTAAATTTTATAGTTCACATTTATAAAACACATGGACTAGTCTGTGAGAACATTATTAAGACCTCGATGCGATTTGAACAGGTTGAGGGAAGTTTGTGCGCATGTATTTACGCAGGCCATTTTGTTTAGTGTCATCTTCCCTTGTTTTGTTAGCAATGTTAGCAGTTAGCAGCTTTTGTTGTAAAACCAAAAAAAGCTACATTTGGACTCCAAATGTGTCTTGACTGATTGAACGCATGCGGGGTAATGGGAAAACATATATTAGATGATTTTTTTTTTTGCTCTCTGGTGCTCTGAAACAGATGCTACAATCAACAGAAGCTTGCTACATCGCTATCGCTAGTTGACATTAGTCTCTGTACTACCTTAAACACTGTTTTAAAGCCTAATGCTAAATGTTCTGAAGTGTGGTTGCATTTCACCAAAAAGGATTCTGATTTAAGTCTGACAAAATTTTTAACATGCATTGCGTGTAAAGAGGCGACACACAGGTTCCACTTGAAAGGAGTGGGACACTCAGGATTTTAACTAATCTATGAAACATTATATAATGTCGCCAACCTTCACTTGTATTGCTGTTAGGAAGTACCAGCTCAGGCACTGGTGCTTTTAAAGAAAATATCATTTTAACACCCGTTAAATTTTGATACCCTGCCCTACTCATGGTTCATTACCTCAGAGTCTCCACCCATTACTCCATCATTCCTCTCTTCTAGACCCAGTAGAATTAGGTTTAGGCTTGACTCTATGGGAAGAACACACACGTCTGGTCCAGCTGGCCACACACACACACACACACACACACACACACGGGACGCTCTTCAGCGAGACTGTGGGACAGTGGACTTGCTCTTTGGTTGCTGGTGGCATTTAAGGGATTGGGATTAGCCAATCTGCCTCGGGTCTCTCTGTCTGTGTGTGTGTCTCTCTCTCTGTATAAGATAGTAAGATGCCAAAAATCCTCACAAAGAACCTCAAAGAAGAGAACTGTCCTTCATAAATTAATAGCTGGCATTAGCTTTTAAGTTGATTACTCTTTTCATTTCTCATCAGTATGTGATATAATATATTGCGTTCCTACGTTACTGTGCGCAATACCTACGTCACCCCTCGCCCTCCTCGTCGAAATGAGGGGAGGGGGAAAATGCACCTATAAAGTACTGTGGCTTCCCTGCCTCGAGTCTGACTGGTGTAGGGGTTTGTTTTCAATACACTGCTCTTTGTTGTTTACGAGGACTTTCTTTCTCCGAGGTGTTGTGCTCTGCCCCTAGTGGCCACTATGGGGATTACTCCTGGGTTATAAAGTCACGCTTTCGCTTCTCTTGCTCCAGGTCTCCATCATGCTCGTTGTTTGTTTGTGTTCCTGGGTTTTTACTCTCCATTTCCCTCCTTGTTGTGATTTCAGAGCATGTCACCTCTAATGCCAGTGATAGCGAAAGTAGCTACCGTAAGTTTCTCCTCTTATTTTTTCCTCCACGTCATTCGTCGTCGTCGTTTGCCCTCTGATTTTTCCTCTTAACCTCTAACGATTTCTTACTAACGTGCACGCACACACAAACTTGCCGCGTCCGGTTTTTGGTACAAGGACCTAACATGTATGTGAAAAGATGGTTATACTAATTACACTTTTGCTAACAATTTAATACAGTATATCATATGGTAACATATTAACATGTAAACTATGTCACATCATCATAGCTGGCCGTGTTAGCCAGGGAGAGTTCCTCTTTGTGAGGGGCATCACAGGACACAGACGGCAGAATGTTCTGGAAGCCTGCAACCACACAGTCACATAGATACAATGCTCAAATCGTCCAGGCAGGACTAAGCCAAATCCTAGCCCAGTCTCCATAGCAACAGAGCTTTCCATCGCCCCTCCCCAGAACATCCCCCCTTCTCTCTCTCTCTTTGAGACACTATCTCCAGTGCTACAGCGGCTGTACTTTGAAGCCTAGATGCTAATTCATTGTCTCAGGCTGTCTTAAACATATTCTTGTGCAGTATGTGTAACGTTTGTATTTAGCTGCACGTCATAGTGACATTCCTGCACATTACATTCAGTAGTTTTAATAAATCTCTTCTCATTTTACTGTTACAATTAATGAGGCAAACTTGAAAATTCCATTCAGTACGTCATTATATGTGTTCTTGTCAACACCTTTTAGGAATAGCAGATAGGAGAATTATGGTTATGTTCAGTTTTCTGCGCTAACTAAAGCAGCGAGATTTCTCCTCACGTTCTATAGCAGAGCGAACCCGTCTGCCCGAAAGGCCTAGATCTGCAGGAAGCCACAGAGCTTTTCCACTGGAGCGTTCCCGCCCCAGCTTGAGGACGAGGAGGGGGGGTGTTCTGGCGACCTCTAGTGGTCACTCTGAGCACGGCCGCCTTTAAGCGTGATGATGTGTTTCATCCGCAGGTGGCCAGGAGGAGTATGTGCTGTCCTACGAGCCCGTACAGCAGCAGGAAGGTGAGTGTGCGAGTCACATCGTCATGTCCATGTTTTTTTTTTTTTTTGCGTATTTTAACCTAAATGTAACAAATGTCACAAAAAGATTACCCATAATAGGAGTGTCCATGGTGTATGGATTGATTGTGATGCTATAAAGTACAAGGGGCTTTAATTTTGTCATTGGGGGCTTCTCCTCCTGCAGTGAACTACACTCGGCCAGTCATCATCCTGGGCCCGATGAAGGACAGAGTGAATGATGACCTGATATCAGAGTTCCCAGACAAATTTGGCTCCTGTGTTCCTCGTGAGTATCTGAAGGACGTGGGCTCGTGCGTATGCAAGCGTGTGCACGTGTGTGTGCTTAGAATGTTTCCTAAACACATCATCGTGAGATTTTTCCTATATTAGATGTCGCAACCTGCTTTAGTTACTTCATCTGTGTGTGTGTGTGTGTGTGTGTGTTATGTTTATGTTAATGAAAAAAAATTAATTAACCCAAACCCTTAACAAGCTTTGGGCAGTGTGGGAGTAAATTAGTGTAGTTAGCAAATTTACCCTCTGTAACTATGTTCCAGCATTTGTTGCAGTAATCATGTTAGGGGTGCACGATATGACGATATAAAATCGTGAATGGCAATAACGAGTGGAGAATCGCAGGCGATCTACCAAATTAGAGAAATCGTATAGATCGCCTTTGCCAATCAGCGCAATGACTTTTTTTAATGCTGGTTCCCGCCGATGCGGCCGGCGTAGGGCGTAGGACTGACCAATCACAGCGAACTGTGCGTCTTCCAAGCCTCCCATGTTGTGTTTGTAAAAACTAAAACTTTCAACGATGGCTGAAAGCCAAACCGAGGAGCTGGTAACGAAGAGGAAATTTACCTCTGTAATATGGAATTGGTTCGGATTTTCTTCCACTGACCAAGACCAAACTTCAGCGATATGTAAGGTGTGCAAAGAACATGTAAAAACGTCCGATGCCAGTACAACAAATTTATTCAATCACTTGAGACGTAGGCATCCCAAGGAATATGCTGAAAGTGAAACAATGCGTCAGCGGGGGCAGCTGCCTCACAAGCTGTGGCCTCGGTGGTTTATACTTTCGCGAGTGACTGTAGCGCGTGACTTCGCACACCTCGCGCGAACCCCCGCGAGTCGCGTTCTTTGCAGTGTTGTCCGAAACTATATGTAATAGTATAAAAAACACCCCTCGAAAACAGGAAGGAACATTTCAAGTACTTGAAAATGCTTGAAATTGTAATTACTTCATTTCACAACAAATATCTGTCTGACTGAACAGTTTTCTTGTATTACGTTTGTAATTCCAGGACGAAACATGAAAAACGTGAAGACGTTAAGATTGGGCATTTTGAAAATAAACAACCATTAAATAATGTGATAAAAAAGCGAATTATTTCGAATCATTTCGACTATATGTATAAATATTTAACTTAATTAAGTTTAACGTGCTGGGAAATATTGTATATTTAGTGCAATAGTGCACTTTATCAGTGTCACTCATTAAAATCTGCTTAGAAAGAAAGCGTTGTAGCCCAGGGACAGTGTGGTCAGGGACAGGGAGCGACAACTTAACCCGCTCAAACCCGCTCCTTTCCTCTCCCGCCGTCGCAGACACGACCCGGCCCAAACGGGACTACGAGGTGGACGGGCGGGACTACCATTTTGTGGTGTCCCGCGAGCAGATGGAGAAAGACATCCAGGAGCACAAGTTCATCGAGGCGGGCCAGTACAACAACCACCTGTACGGCACGAGCGTGCAATCTGTGCGTGAGGTGGCTGAGAAGGTAAGACTCCAGGGGGCAGCACTGAGCACTGATCCAATGTCTGTATATAGTCTTAACACGCTAATGTATCACAGCCTAAATCTTGGCATGGGATTGTGACTGACTTTACGTGTTATTTTAATATACTTTGCACAATTATTTATGTAAGTGGAGGTTTTTTCTTAGCATGAAGGATAACTGTTGTTTATTTTTCTATTCAGTAGCCATACTAGGTTAAAACACTTTGCGCAGTGCCTAGGCTGACGGGATTAAAGTGTATTAGGATTAGAGAGACGGTCAAATCTTCACCAGTCTGTTCTAATGTAAATGAGAGCGATGGCAGGGAGTTCTGCAATGTCCATGATGTCTCCGCTCAGCTGTCCTCTTGGGTCCCGCAGGGCAAACACTGCATCCTGGATGTGTCTGGCAATGCCATCAAGAGGCTCCAGGTGGCCCTGCTGTATCCTATCGCTGTCTTCATCAAACCAAAATCAGTGGAAAACATCATGTGAGTTGACATGTTTCGCTTGTAGATTTTCAGTCATCCATATTTAAGACTGGGGCCTGTGATGATGATGATGGTCTGGGTGTGTGTGTTTCTCAGGGAGATGAACAGGAGACTCACAGAGGAGCAGGGCAGGAAGACGTATGACAGAGCCATGAAGCTGGAGCAGGAGTTCACAGAGCACTTCACAGGTCAGTCCGTCCTCTGTCTCCCTCTGGTGGCCAGTCCTGAATTACAAGAGCCACTAACTGGTTCCCACAGGCAGCGTGTGCAGTATATTGGAGGGCTGTATCAGATGGAGACGATACAGTGCATCTGAGCTGAATTTCACTGTGAATCTCATCACAATCCCATTACTGATGACTTGTGCATTGTGTCATCACCCTTGTGTGTTGCAGCCATTGTCCAGGGGGACACCTTAGAGGAAATCTACAATCAAGTGAAACAGATCATCGAGGAGCAGTCTGGGCCATACATATGGGTACAGTCCAAGGAAAAACTATGAACAGCTGCAAGATCCATTTTTACGGCCCGTTCAATGTCGTATTTATTATGGGTTTTTTTTTTTTTTGGCTAATTTTTTTTCTTAACAAATTAATCTGACCCTTCAGTCTCTCCCTACAATATCACTTAACAGTTTCGTCCTTCTGAAGTCACGACCCGCGTCAGCGAGTGACTTCTCCTTCAGTAGGTGTTCCACAAGTGTGGATATTATGTCCTCCTCTGATTCCAACTGCTTCCAACTTAGAGTGAAGGGGGTTTATACAAGACCAGCATCCATTACCAAGGCTTTGAAAACGGTACAGTTCCTTAATGTTTAAGGGGGGTTTTTACTTCAAAAGGAAGGAGGATAGTGAGCTGGATCATTTTTAATTTCCTCGTTGTGCAAGGTAACACAGAGGTTGAGTCTCAGGCATCGGAATCGTAAAGTGGAGGAAAACAAATCACAAAATGCAAAACTTTGCACGTTGCAGCTTTAAGAGCATGTGTTCTCTGACCTGTCCTCCATAGTCCCATGTTTTTTGTGCTTTTACCATGGGTTTTCATTTTTCTCTGGGCTTTTCACACACATATTTCGCTCTTTGTTAAATGTTCACGTTAGAGATCCTTTTTGAGTTTAGTTTTGGCCTTGTTAGCTTCTAGGAACAAGTCAACATCACAACGTCACCGTTAAATGTTGGCTTGATCTTTTTTTTCCCTTTTCTTACTTTCTGATCAGTGTCTTACATTTTGAGTACTTTGGTTTTACATGTAGGAAAGTCTGTAAGGAACTGCCATTTTAAGAGATGTCCGCGTACATCTGTGGCTTCAATTGCCAGTGCATACATGAAAGAAATTTATTGTACAATGAAATAACAGATATTTAACCCTCCATGAACTGCCTATTTTGTTATAATAAAAGACTATATTGAACTTTACGTAAGCACTACTACTATGGGAGTTATTTTCTTTACATTGTAAGACATGTAAAAACGAGAATTTACAGAGACTCTTGTAAAATTGATATATATATATATTTCCCCCCTCCTTCGTTCACCACCTTTGTCATTCGTTTTCCTTATATGGAAGCAGCCTCAAAGGAAAAGGGCAGAGTGGAATCTGTACGGAGATCAGACGCCGAAGCTAGCGCACGTGTGCGACGTTTCAGTACGTTCAGACCTCCCCCTCCCTCCCTTTCTCCTGCTCAACCCGACCTGCCCGCCCCCCTCGCGTGTGCTCCGTGAGTCTTTACAGCATGGAAGAGAGCAGTGCCCGATCTGTTCTCCCTCCCAGCCGCGGAAATCCTGAGCAAGAAGGAAACGAGCTCCCCGCGGCCGGGTCACGCGCCGGACCAGCGCCGGTGATCCACTCGCTCCATAGAGACTTCTCCTTTTCTAAAGGTGTCCAGGAGAGGGCGCCCTGGCTAGCTCTTCTCATGACATGATTGTTTTCTATAATAAGACTGCTTGTTGTACCACCTCTGCTTTTTAGGGACACTTTGGGACTGAACAGTGAATACATGTAAAGAACCCACTGATCTGATTCATTCCGTTGATCAAGAACCAGATCAACCAGAACCAGGAGAACGGCTAATTCAACAAATAAAATTTTCTCATACAAATCTGCTAGTGTGCGTGTGCCTTTCTGAGAATATTGTGCAATATTTTAAGTTGCATGCTGTGTATTCATATAATTAGATTTTCCTACATAGAAACAGTTCATATATGTCATTCCTCGCTGTAATGAATACCTGGATCCCAAACCTTTTACAGTAACCCTGTTAAATCAGCTTCATTTTAGGTATACCTTGTAAATTAATCATAATAGATATCTATTGATTTAATAAATGACTATGCATGGCATGTATATACATATATTTGGTATGTTGGTATCAGATCTACACTGACCAAAAATTGCATGGCAGTAAGTACTAAAGCAGGATTAAAAAGGCTCCATTCCCACACGTGACTAATAGGATAACAGCCCAACATTCTCACTGGATGCTGGATTCATGTGACTGCACACGATTCATTTCACACTTGGTGTATAATTCATCATACATGAATCATACATGCTGAATCATACATGCTTGCTCAGATCAGACAGGTCGTCACATGTTTGCTCCTCATTAGATGATGTTTGGTATTATGAGTGGTATGCAGCATATAACCTATGAATGCCGTTTTGAATACGTCAAAGGACTGTAGTGCTTTTCATTAGCTGGCTATGGTATATGGGGAATTTATATGTGGACCCTGAGTCCCTCATAAATTATTAAAATGTACAAAACCCAGACTTCACCAGTGATAGATGTAATGGGGCACTAACTATATATTATTTTAAAATTATACAACTGCACTAACCAAATTATAAAACTCAAAATGTGATGGTTTGTTTACAACAGAGCTGTAGGACATACACAAGTCTCACTCGTGTTATTTGTGATAAATAATCAACAGATAAAAGGCAGGACATCAACAACAGAATTTATAAACAGACAGATTTATAAACTAAAATCACTTCGTTTAAAGCGATTGAACCTCCCGGATTGCCAACACGTTTCCCCGCATGTTCTTACAGTGTTTTGCACCATTTCAAGTACTCATCAGTCACTTTTTGTCCTTTATCTGTCGAGAGGCGTCTCGTATTCCCTCCTTCACCTCTCTGACAAAAGTATCCCGGAGCCTGCTGGCTCTCTGGCCCAGTTCTCCGGTGCTCCTGGGGATTCTGGTGGCTTCCTGCCGTACTTGGCGGAGTGTGTCTGATCTGATCATCTTGGCCGAAGCGTCTTTAGCCGCGATCTGGACCTTGGTGATGGCGAAGGCCGTGATCTGTGCCGCCCGCCGTATGGGTCGCGACTCGGCCAGCTTCTCCACCAGCTGAGCGTTGTTTATCAAGGCGTACATAAGCCTCCGCAAGACCATGTTGGACCTATTCCAGAAACATCGTATTATTACTGTATTCACGTTTTCTTTTGGTATTTGTAAATAATAAATAAAGACAAATAAAATAAATCTTACCTCTAAAGCGTTCAAGGTCCTGATCGAATTTCCGGCAGTGCTTCGGCTGTTCTAATGAAATAACAGTGCCACCTATAGGCGTGGAGTGGGAAATACTGGGTCTTGAACATACTCAGGGCCAGGAAGCTTTAAGCTTTCACCATGGCCCGCAAGATAAAAATGCAATTACGGGTTAAATTGTGGAGCAAATCATAGACCAGAGATTTAAATAATGCTAAATTTTGTGAATACTAATCATATTCTAATAATAGTTAGAATAGACGTAACTGTTCAGTTTCGGGTATCGTCCAGACTGACTTAACTATATTATCAGCTGCTGCCTGTAAAATTTACCTTGAGGAACACATTAACCTTTCGATTAACCGTTCACGGAGCAGAATGTTCGACATTCAGCCTGAAGGAAACCATTTTATCTTGACTTACTGGGGGCAGGTTGCATGATGGTTGCCACCCTCAGAGAGATTTGTCTGGGGTTTTGACTGCAGCTGATCTAACTTCATGAATAATGAGTTTCCCTATTTTTTTTCCCTTAGATTTTGTCTAAATTCTACAGAAACACTTGACTGTAGCCTCAGCATTAATAAACTCAGCAAATAAGCTCGCTCATTTGTCCAAATCTGTCACTGGAGCAGGTGTGTTTGAACATGACCAAACTTAACCCCCGTCTTCACAAAAGTAACTTTATCTTAATCTTGACCCCAGTCAGTGGCCGAATGGCAACCAGGTACATGTTTTAACCAACTCTACGTCTTACTGACATACACATATAATGTTGTTTATGTAGTGGAGGAAAGTATTTTCTAACATAAATCTAATTATTAGTACATTACCAAATATTTCTTCATCAAAAGTGCTCCTTCACACAGTGGTGTTTGTGGATTCTGTGGACAACAATGAATTGCTCAATGAATGACTCTACACGCAGAATATGCGTTCAGTTCACACACCGCTCCAGATAAGCTCGCCAACTCCTTTCAGTCGCTGAGTAGCTCTTGAGCTGAGTGTGTTCTTGGGAAGATACTATATCTACTCAAAACACTGAAACCTTGACGCTCCTCAGGCCTTCCAGGGTAGGAGTGTGCGTTCACGTCGGGTCAGGCCAAGGATTGCATCATCTCCAATGCCCCTGTTCATCAGCTGAGCTTGCTCTTCATCGGGGTGATGTGGGTGCGGGCTTACCTTCTTCTTTAGGACGTTTGACCACCTGCTCTACGGCGCTTCCGAGGTGGGGGAAGGTCAACGGCACACCCCTGACCCCTGACCCCTGAACTACTCGAACCTACAGTCTGCTTGCAGTTTCACAGCTCTTTACACATCTTCATTTGCACAACACCATGCTGCCCTAACAGCACCACTTGTGTAGAATCTCAGGGAGATTCTCACAGAGATTCTCATGGAGAATCTCCCTGAGAATCTCCCTGAGAATCTACACAAGTGGCACTGTTAGGGCGGCATGGTGTTGTGCAATTGAGTATCCTCACTGAGAGGACGACCTAAACTTCACTCATGGATATATGTATACGCGCAACACCACAATAAAGTCCCATCTGCGCAATAATCACATGAGATTTTGGGCATCTGCTCTTGGTTAGTAGCTATGTTGCCACAGTTAGTGGGAGTGAGTGGCCACATGTTTGTGTCTTCTCCCCCATCACACACACAGTTACCCAGTGTGTAAGGATCAATTTTAATATAGTGTCACTACATCTTAATTATTAGAGTGCAAATGACTTGAAGATGGACTACGCCGTGATCAAATAACAACCACAGTGAAGGCTGAACATGACAGGAAGCCCTTTGCATGGCCTTATGATGGACAATGATGTTTCTTTTTTTTCCCAGTTAACAAGCTAAATGTGATTAGAAAATGGGAGGACAACCGAAAAAACGAGAGAACGCAGAACGTTATTGGAAGGGAGTGGTCACAGAGAAGACTGTGTGTGATATCTGGCCGGAGCCGTCTGTCTGAGCTCTGGTGAGGAGCGTGTGGGGGATGAACGCTTCCAGAGAACGTGTCACCCCATGATCTCCCACCCCAACACTTATAAGAAGCAAAGGAGCATAGACTGGTTATATGTGCCCAATTTCTGCAAGGAGGAGGTCAGCACATATGTAGCTTCGTTCGCCATCTTTTACTGGAAATGTCTTCTGCATGTCTGTGGCCTGTCACACACTCTTCACTGCATGGCAGTGTTTTCTTTTGTGTGTCCCAATATACCTTGAAGACTAACCTGTAAGCAGGTTGGTTTACTACTCAAAAGAGCTTTGAGCTTAACTTTAACACCTTGAGGTTCAACTGATTCTGTGCACTTATAAAAGACATCTCAAGGTAAACTTCTTTAGCACCATCAACTCGTCCTTGAATTCCCAGGACTGAACCAACAATATTTTATCTTCTTGAATTTCATGACCCCTGGTGTTTTGTGAAAACTTGCAATGGTGTAGCTTGTGCCAAACGAAACAAGTGCTAAGTAGTAGAACAAAGTTGTAATAATAGAACAAGTATCACTTCTGAAATCTAACCTACTAACCAATCCAAATACAGCTGCACAGCACTGTTGTAATAAAATCCATCTGGGAAGTCAGTGTTCATGAAGCCAGTGATACATCTTTTTCCATATTTATAAAAGTCCATATTTATTGCAGGTTGTTACTAATGCTCCCTGTTTTGTTGTTAGTAAGATTGGGCAGAGATTAAACTGAGGTTAACTACACAGGAAGTAGGGAGGTCATTGCTTTCTCTGTCTCTCTCAACTTCTCCTTCTCTCTCCTCCTTTCTTTCTCTCTGTCTGTCTTCCCTTCTGCCTCTCTCTCTCTATGTCTCTGTCTCTCTCTCTCTCCTTCTCAGCTGTCTGTCCTATTTGTGAGATACAGATAAGAGGCTGTTCTCAGAAAGCACAGCCCTGAGTATGTGTGGTACTGATATTGTTCAGAAGAAAGAGGAGGGCTGGAAATGATGGTGCGTGCACGTGTGTGTGTGTGTGTGTGTGTGTGTGTGTGTGTGTGTGTGTGTGTGTGCATCCGTGTGCACTGGCACTGCGAATAGTTAACATGGGTCTTGTGGCCATGAGGCCACGACCTTGAGCTGCAGCTGTCACTTGCTGGCGAAAGGTTGTGGTGATCTTTCCCCCGTGTCAGCGCAGACTCCAAACAGGTTGTGGTGTCTGGACCCCCCTGAAACTCCACCAAACACCACCTTCAAAAACAGAGCAGTCTGGCCTGCTTAGCAGCAGGCCAACTCAAAGGTTAGGGACACTCTGAAGTGTAAGTGGATCTCACACACACTAACGTTTATGTGCCGATATGAATGTGCACATCAAGTCAAATCAACCTATAGGATTTTTGATATGAAAGAAATAAAAGCTAAAACAAAAAATGTAGATGTTCTAAGCTAAAATTACAATACAAGTTACAATAGAAGCCCTGTAAAGTACATTTACAGAGGAAATTCTTATTGCTTGGCTGCTCTGCTTACATTTGTGAAGAAACCTATAATTACCCAGTCGAATCACACACGGGCAAATCCATGTGAATGGACAGACACATCCCACACAGATTTGCTAAGGTAAATAAAGCAAGTAATTTCTCACGTGTGTGGATCAGCTTTTACCTGGGGCACCTGGAAATAAATGTTTATGTCTTTAGCGTGTAATTACAGTGTTCAGTAACAGGCGGTAGTGTGCAGGCGTGTGAACTCTGCACTCTTAGATTCCAGAACTGGGAATAAAAGTTGTTTACATTTCTGGAGTTGATGTGGATATTAAGAGGGAGATGTGAGTTAATCCAATTTGTTTTGTGGATGCTATGTGAGCAGACCTTACTCCTCACTCCGGTGACCTCCTCCCTGCCGAACTCACACTCCCGCATCTTGGCAGAGTGCAAAAGGGGAAAAGGCTGTTTAATTGATAGGATCACTGAGGAAATCCAGCTCCCCACACAGAGGAGTTTGCTTCCCCAACAAGCTGTAAGCAGGTCCTACAATATATTTAGGGCACAAAAACTATAATTAAACAGCGTTGCATTTTGCATTTTCCCACTGTGCAAGAGCTACTGTATATTTCTGCTGACAACCGGTCGCTTCGGTTACCAGACGTATAATCGTTGCACTTTAGAATCCACCTGTGGAGCAGAGAGAGTAAAGGTAAAGATGCCGATGTGTGTCCAAGTACTTTTGGAGCTCTCTGTGCATGTGAAATAAGAAGGGGAGAAGTCAAGAAGTCTCCCAGACCAAAATGAGGCTTGGGGTACCACTCATGGCCTTCGTATTGATTAATGCCAACCAGGACACTCCCCCCCCCCCCACCAAAGGAAAGAACTTGGGCTCACACTGAGACAGAGTAAATGCCAACCCTTATGCACGTCTGTGGTATACCCCTAAGTCACACTCTTTGTCTGTTTCCATAGAAATATTGCTCAGACGTCTTTTTTTCTAGAGTAAGAGTCCCTAAATATTATACAAAATAATCAGCTAGTTACTATTTCAAAGGTTTTATGTTCTTGACTACTTTACTGTTTTGTTGTTTTGAAAAACAAAGGGGTCATCTATTAAGTGGTAAAACTTAAATTTACATTATAATCTGACATCCACAAGTCAGATTGCAAATTAGAAATCAGATTATGACACAAAACTATAAAAATATGACATTTTAAGATAAAAATAAGTTATTTTACACCTCTATAAATGTCAGTAGTCTACATTTTCTATAAATCTGTGATATCACTGACCATGGAGTAATGCATGTAGTGTACAGTAACAGAAGTAGTGTTATAACTCTATACTGTAACTTAGTTAATACCTGTGTAGGTGGAGGCGTATCCTGGTTTTAAAAGGAACCACGATGAAACCGAAGCTTCTTCTCCCACACCTGCGAGACATAAGTGAAGCTCGTGACCGCTGCCATATTTTCACAGGTGCTGCAAAACTGTTCAGAAAACCCATGGTGGCAGGCTGTTTTCCTGAGTACGTCCCAGAAAAGAGGTTCTGGTTTGATGCTTTTGGCGTTATTAAGACTTTCCGCTCTAATTCAGATGATGGTGCAAATGTCTGCTGGACAGACTCTCAGAAAAGAAAGAAATCTATTCATTACTAAATATTCGCTTCCTGAAATCCTCTCCATAAGAATCAAGTACACAGGCTGAGGATGAAATACTAAAATCTGGCACCAATTTGACAGCCCGCCCTGTTTGACATAAAGTTTGTCTACAGTAGACAGAAAGTTTGAGCTACTGTAGGGCCAGAATATTAAAACACAAAGGCTGAACTTCAGATTTCTCATGTTTGCTCTAATTCTCTACAGTTACTTTGTTAAATTGCAAGTTTACATGTATAATGTGTACAAATAAACTCAGAATAACACACTGATGCAGAAGTGTTCGAAATGTGTTCAAGCTACATGTTTATGCACTAACACCTCACACTCATAAAATGTCAACACAGTATTCCATGGAGTTTAGTAAACCCCACGTGTTTGTAATAAGACTTCTCACGAAACCGATGCTTCATCTCACTCTGTTAACCCTGCAGCGAATTATTCCAGCGCCAGGCGATGTATGTGAAAACGCAGGAGACAGTTTGTAACACAACACGCTCCAATTAAATTCAAGATGCCCTGGCACACACGTGTAATTTCTCTTCAGATATGACCGCACGCGCTCACGTAGTCGGATGTGACGTCGCGGCGCTGCTGGTTTCTTCTGTCCATTGAAACCTTCATCGCTCCCAGACGAGCCAAGGCAGAAGACAGACGAAAGGTCCAGTGCGTTTAGGGTACGTCCAGAAACTTGTCAGTCTAACAGCATTAGTCACTTTTGTCATTTCCCTGTAGATATTGTTCACATATTGACTGTAATGTGATTTTTGTTTTCTTTCATAAATGCTTTTTAATACATAGGAAACGCTTATGTGTTGATGGGGATCACAGCGTGGTTAATTCTGGATCATCTTGCGGGTCGGTTTGAACCAGTTAGAAGTTTGTCAGCCCGGTTTAACTTATCCTTACACAAATAAGGAGTGTAACGCAGGAGAAGGGCTATGTTAAACAAGTCGTATTTTGAATTATACCAAACAAAATATGTCAAGTTCATTAACACGTGGCTGACCTTGACAACAACTGAGTTAACTTTCCGAGGAAGGTCAATAATGTAAAATGTGATTAATTTTAACGCTACTAGGTTTGAATTCAGTGTTTTTGGTAATGACAAGCAACATCATAGTCGCTAACATAATATTATTGATTTATCAAGAACTGAATATCAGAGAGTCTTTTCCCAAATGAACCAGTAACTTCACCTGCTTGAATAGTGTCGATATAAACTCAGGCCGATATTAGAGTGCGAGTAACTGGGTAGAAATGGCTTGTCGTTGTGTCAGCTGATGAATCTGTTTCTTGCAGAAAATCAGTACTGCTGTATTTCTGGGTGATCTGTAACAACTGTACAATGCCATTTCACGGGTTATGGTTTTTGTATAGTAAGGGCGATTTGCAGTGTGCCTTTGATAAGTTCCATGCACTTACATGCAAAGATAGGGTAGGCTACACTTCATCTTATGTATGGTTTTATATTATTTTATATATTAAAATATAAAACAGATTGCCAATATTAGTACCGTTAACTCTTGGATATAATTGTGCACGTATATGAAAAGGAGAGGCTCAGTTTAACTTCGTGAGAGATTTATTGCAGCTACAGGGAAAAAATACATGTTACTGGGGTGATTTTAACCTTACTGCTTAATGATATTCTTACTGTTACAACATGACGAGACATGTTAATGTTCAGGTCCAGGGGCAGTTTCAAGGGGCTCCAGAGCATTAAAACGTAACTCTGCCAGTCTTAGAACTTTCCAGTGTGACTCTCACATGACCGGGTACAGTAGAGCAACATATGCGGTTTTAATCCCACAAAACAGCAAAACGATGGCTTTCAGAGCCACACATAGAAAAAAAAACTTTGACACATTAAATAAAGCAATAGCATTTATTCTAGAACTTTCTTTTAATGAAAGAATTATTTTATCCAGCCTGGCACTCTGCCACTTTCCGCTGTGCTCTGGGCTCTTTTGAATGGGTGGCAGAGATGTGCACTCATTAGAAAATCCATTCATCAAAAAAACTTTTTGTTTGTTTATTAAAACGTAACAACATAATTGTGTCATTATATATTTAGTGTGTTGTTATTTGTATCGATTTATGATATTTACATATGAGTTACTGGCACCAATATCCTCAATGGTCATGACTGCATGACAAAATCGATATATGTATGTCGATCAGGTGGGTCAGTTTGAACTTTGTCAGCCCGGTGTAACATATCCTTATATATATGATGCGGTAAGATACAGTGAGGCAGTTTAATTGCTGTGCAGCCTCTGATCTTAGAGCTACAGGACCATGGGCTGTGAGGCTGAGTTTGATCTGATTGTGTGCGATCCGAGTAGGGTGTAACCCGAAAACCACTTCCCTATCTCACGCACGCACGCACGCACGCATCACGCCAGGCTGCTGGGACAGATAGCAGTATAGTGTTCTTCGACATTCAGAATTGACTGTGGCGGAGGAACCTTACTCTCTCAGTGGACTTAAGATTTTGAAGGCCAACTGAACTTCTGTTACATTCATATAGCTCCAAAGGTATGGCTTCTTGTGAGGGTTGTTCGTCATCCCCCCATCAAATCCTTGATGGTGAACTTCCTATCTACACCACACAGCTGTTAATTTAGAAAATCCAAAAGCAAAGACAAGAGCCCGTATGAATTTCAGTGTTTTTTCAGGTCATGGCAACTGTCATGTCAAAAACCCACCGGTCAGATTCCAGAAATAATTTTATAGTGTGGGCTCCTTTTAGCGACCCCTACTGGCCAAGCCAACAAGCGCGTGCTGATAAAGACCAGCCGTGCCATAGAATTTTTTGCCAGTTAAAACTTGATCAAACCCATACAAATGTTCGGCATTTCATCAGATTTGGGATAGAATTACATCGATTTAAGCATCACGTTCCTAAAATGCTCTATAGCTTATCTGGCTTTCCAAGGAGGCACTTACAGTCTGTGGAAAGCAGCGGTACTCTGACATTTATGGTCCTTATTTAGTCTTCTGACTTTGTCATTGGCATGTCCACCTGCCACTAGCAAACGCCACCAAAGGTCGAGAAAAGGTTATCTTTTAAAACTACACATTGCATATCCCTCTCAACATGTAAATCAATAAAAAACTACAGTCTAAACAGTAGGTTGTAGGTTGTAGTCTAAACAGAAACAGGCTGTACTCTTAACATTTGTTTTAATGGGGGTTGAAAGAATATTTCAGTGAAATGTTTTTGCAGCCAACACGTTAGATTTGGCTCACATTTTTTTGTGTCACAGTTGGGATCTCTGCATTGTTCGGCTAGATGAAAGAGTGTCAGGTGATCTCTACCACTTTTGTGGTGTTTGGTTTCAACGTGCAGCCAATCGATTCTTCCATCCCCAGATGAAGCCTCTAGCATATGGCAAATCTTGTCTGCCGCATTTTTGTGAGAGGTTTTCCCTTTCATACACTCACACACTCAAAAGAAAGGTGATCTTTTTGCCCACGAGGCTCTAAAGCATAAGATGATAGCTTTCTGTTCTGATTAAATTTCAGCTTCAGGAAACACAACAGTCAGTCTGCTTGTACCGGGAGGCTAATTATACCCCACTGTAGTTTCAGGAAGAATATCTTCTTCACTTTGATTTCTGTGAGTTGAAGGGAAGTGGTGTACCACGGGTTATCTTGAGGGTCCTGCCAGGTATTACTTCTCCTGCACAGCCAAACCTGAAAAAAAGCAGTGCTGAAATAATACATAACACAGTGTTTGAGTCTGGGCACAATGAAACACTGTGAGAAGGAACTCAACAGGTTCTTTTTTTCTGTGCGTTTGTTCTTAATAGCCTGCAGAAAAAAGTGCAGATTAAGCTACAGTTTAACCTCAGCTTCTGGTCACAGAATAGTAATTAAAGTACTTGGAAAGACACTTGAAATGGTGACTTTCTGGAAAAATGAACAAAAATGAACAAACAACAATGTTGTTGTACTCCGTGTTGAATTCACTGTAGCTCAGTGCATCACCGTTTTTAGTCGAATGACCACTTTAAAACTGTAGACTTAAGTATCACACATTTAACTAATTCAACATCTCTCTCTGGCTTTCAGGCGTTCACCGAGGTCACAATGGATCAAGCCAGGTCGACAATATCAAAAATAGTAAGTCATGCTTGTTATGCTGTTTTAATGGGAAATAGAGTATGCTTTATGGGACCTATTACAGTTCTCTTGCCTATTAAAAAGAAACACGAAACAAGCAATGACCCATAATGCATCAGTTATTACTAGGCTATGTATATTCTATGGATGGACTAATGAGTATTCCTAAAACTATTAGTGTTGTAATAAATCACATTTATCACATTTAATCACATTATTTTTAGCAGATTTATGTTAAGAAATAAAGAAACTTAAAGCAGAATTTGTCATAGTTGACTTTTTGTCATAGGGCTTGGAACACAGTCTTGCCCTGTGTGCTGAAAACTAAGTTCATTTTCTTCTAGTTAATCTAAGATAATTTTACTTGCCCAGTGAATCAAGTTGAATTGCCTGATGAATATTCCATTTGTTGGAGACTTTGTTGGTGAATTTGACCAAGTAATCATTACATTTTGCAGGATGCATGCTAATCAAACATAGGCACCTTTTTGTGGCTTGGGGGTTAGGAAAGCTGATCCCAGAACAGCTATCTTCGTCTAAGACTATTTATATTATAGACCCTGGCCACACTACACTGGAACATTAATGTACTATCACCAGCCTGGAGACGGCAGCGTTTAGTAATCTTGCCACATGTCCACAGTTCAATGGAGAGCCGCGCTCCTATACGCGCTTCAACCTCACCCAGAACATGGAGGGGGACAACAGCCAGGTGGAGATGAAGCTGTCATCCGACATGGATGAGGAGGTGGGGGGAAACGGAGTCGGGGAGCATGCGAAGCACCACCCTCATCAGTCCTACACCACCACCAAACCCCAACAGCGCCCCCCCAGAAACGTGTGCTTCATGGTCGCTGGCATCATGCTCATCTTCGTCATTGGTAAGAAGACTTGATTTCTCACTGACCTCTGGTCAGTTTTTAGCCACGAGAACATCACCCTTTTAGATGGTGCACAGGTCTCAGCGCAGCCGGGACTCTAACGTGGAGCTTCCATGGTACTGGGTGCTGTGCTGATATGGGTGTATCATGCCCAGCAGTGTTACTGGAGCGTTTACACTTTGCACACTCGAAAGTGGTCTGGCGCCTAGAGATATCAAGATAACTGCTGTCCTGTGTAACTGACCATGAATACAGAGTTGGAAGATATTGAACACAAATGTCCAAGGCAACAGATTGGCTGTAGTCTCTAATTGTACAATATCATAATGCTTAAAAAAGCCAATCTTCCTCCATTCACCCAATCTCGTTTTTATGTCACATTAATCACAGAATGTATACATACCATTTTGAGATACCATTTATTCCAGACTAAACTAATAAATTATGTTTGTAAGAGTTTGACTGCTACAGTCTGTTCACCTCAAGGAAATATAGCCGGTACCATTTCCTCTTAAACCACTACCCATAAAACACTGGGCTCAGGCGGTCGTGTAAAGGTTGAAAAGGTCTGGGGACAAGAATGTGAACTGGGTGTTGCATTCAGTTCGGCTGTCCTTCAAAATTTGACCTAATCATGGTTATCCATAGCAAGCTGTTATATAAAATGTTTCCAGAGTATACTTTCAAAATCTGGTGGAGACATGTTCCCATCGCAAAAGACATCTATGGACTCAGGCCCCTCCTCATTAACTTTGTCACATTTGTGTAATAATGTCATATGCAAATACCCTGTTTTTCAGGATACTTGATTGGCTACCTTGCGCACAGAAAGTCAGATGTAGGCTCTCCAGCCTGTGCTAGTGCTGTTTCCACTAATGGTGAAGATGACACCATATATCAGACTGAAACGGTTTCCAGTCTAGACTGGAGTGACATTACGAGCTTGTTCAAAAGCAAACTCACCCAAGACAGCGTTGAGAAGAGCCTCAGGTATTGATATGTAACTTTTACTACACTTCTGGTGACACATCATCTAGAATGCTCTTTCTAAAACATTTTCTATAGTAAAGAGGAGGTTCGTGTTGCTAAACTACTTTCTCTTTTTCTTTTTCCTCTCAGCGAATTCTCCTCGGACAGTCACCAGGCAGGATCTCCAGGGGACGAGGCACTCGGCAATAAAGTGCTGAAAAGATTCAAGGATTATGGAATGGACCCCTGGACTGACGAGCACTTTGTAAGGATCCAGACCAGCCCGCCCAGTGGTGCCAACAAAGTGACCTTCCGTGGTAAAACGTTTGCTGAGTCTGGCTTTTTGTCTTACAGCGCCCTCGGATCAGTTCAGGTTCGTGTCGTTTGCTCCAGCGTGCAAATTCTCTCGGGTCACGTGACATGTCTAAGTGTCTAAGCTGTACCGCTTGGTCTCACAGGGTGCGATTTTGTATGCGTATTATGGACAAATGGATGATTTGAGACGCTTACAAGACCTTAACATTAACGCTAATGGAAGAGTCCTCTTGGTCAGAGCTGGAAAAATTAGTTTTGCTGAAAAGGTGGGTAACGTTTGTATTTATTTATTTATTTGCTCATTCTTTTTTTTTTTTACTATTTGGACTTGCTGATTGTTGTGTTTGTTTGTTTCTGAAACGTACAGGTCGCTAATGCAGTCAGTGTGAATGCAAGTGCAGTGTTGATCTACCCAGACCCTGCTGACTACTCGTTTGATAGGGAAACTGACCTGTTTGGCCATGTAAGTCCCTACAAATGTCCTCGAATTACTAAAGACCTCATCAGTTTTTTTTGCAGAGATTTCTGAAACTTAAGATTGGCCTGTAATTTGCAATATCACTGTAGCCTTCTACCACCACCATGATGGGTCCCCCCACAATGTAATACTCGCTAAGTATCCTTTGGACATTTTGTCCACTTAAAATTGAGGGGCTTAAACCCATAAAATGTGCATTAAAGTGATTGGGTTGTGGTTGAGCAATGTGTGTTTGCACAGGTCCATCTGGGCTGTGGCGATCCGTACACTCCGGGTTTCCCGTCTTTCAACCACACCCAGTTCCCTCCAGCTACGTCCTCCGGACTGCCGAGTATCCCCGCACAGACCATCAGAGCGAGCACAGCTGCAGCCATCATGAAGTACGGCGGGCCATGCCAGCGAGAGAAGCTCTCGCACTCACACACACAGTTACGTTCTTCGGTTCTTCTCCTGCAACATGTGCTTCGTTGTTCTGTCCAGGGAAATGGGAGGTGGGAATCCTCCTCGCGGCTGGGCTGACGGAGGTCTACAGGTCTACAAGCTCGGTGGGGACGACGACCTGGCCTCTGTGGACGTGAACAATGTTCTCGTTGAGAAAAAGATCCATAATGTGTTTGGGGTCATCAAGGGTTTTATAGATGCAGGTACATCATGGCACAGTCACTGACCCTTGCACTATGTGTATTAGCCAATGTCATACAGGCACATAGTTTAATCTTTTCTCTTAATCTCTCTTAATCCTCTGCTTTAGATCGTTATGTGGTGATTGGAGCTCAGAGAGATGCCTGGGGTCCAGGATATGCAAGCTCTACTGTTGGCACTAGCTTACTGGTTGAGTTAGCCAGAACTATTACCGAAATGAAAAACAAAAGTAAGTAAAATAAGATGAAAAGCAATTTTATATTTTGTTGTTTTTGACTATTTATTCCTGTGTTTTAATATAAATTAAACATTTACAATTTCCATGCACTTTCTTTTTTATTTTAAAGATGGGTTTAAACCAAGGAGGAGCATAGTGTTTGCAAGCTGGAGTGCTGGAGAATACGGTGCTGTGGGCGCCACCGAGTGGCTGGAGGTAGGAACACCATTCTGTTCACTATTTACCACATAGACTATATTGTAAGACATTATCATTGCAGTGTGAACATCCACTTAATCATGTTTGTTTGTGTTTTTGCCCCCCAGGGCTATATAAGTTCCCTAAACATGAAAGCTTTCTCCTACATTAGCTTGGACGGAGCTGTCACAGGTATTGTAACATTTTGTTTCTCAATGACAAGTAAAGTATATGTAATTATGTATATAAATATTACAATTACTAACTATCTAATACTTTTTACAGGTCCCACTTTTAAAGCCAGTGCTAGTCCACTGATGTACGACCTGATACAGAGCACTTTGAAAGAGGTGTGCATTTCTAAGTGGGATTACTAATTTTTATGCGTTACTTTGCAATAGAAAGTCCTGGAGAACTAATTCTCTCTCATTGGTTTACAGGTAACCTTGCCCAATGATCCCAGCAAGAATTTGTACTCACAGGTGGTTGGATCAAACTGGGAGACTGCTGTGTATGTGAGACGTTCATTGCTCAGAAAATCAAACCAAATCCTTTTTGAACTACTAGAACAAGGATATTTTGCGTTACAGTACCTGTATCCAGCATGTCAATGTCAGTATGTGATTCTCGTTGACAGGATGGAGCCAATGAAAATGGCTGACTCTGCCTATCCATTCCAGACCTTCTCTGGAATCCCTTCCGTGTCGTTCCGCTTGACCTCAGTGAGTATTACTGCTCTTCCTGCTCTCTGACTTTAACTTCAGAAGGTATCTACTGGGCTCAAATCCCTCGTCGGGTGTGAAAGCTGTACATGTGGAGTGGGTTGGAATTCAATTACGATGGCGGCTTGTTTGTTTTTCTCAGGACAAAGACTATTCTTTCTTTGGCACGAGTCTGGACACCAAGAAGAATCTCGTCATTAATGTATTCAGAGTAGGTGCGCTGGTGAAGACGGCGGGCGAGATAGCGGGGAACGTGGCCCTTCGACTGGTCCACGACCACCTGCTCAAAATGAACGTGGAGAAGTACAGCAGCCTCATCCGTTCCCAAGTGGCCCAAATCAACAGGGAGGTCTTCAGCCTACAGAAGGTGAGGCTTCCAAGTCTTGTGGACCAAGTTGCACCAAGAAATGTGCCAAGCCAAATGTGGTCCAAGACGCTAATGTCCCTCATTCCCGCTGTGTCCATTTTGTTCCGCTGGTGGTAGATTATGAAACAGAACATTTCTCTTGCGGTATTTCTGGTATCGTAAATGGAGTTCTTCATGGTTTTGGAGGGCTGTGGTTTTCTTGTTGCGTGTTCATTTCGACATTGTTGCCCCTTTCACATATTGGGAAGAAAGAGAAGTCAGCACAAATGTGGTTAAGGAAACTACCACAGTTATTGTTCCCATTTACTACACAGGGTCTTATAGTCAAGTCCTTGGGACCAACCAGATGGTGCTTAATTTTTGCTGTAACCCAGTTCCACTAATAACGTAGCATAGCGTAGACTGAAGACCCACCTGCTTGTTGAGTTCTTACCAGAGCACTAACTCGGCTGATACCACTTGCCATTGTTCTTTAAATTGTATGTCTGTCTATGGTTATTTGTGCTTCTTGGCAAATGTCTAATTTGCAAAACACTAGGTAATGACATTGACTCCTGTAGTTTAGTAGTAGTCCGACTCAATGGTGTCTTGAATTCTGGCCTATCCATACTATTTCCTAGGATGAATTCTGTGATCGGATGCAAAGCACTTTGTAAGTCGCTCTGGATAAGAGCGTCTGCTAAATGATGTAAATGTAATAACACTGACAGCCTAATGTAGGCATACTGGGGGTCATGTCAGAACAAAAATATGAGCTTTTGGTGAGCACTCAAAGCTTGACTTACCTAGAAAAGCTACGAAGATGAACCCAGAGTTTTCGTAAACAGTACAGTAGAATGTTTTTGTACCAAACGATGACCGTGGAGATGTTTTGTGTTCCAACAATTATTTATTTTCTTCATTCCTTCAGTCTAACCGCATTCCGAAGACCCTGAAGATGCAGTGGCTGATGTCTGCTATGGGCTCGTACAGCCGTGCATCCAGAAGGCTCCTGACGCTTATCCAGAACAGCGACCTCGCGGACACAGAGCAGTGTCGCATCATCAACGACCGCATCATGGGGGTATGTCAGAATGGGCTCACAAAATCAGCAGCTGTTGACATAATTTTGTGTGTTTTATCTCCTAGTAATGTTATATTATCCTGTTTACATATATTGAGGTCATCTGTGTGCTTTTTTTTGTCTGTGTCTTCAGGTGGAGAGGAACCTGCTCTCTCCCTACGTGTCTCCCCGGGAGAGTCCGTTCCGACACATACTACTCGGCTCGGGCTCCCACACCCTGGGAGCTTTGCTGTCCCACTTGGCCGCTATAAAGGACGGGTCGGCCGGTGCCGACATCGATGTGCTGAGGAATCAGTTTGCTCTGACCACCTGGACCATCCAGAGCTGTGCCAACGCGCTCGCGGGCAACGTGTGGGAGATGGACAACCAGGTTTAGGTGAACTGATCTGGCTCGTACCTTGACTATGAACATTCTAGAACCTTCCGATGAAAACGCCCCCCACGCCTCCGTATCACAGATAGACCTCCATAGGTTCATATAGGTTTACTGGAGCATTCGAAAGCCATTCTGTTCTATGTTTCAGCCAAAGTTTAGCCATACTCATTTCTTAACTAGAGTAATAAGTTTAAGCTGCATTTAAAAGGGGCAAATTTAGCTATTGCCGGATTGATTTTTTTGTCCATCCCAGCTGTATGAAGAAGGTAAGCAAATTCCTAACAAACAACAAACATCTTCCTGAATTAAGACACAACTATACCAGACATTTTGAGGTAGCTTTCCTCAAAGAGTACTGTAGATTAATTGGAAACAAACTGTATAGGAAAATGCCAGCTTTAAACAAAAGCACATTAACATCGCAGGGCATTGTAAGTTGCTGTTCTTGTCCAAGCTTTGGGTTGAAATACAGTACAGGATTGCTAAACGCTAAAAATCATCTGTAGAATAATGCTCCAGATATAAAAAAAATTGTTAAAGCTTCAATTGGTAAATAACAAGAACAAATTGCATTAGAAATGTTTTAGGGACAAAACTACGATAAAAGAGGAAATTAGAAATCTGTAATGTTAAGGCAAAAGCTGATGACATTCATACTGGTGCTTCATGAATATGTAGTTCTACTAATATATTACCTCACACAGTATTTTTCTGAACAAATGCAGTCAAAATGCCACATGACAAAAATGTAGATCAGTGCGCAGACTTAAAGTCACAGGGTTCTAATTTCATGTTTTTATTGATGGAGTATTTAATCACGTTACAGTATGGGAATTCTACGAGTTTTTGTTACATTATTATTTGCTAGTTTTCTGGATACCTTGTATAGAAAACCTTATTGCAAGAATCCTTTGGAATTGGAAGCCAGAGTTCGGTGCTCTTAGAATATCTTTCCAAGCACAAAGCCTCAATCTGTCATCAGTTAAAGGATTTGGATTTTGGAGTTAATGAATTGGAATTCCTTTATCCTGGGATGTTGAGTTGGAATTCCTTTATCCTGGGATGTTGAGTTGGAATTCCTTTATCCTGGCTATACCTGATAGTTGGTCTAAGACGGGCCTAACAGAGGCTACTTATTGCAGCACTGAGATCTCTATTTATTTGTTATTTATTTATCAGTGGCAGAGTTCACTATAAATGTAACGCCTTTTGTAACGCCTTTTTTTAAAATGTATAATTATCGGAAGCAGTGCCTTCCATAATTATGACAGTTATACTGTCGAAATGTCAAAGCAGCATCTGCTACAGAGGTAAACTTGATTCCAAAACCCACAGCCAGGGACTGTCACCTTAACTGGTTCAGTGTAGCGTCCCAGGTAGATCCACTCCATGACCACTCGTTGATATTCAATATCGGGCGTCATCCACACAGATCATTTGACTCGTCTCTGGTCTCTCCATTTTGGAACACTTTAATTCCTGATCCTAACCATTATCGGGAGCAGTGTCTTCCATAATGAGAAGATGATGGTAGTTTTTGCCTACCAGCGTGTTGATATCGAGGGCAGTGTCCCTCATATTTCACTGTAGGGTTGTATGTAATTATCGGGAACAGTGTTTCCCATAACCCTGTACATATCAGCATTCACACACAGTGGCTTTGCTAAATGTCCCATGTGTGGGGCAGCTTGTAGCAGTTTGAAAAGACAGGCAGAATTAAATCAAAAATGTAAATGATGGAAGGTGATTTTATGCACTGTGAGATCTTGATGGACATATGAATGATCATGTAGAATGTGTGTTTCTTTCTTTTAGGTTTGATTTTCCTTGTGTTGCATTCTTGCTTGTGCCTTATGTGATTTCACACCCTTTGACGTTTGAATGATTTTCCCTCCTTTTTTACGCAGGGCTTTTTTCTATTTCATCTCTCTTGTTTATTTTAGAGTTTGCTCAGTCAAAATGATCTTCCTGAACTTCTTTTCTACTAAGATACTATGCTTGTATTGTCCAAGAAAATTTCAACAAATTTTAAATACTACATCTTTGGCTCTGATTGAAAATAATCATTTTTCATTATACAAAATTTATGCACAATGAATTACTTTTAAGCCAAGCCAACTGAAAGTTGGGATATAACTTTATACCATAAAGCCATGACCCGGAAGTGCTTTGGCTCAAATTTAAGAATTTGGGTGTTACACCCCGCCTGCTATCCTGAAAGATAAATCTCTTCTTTGTCAAAAAGATTGATCATTTCTCACACTTCAGCAGTCCAAAGTCCTCGCTATTTTTGTATAAGGATGTCGAGTACAACTGTCCATGCAATAAATACTTACATCATATTCAAGTTTCTTTGGCTTTGGTATACACTGTCTCACTGCACCACGTGTGTTGTTCTTTTTGAGACATATTCTGCAGAAAATAACACTCTAACTATTTCACTTCAGTATGCGTTTTACATCGCATCCAAGTATCTTACATATGCTCATTTTATTTCAGTCATAATGCCACTTTTCAATAGCTCCAGGTTGAGGATACAATTTGTTAGAAATGAAACTTCAAATTTTATACATGGAATTCTGTCTTTTATACTTTAAGGTGTGTACTTAACATTTCAAGTTTGGATTAAAGCTATTCTTGTGAATTAAATTTCGTTGTCACCTTTGATTAGAAGATTATTGTTTTTGTTTGCCTCCAAATGAACTTTATTATTTAAATTTATTTGCCCTTAATGTGACTGTCTCTGTTTCATGTATAACTGAAATCTTTTTTATGAGTGCAGGGCCGGTGCCACGGGGGGTCTTATTAATGTAAATAATAAGACCCATTTATTTTACAACAATTGCTACATGGCGCCCCCTCGCCCGCTCAACAATCGTTACATGGCACCCCCCGCTCAACAACTTACGTTTGCAATTTTCTGACGCCCCCTCACTGTATATGTTCTGGCGCCGGCCCTGTATGAGTGGAACAGCAGCCAGTATCTGCTGTTTATATGGGCTCCTTCAAAATAAGATTCAGCCGTGAATCAGAGACTATTGTAACTTTCTATTTTAAATGTATCAATTGAATCAATTTGAAATGTATATTCTAAATTGTAGATTTTGTTTTTGTATTTGGATCTGGCATTAAAGTGGTGCAATTCACTTGGCATGACATTGATAATTCATGTGAAATAATTTAAAACCAGATCTGACTATAATTACTATGTATTAACAATAATATCATACTATTGATGCATACTATCTTTGTCATGCAGTCAAAACTTATAAATGTGTTTTTTTTCTTCAGACTTCCCAAATTACAAAAGCAGGTATTCTGACAGTATAGCTGTGCCAAATGTATCCTTCTTTCCATATCAGATATTAATTGAAATTCCAGTGTGTCAAAATATTAATGAAAATTGTTCAAAAATAACCGTTTGTTTTCCGGCCGCCTTCATACCGGGACTTTTAAATTGACGGGTAGTCTAGGAAACAGGATATGATCCAACCTCAGGAGTTCACATGACTGTTGATTCTCCTGCACACTAACCAGCTACAGTGGATATGATTAGTGCTGCTTTCACATATTTTTGGTAAGACAACAACTGTATGTGGAATCTTCTTTAGACTAAAAGTATTAACATTGCGTTGGAGGGAGTTTGAACTGGGAAAAGTCCCATGGAAAGTTTCTGTAGAGGGTAAAGAAAGTCAGAATGTCTGCACTAGTATGGTGTAATTCTTGTAGCTTACAAAAGAGCTTTGTTTTTGTCATTACATTGGCAATATTTGAAGAAAAAAACTTCTGAAGGCAAGTTAGATGGCTGTGTTGTTGACATTTTTTCTTACTTAGGTAAATAGTATTTGATGCAAATTGCATGATGTTTTAAAACACCAAAAAAAAAAAATGCTAATGTATTTTTGTTGTTGTTTTGTTTCTTTCGGAGGAGGGGTGAGGCAATACAAGGTCATGAAATGGATCAAAAATATAATTATATCCCATAGGCTTCTAATGGGCACAGAACAGGACAAGGTAGAAAAAACTCAAAGCTAACACAGCAGTGCAGTTGGCCGTTTTTCAGAAGTGCGTTTATTTCCATCTCGTACCGGAAGTGTGTCTTTTGAAGACTGCTGAATATCCAAGAAAAATTCTGTGAGTTAAAAGACAACACCCTTCCTGTAATACTCTACAGATGTCTTAATGCAAACAAAGTTTGTGGGGGCAAACGCATTAACCAATTACACGTACAAAGCTTTGCACAGTACACACTAAACCCACTGCTGTGGGAGAACAGTGTGGTAGCTTCTAAACCTTGCCAAATATTCACAGCCAATCGAGGAGCGGCGTTCCTGCACAAGTTTCTACCTGCCTCAGAGCATGGAGGAAGACGATGGTGAAATGGAGCTGATAGTGCCCTCGGACACGGGCATTCAGGATGAAGGGCAAAGTCTTGGAGAACCTTATCAGCCCCATTCCAGCAAAACTAGCCAGCCCACCACCAAGTACATCTGCATTGTGGCCTTAGCTACTCTGAGCACCTTTGCTTTTGGTAAGAAGCTCTCTTTAAAGAAAAATAGGTGAGGCATAAGGAAAGATATGATTGGCTGGGTTGGTTTACTGTATAAATAGTTGAGTGAATAAACATGCACACAAAGAGATGATGTGTGAAGGGAAATGTTTGAGCTGAACTGCAAACAAAGGTGAAACGACAGTCTCACTGTTATTCACAGTTTAGGTGCAAAGACACTAAAACACTAGACCGACCACCCAAAGAGGACAATTCAACGCAAGGGAAGAGATGGGTCCAGTCCTAGAGGACCTGAATGTATGTGGGGGGGGGAGAAGCTCTGAGAGTCAGGAGGGAAAATATTCATGTGCAGGTGAATCTGATTAAGGACGAAGCATCAAGCTGGTGACGGCAGTAGCTGCGAGGTGGGAAATGAGTGTGTCATGGTGCACAGTATGAAAAGCAGCACTGAGATGTTCGAGAAGGAGATGAATGAGGGAGCCACAGGCAGCAGAAAGGAGGGGACACAGAACAGCAATCTTGGTGGGGCATTGTGGGTAGAAGGTAGATTTGAAAAGGTTTTGAAATGTTATAGTCAGGAAAGGGTGTAATTATCATGCTGTAGCTCTTTCTAAAAATGTATTCAAGATTATAGGACAGGATCAAGCAAGGAGGACAAGGATTTAGATTTTGAGATTTGAAGTTTAAAGATAAATGCCGCCTCAGTGCAAAGGAAAGTTCTCAACGGTTTATCAGGGGTCTAAAAAGGGAATCACTGTAGTCGGGAGAAAGTAGTACTTGTATTTTTTTTCATTGTGAAAAACCAAACTGCATATTGTGTGTTTCTCTCTTGGTCTACAGCTACACAGTACTGTTGAGTGAGAGGTTTGTCAAACTTTTGCTCATTGTTTGTTTTTCAGGATATTTGATAGGCTATCTTGCTACCAAAGAGACACACATGGACACCTCAGGCTGTAGAGGTCTTGATATCTCTGATGACACGGACACCATGATTCCTACAGAAACCATATTTGACTGGAGCAATCTCACATCTTTGTTAAGAAATAAACTGACCACACACAGCATTGAAAACAGACTCAGGTAATCATACACACATCTGTGGCCTACATGCACTAGCCTGTGTTCTCTCTCTAACCACTGTTCAGAGCCAGAGTATTTGTGGTCCTCAATAGCTTATTCATTTTCTCAGCAAATTCTCCAGTGACAGTCATCAGTCAGGATCTTCAGGAGATGATTTGATCGGTGAGAATATTCTCAGAAGTTTCAATGAGTACGGTCTCAGAACCTGGAGCGATGAGTTCTTTGTTAAGGTCCAAGATCGTCCCATAAGAGGAACCAACAAAGTGACTTTCCGTGGTACAACTTTTGAAGAATCTGGCTACTTAGCCTACAGTGGAAGTGGACCAGTAGAGGTTTGTATTTAGAGTTTTTTTCCATGAAGCCTGCCTGTTTATTGCTGGACATGAATGACATAATTTGGTAATAATGAAATTAATGAATAATACCAATTTGCAGGGTGCTATTTTATATGGCTATTATGGACAAATGAGTGACTTTCGGGCCCTACAAGACCTGAACATTAGCTCGAATGGGAAAATTGTCTTGGTCAGAGCTGGAAAAATCAGTTTTGCTGAAAAGGTGCGACCTTATTATATTGTATTTTATTTCTAATTCTTCTTTTTTGTGTTACATTGTTTATTTGTGTTAAATATTTTATTTCTTTCTCATATTTTTTTAAACGTACAGGTCGCTAATGCAGTAAGTGTGAATGCAAGTGCAGTGTTGATCTACCCAGACCCTGCTGACTACTCGTTTGATGAAGGAACTGACCTGTTTGGCCATGTAAGTATTCATCTTAAAGTTTTCTTCTACAGTTACCAGATCTTTTGCGTGATTTCCAATTAACTGAAAGGTTGACACATTTAATTAATTGTACCATGGAGCATAAAATATTTAAATGCCAAACATGAGTGGGCCCCTTTTTCAGCCCGGGAGTTTCATGCCCAAATCCGGCCCAAAATTATTTTTCCCTCCCAATCGGCCCAAACTAGAAATTGACATGAGCCGGCCCATCGGGAATCCTCCCGAATCTCCTGATTAGCCACTCTGGCTCCGAGTTCTGCTGTATTGCTAAATATTCATGAGCACAAGTTTAACTTGTCATTGAATGACTCATGGCATCAGGATTTGAAGTCACCCAACAGTCCTGTGACTGTACAGCATGTCAGCAAAGCTGTTGGTTACGCAATAAAAGAAAATCTACTTAACAATTACAGTGTCGCTGAGATGCAAGAGATTACCTACCTTTCCTGATTGACAAGTCAAATTTTTAGCCAGGGTTAAGACTGAAAGCTTAGTTACTCAGATGTGTGCTTAGTGATGGTGGAAAACAGCTGAGGGTTTGGGGGAGGGAGGTGGATCACATCACCAAAGATTGATGTGTTCTGATTTCACAGGTTCATCTGGGCTGTGGCGATCCGTACACTCCGGGTTTCCCGTCTTTGAACCACACCCAGTTCCCTCCAGCTACGTCCTCCGGACTGCCGAGTATCCCCGCACAGACCATCAGAGCGAGCACAGCTGCAGCCATCATGAAGTACGGCGGGCCATGCCAGCGAGAGAAGCTCTCGCACTCACACACACAGTTACGTTCTTCGGTTCTTCTCCTGCAACATGTGCTTCGTTGTTCTGTCCAGGGAAATGGGAGGTGGGAATCCTCCTCGCGGCTGGGCTGACGGAGGTCTACAGGTCTACAAGCTCGGTGGGGACAACGACCTGGCCTCTGTGGACGTGAACAATGTTCTCGTTGAGAAAAAGATCCATAATGTGTTTGGGGTCATCAAGGGTTTTATAGATGCAGGTACATCATGGCACAGTCACTGACCCTTGCACTCTATATAGTAGCCAATGTAGTCTTCTCTAATCTCTTCTCTTAATCTCTCTTAATCCTCTGCTTTAGATCATTATGTGGTGATTGGAGCTCAGAGAGATGCCTGGGGTCCAGGATATGCGATCTCTACTGTTGGCACTAGCTTACTGGTTGAGTTAGCCAGAACCATAAGTGACATAATAAGCACAGGTAAGTGTGTGTAATTGTAGATAAGAGTTAGACCAGGGGTGCTCATTACGTCGATCGCGATCGACCGGTCGATCGCGAAGGAAGTGTCGGTCGATCGCGAAGGAATGTGCGTAGATCGCGTCACATAAAATAGTAGTAGATGAATCGCACATCTGCACTGACGGTTGTATTTTGATTGACATTCACGGTAGCCAATCTGCAATCCACTCAACAAATTACGTTCGCCACCCCCCCCCCCCGCTCAACAAATTACGTTCGCCGCCACCCCGGTAGATCTTTCTGACTTGGTCATCTTATAAGTAGCTCGCAAGCTGAAAACTGTGGGCACCCCTGAGTTAGACTCTTAAGCCAGACCTCTGTCACAAGACTTATACATACTTATATGTGGCTAAAAAAATGTCAAATAAAAACCAATCTCCCCCTCTCTCAAAAACAAAACAAAACAAAAAACAAAAACTAGATGGGTTTAAACCAAGGAGGAGCATAGTGTTTGCAAGTTGGAGTGGTGGAGAATACGGGACTGTGGGCGCCACCGAGTGGCTGGAGGTAGGAACACCATTCTGTTTTCTATTTAATCAGAATAATCCAAGAATAATGTGTATTCTGCATAGCAAGAATTGATCAGTTCCACAAAACTATCTGATTAATCATTTGTTATATTTTTGTACCAAAAGGGCTATTTGTCTACACTAAATCTGAAAGCTTTCTCCTACATTAGTTTGGATGGTGTGGTGACAGGTGTGTAAGAACCTGCTTATTTAATAATAATAAAACACACAAAAATAATTGTTCTAAACATCTAAATGCTTCTCACAGGCTCCTCGTTTAAAGCCAGTGCAAGTCCTCTCATGTATGACTTAATAAAGAGTGCTTTGAAGGAGGTAAGTGGTTTTTATATGGCACTTAAATGTAAAAAATTGGCAAATTTGTAGAAAACCATCTCTTTCACATTCGGTTGCAGGTGTCCGCACCCAACAACAGCAGCAGGACTTTATTTTCTCAAATGGCTGAATCCACCTGGGAGAGAGATGTGTATGTGTGAGCAGCATGAAGAAATTCACGCCACTCCTCCTCTAGAATGGGGGTCCCGTATCTGACAGCATCCGTCATGGACTGTGATTTTCGTTAACAGGATGGAGCCGATGAAAATGGCCGACTCTGCCTATCCATTCCAGGCCTTCTCTGGAATCCCCTCCATGTCATTCCGCTTTACCTCAGTGAGTATTATCGCTTCTATTGCACTCTCATATATGTCAAGATTGGAATTACTTCTATTATATTAATGTCTTTGTACAAACAAAATGTGTCTGTCAGGTGTGGAATATTTGATATGAAAGACCTTCCATTAGCTTACCACTGTCTTGTGTCTCTCAGGGCACAGAGGACTACCCTTTCTTTGGGACCATGCTTGACACCAGGAAGAATCTAGATGGAAGAACATCTCAGAACGTGCCAGCGCTGGTGAAGACGGCGGGCGAGATAGCGGGCCACGTGGCTCTTCGGCTGGTCCATGACCACCTGCTCAGACTGAACGTGGAGAAATACAGCAGCGTCTTCCTCACCCGACTGGCAGAGATCAATAGGGACGTCGTCAGACTGCAGATGGTGAGGGTTCCTGACCTGCACTAACTGGACTGAAGACTCCTGAAGGATGGACCAAGAAACTAAATGTGGTCCAAGAGGCTCATGTGCCATATTCCTGCTCTGCCGCATGAAGTCCTTCTTGTATTTCTAACATATTTATGTTAAAAAAAAAAAAAAAATTGGACTGCACTTTTTGAGGATAATGATCAAAGTGCCGGTGTAGCACCACTTGTCCTCACACATTTATAAAGTGTTTTTGTTTTGTTATGGTTTTTTTTTTTCCATCAGCTTGATTCAGTACACTACCAGTAAATAAATGAAAACGATAAAATTAAGGCAGGACTAAAGGGAACAGTCTCCAAACTTCAGAGAGGGGAGTAACTAAGTAACCCAGACAAAGTTCAGCAGGGGGACGAGGATCTGATGACCGGGGAATATCGGTCCACGGCGTGAGGATGGGCGCGTGGTAACGTGCTGCTTTTTATCTTCTCATCGCCCTCCTCAGGACGGCCGCGTTCCAAAGGCCCTGAAGATGGAGTGGCTGATGTTGGCTGTGGGCTCGTACAGGCGAGCCTCTAATGAACTCCTCACCCTCACCCAGAACAGCGACCTCCAGGACTCTGAGCAGTGCCGCATCATTAACGACCGAATCATGGGGGTAGGTCAGAGCGCAGTCGCCCCGCATGACATCTGTGGCGCTTCCTTTCGGGAACTCTATGGTATAACACACAGGAGACGCCAGAATTACACAATGCTTTATGCTGGGCTTTTCTGATGAATCGACAGAAAACATGAGAAGAGATTATTGCTTTAGAAGTCTCATTATTAGTCTTTTCCTCTCTGTGTGTTCAGGTGGAGAGGAACCTGCTCTCTCCCTACGTGTCCCCCCGGGAGAGTCCGTTCCGACACATACTACTCGGCTCGGGCTCCCACACCCTGGGAGCTTTGCTGTCCCACTTGGCCGCTATAAAGGACGGGTCGGCCGGTGCCGACATCGACGTGCTGAGGAATCAGCTTGGTCTGACCACCTGGACCATCCAGAGCTGTGCCAACGCGCTCGCGGGCAACGTGTGGGAGATGGACAACCAGGTTTAGGTGAAGGTCTAAAATTGATTGCACTGTACAGATTTTTCTGATTGCATTGTAGTGCATTGTAATGTGGTGTATTACAAGAATTCTGCTATAACTTTCAAGGAGTCACGCTAACATGGATTTATGCCACTGCAGACTTTTAATTAAAAAAGCAAATTTTATGTAAATTTTATATAAATTTTATAAAAAATTTTAATATGTCTGTCTTTTCAAGAATATCCAACAGAAAGTTAACAGCAAAGTTTAAGTTACAATAGAAGGCTTTATTACTCAAAAGGACAAGGACATTTGCAATATATTATTACTATTATTATTAATGATAAGAGGAAAATATGCCCTGTAATGTGAAGGCAAAAACTATTAACATTTTTGTACACACCACACATACACAATCTCTCTCTCTCTCTCTCTCTCTCACAATTGACAAAATATGGCACATTTCACACACACTTCTCATTGCTCACACTTAAGGATTTCAAGCTGTGTTGCTGTGTTTAATATATAAATCGTTTACTGAAATTAATATTTGCTTAATTGGGTCGTTACGTTTAGTTTAGAACTTTATTGCCTATATTTTCCATTTATACTTGACTTTGACTTTTTTTTTCTTTTACAGTGGCATTTTCTATTAATTTACCATACATTATAAGTCAGGTCCAGATACGTTTTACTGTCTCCAAAGATGTTGAAGAATTGCACTTATTTTGATCCTCGTCTGGCGCATTTAAACCCCTTTGTTACACATTTCCGTCATTCTCTTGAAGACAATTCTAATAAATGTCATATGAATATATTTTCACTGTTTTTCTTTGCTTCTGTCTTTCTCGAGGATATCACAACACAACATCGCGACATTTCGTCTCACATATCAGTAGGACGATGTAAAGCAACTTTTTGTTTATAGACAGCGTAAAAAACCCCAAAGCCCAATGTAAATTGCAAACGCTCCCCAGTAACCTACTGACATGCGCTGCATTTCCATATTTGGCCAGAAAGCGGCGCTAGAGCGCCTTCACGATTCCATCGGAGATCACAGTAGCCTACAGTATTTAATGTTAAGTCTGATTTTTGTCTAAGGAATTATCTAACTTTGTTGACAATGTTAATGCATTTTACCGCTGCTTTCACTTATTACATTAGACCTTTTTTGTGCTCGGCCATAACACTACCTCCATAGTTTTACTTACAGTAATGCACTGGCATTACTGAACACATTGCATGCTATATGTTTTTGATGGTCCGATAAGATTTTTACAGAAGGCTTTTAAGTTTCAAAAAAATGCCAAACGCCAACATAATCCAGCCGAAATTAGGAAAGGCATTTCCCGAATATTGCCGTGTCTCTTTAAGAGTGGGCTGCCGTCAGGAGTGTGCACGAAGACGGCGAGCGACCGGGGATCGACGCCAACGTAGTGAAGCCGTGAAACACGAAAAGCGACAGGAGTTTACAGTGTCCAGCAACGACAGGAGTAACAAAACTGAGAAAAAGTCGCGAAACTCACGGTTTGAATGAAAATTAGTGCCATAACACGTAAGGGAAACTTCACAAGTGTCTGACTGACTGCCCGACTGGCGAGGAAGCGCCGCCGCCGGAGATAATCTGACAGGTAGGAATGCAGATGCATGCAAACAGCTTTAACAGTGACTACTTTATTTTATTAATAAAAGCATTTATATAACAGGATAATACACACTCACCAGCGATTGCAGTCTATTCAGACACACAAGTGCAGGAAATTGTGCTTTGATTGCAAGTCAAATACTGCTTTTAAGTTAATACTAGACTCCGTCTCACCTGTACGAATCAATGTAAATGGCGGGAATTCAATAGCACGATTGATCTGCCACATGATTTGATGATCTTCTGATCATGATTGATCTTCTATGGTGCTTTGGTCCAGTTTGGTTTATTTCTTGGTCAGATCACAGTGAGACGTCTTCTGTCGCAAGTCCGTGAAGGGCTGTTGGCCAGATGCAACGCCTGAACTCATTCTACAGCAAGCCCCACACATGGGGACCTCACCTAATGCTCCACTCTCCTAATAATAATAATAATAATCTAGTGTAAAGGTGAACGCTGCTTTAGAATAAACTCTTAACTCTAGGCTAGTCTTGGCAAAGGGTCGTTAACCTTAATTGATTGATGAACGTGTCTGAGGTGTAAATTGCTTTTGCGCAACGAGCGGTGTAAACGGTGCAAACTGCGCCAGTCCGCACTCGCGCTGTGGTTGTGCGGTGTGACTCGTCTCCAGCCTGCAGTGAGGGCTGAGGTGTGTTTTTGAGAGCTGGAACAAAACGTGCTTGAGTTTGGCGAGGCGAAGGGGCTCCGGGGGCTCTTTCTTCACCGAGGTGGTTCAGTCACGGGGTGTTTGGGGCCCCACCTGCCGTGTAGCACCTGACGCCCCTGGGCTCTGTCTGTCTGGGACGAGATGTGAGGAGCAGCTTTTGCGTGTGAGGGCAAGCCAGTACTGGGGAAGGTGCTTTCTGTTGCTGCCCCCAATAATAAAAAAAACAAGAAGTAATTTACCTCCTGTACCTGATGGAGGGGGAGTTTTGACGTCTAGGACACCTTCAGGATGTTTCTCTATAACCGGTGTTTCTCTGGCCTGGTAATCAGGGAGGCTGATGATCTCAAATAAAGGTGAAAACGAATTGGATGCTTTGTGGATGGCGCTATAAAAAAATATAGAATTAAAATGCTTAAGAAATGGGGCAGGCAGCCTTCCCCCCGAGCTGGACATGTTATTTTTGTTCAGGTGAATGTGGCTTTCTTCCGTTGAACTTCAGGTTACCTCTGCTGGCTGTGCGCCAGTGTTGAAGAGCGCTGTCTGCCTTCACCCCCCAGGACCTCAGACACCCGGGATGACGTCAGGCAGCTCAGCTGGCTGTTTGCCCTCACCAAGCCTGAACTAGCAACATGTGCCTTTATGAGGAATAATGAAACGAAAAACTGCATGTCAAAATCAGGGGATAATGACATTCCCCTTTGAGAGGGTTAATTAGACAGTTGAATTATTTTTGGTACAGTGAGACAAAATTTACGACAGTCAGCTCGAGCAGTCGGGCCTCTCATTGCTGAATGATTTGATCAATGGCTGAGTTCTTTTGATAAGGCCAGAAATGACACGCAGGGGTGGTTTCTGGTTATGATATCATGTGGAGGTTTTTCCAAGTTGGGATAATTGGTATTTGCATTATTGCGGAATGCGTTTGAGCGCTTTATTGGTGGAAGAAAGTAATGTACCCTCGTGTTGGATATTCGGACAGGTTTTTTGCCTAATAATTAGTTTTTGCTTTTCACACTATTGCAAAGCAGGGTTTTAGAAGCCGCTTCAAGGAATTATGATTTTCCTGTTTCCTGTGTTTTTGGAGTTTCTCTGCTACTGCTGTTGGTGTCTGGTTGGTATTTTGTACCCTCATGTAGACCTGTGTTTATTTTTTCTTCAGGTGGTTAAATCATCACAGACACCTTTTACGTTCTGGCTTCAAAGTAAATGGTTGGTTGGATCCATACATTAGACGTGTTAGATGACAACAATATCATATGAACATATGAAATAAGCATGTTCCGTTTTGTAGAAAATCATTTGAGATGTTCTCTCAGTATATCAGTGACAGAAGGTCAAGTCAAATATTTAAACTTATTTATAAAGCAGAAATCAGAAATATGCATTTTATGATGTCCATTTATGCAGCAGTGTAAATTATGGGGTGAAACGGTGGTTGTGATTTGTCCTCTAAAAACTAAAGTTGTTTTTCAAAGCTTTTTTGTACACCAAGAATCAGTAGTTTCCTAATACGTTAGTCTGGGACAGTACAAAGATCCTCATTGTTTTATCAAGAACAGTTTGTCTTGGCTTTTCTGACAGGCTTCACATCCATCACACTTAAAAAAAAGTTTTGCATCAGTCTTTTTAAATTGTAACACTAAACCTGCAACTTTGTTTACATTTACGGCATTTAGCTGATGCTCCTATCTGGAGCAGCTTACAAAAGTGCTTCGTCATCTACCTTTAGAACGCTTCCCAGCCAGTACAATGGGTTAGAGTCCAGGATGCCTTTGAGCTGGGATAGTGCTAGATACACCAGTCAGTGTTGATACATACAAAGAATATTAGAAATGATGCATAAACACAATAGCAAAGCAACACTTAAGTGCTATGAGTGTTCAATTAAACAATATCCCATGCACACTACAGGAAATCTAGCTTTCTAGTTCACGATAAAAGATCAGTGCTTGGGGTTCTTGCTGAGTTATGATCAATATTGTGTCGTGCGTAACAGCCCCTAAGGCTAAGGCATTTGTTAATGTTAATATTTAGTCTGCAGTAACTTTGGTGACCAACATGCTGCTGCAATGACCTCATTCAGTGATGAAAGACATTACCGTACACAGACGTGATTCAGTCCTGGTGCTTGGGGTGTAATGTTTAGATTTTGAGCTCTTAAACTGCCTTTTTTTCTCTCTCCTCCTCCACAGTACAGCCCACATGACCTGATGGGCCTAGACATGTGTGATTTATTTCGTTTTATGGCAAGACATCAGTGCATTCTCCGTTTGTTTAGCTAAGAGCCGTGGATAATCGCCAACCGTTTTGTCCAGGCATATTACAACCCTATCGGTCAACACCCAGTATTCAAACACTTTATCGACGTCATATGATTCATTATTTGTTATTCTGTGAAATCTTTAATTTACACGTGAGAGGGAAACATTTTAAAAATCTTTTGATGTTGAGTAATATTCTTAATGTATGCTGATGGGGATTGTTGAGGTTGAGGTTTACTGCAATATATGCAATAGGACCTATTTGAAGGTAATAATTATGGTTACTTAATAATTACTAAGGTTACTTAATAATTATGAGGTCACTTAATAATTATGAGGTCACATTGTGCAACTGAATTGTTGCTTGTGGTTGAGGCTTTTGTCAGGTGACAGGAGGGCGGGTTGAAGTCAGCAGTTGTGTTACTGTGAAACGGTGGTCTTGAAGACGGTGAAGAGAGTGGACATGATTCCCTCGAGGTGGGTGATGTGACCCACTTAATCAAATGTACACACACACACACACACACACACACACAGTGCCTTCAGTAACAGGAGCCCTTTTTGTCAGAGCTTATGTTGAGAGGCCTATAAGAATATCTTAGTACTGGTTTCCTACACAAATATCTCAACCTGACTTCTCCCTCCTCATTACAGTATGGTTGCATTTTGGCCTGGAAGTCAGTTATTGGTAGTCTACTCCCACAACACAACCATTACCCAGAGTCCTAGAGGAAATGCCGCATTTATTTGTGATGGGGTAAAAAGTGGTCTTTGTCTGGCTCAGGGTTGAATAGGGTGGTGTTTCTGCACTTGTGGTTTCTTACCGTAGGTGGGTGTATGGGGGCGGAGTGAATTGGCCTGATTCAGTAGCTGGCGCCAGGAAGCATTCCAAAACCTCCTGATGACCAGTGACCAATCAGAGGCCCCGCCCACTGACCATTCACCAGTGGTGGCCCCTCCCAACCACACCACTGTGTGCCTGCTGTGTCATGAATGACATCACGGACGCTGATAGAGAGACCGAGGTCTGTTCACTTGCGGTTTTGTTATCAGTTGCATTAAAACGAATTAACTCTTGAACAGATGAAACAATCAAGGTACACATTATTACACTGCAATTTAATACAATTTCTGGTCAGCATGTTTTTCAATTGTCCACATTAGGCACAGACACACATTACTCAAATGGTTCAAGTCTCACTTTCGTTTTCCCTGTTACACAAAGCTCTCTGGTGCGTGCACACACTGTCATGGCTGGCTAGGCATTTGGCAAATAACTAAGACACCACACACACTTTTAAATTTAGTTTAGCCTGGACTGGTGTGTTGATGTATCTTACGACCTAACCAAATAAGATCACTGTTTACATGGCCCACAGTAAATTGTCATTGACATTAAGATTCAGACGAGCGAGAGAGTTAGAATTATTAAAATGTAGTGCCATCTCTTTTTCATCATAGTTTTTCTGTGTTACATTTATAAAAGTACATCACCTTCTAGAAGTTATTTGTTTGTGGCTGTGTTTTCATGCTGATTCAAAATATGTGTTAAGACAAAACCACACACACACACACACACAAGTCCCCAGATTCACTATAGAGATGACAAAAGTGCTAAACAACGGTTTTGTACGCGTCAGTCAAACTGGAATTGTGACTGATTCATTGTGGAGCGGCGTATCAGCATTTCTTCAGCTAGCCAGGCATTGCTGACCTCACAAACCCATTTAAAAGTTGTTTAACATCTTTGAAAGATCTCTGAAAACAATAGAGGTGGGCTCGTGCAGTCAGTGCCCCGTTGTTGCTGGAATAGAGGAGGCTTAATGGACATCAGAGGAACTGCTGAGGAAACTCTGGTCAGCACAGTCATTCCACAGATGGACCTCTCGGGAGTGGGTATCCCAGGAGCGTCAGGAGGTGTTGAGGTTTTAGTCTGACATCAGTAAATAAGAAATTTAACGCCCCACCCCCGCCCCACATAAAAACTTTACCTCATAATGAGAACACGAGCCACTCCCTTTGGGCTCAGAAATCAGCAGCTGGAAACTTCAACACGACCCGGCTGTGTTTGCTCATCATGAAACTTCTCTCCGTCCTCCCTGTCCGTCCGCTAGGCTAAGCGCTCGCCGTGCGTGATGTTGGAGGAGTTACTTTAAGGAAAGGCCTGGTTGGAGTTGTGGTTGAGTGGAGGGGTGAACCCCTGAAGGAGACCAAGTCAGGCAGTAGTTAGCAGCAACTACAAGTTTGTGTTTTAAACGTTGGCCTTAATCATATTTACTTATGATTATTGGATCATGTGGATGTTGGGTCATGGGATTACTCACAGAGCGTTTGTTATTGGCCCCTAAGGGCATTCAAACAATTCAAACAAGGGCAGTTCATCCAGAATGCCTGAGATCAGGAATTTTACATCTTTGTTATTTACATAACACCATTGGGATTTGTTAGAGGTATAATTAGCATGTAATATATTTATGTATATATATATATTGCATGTATATGTTTGCATGGATTGCTGATCATCAAACAAAATAGAGTTTTGTTCATCCCTCAAGTAATGGAAGTTGTGGTTGTGGGATATGAATGTACAGTAGTGATTCATGGACACTGACAGACATGGTTTTAAAGATTCTTTAATTAACATCATACACAACACACTTCACTGCTGAACACTGGTTGTAGGTGCAGAACAAATGTATTAAATGTATTTAACTTTTAAAATGTATCTCAATACAGATTATAATTTACCCATATTTTGGTTAAAGTGAGAAACTTTGAAAATTTGACTTTGGAAACTTTTTGGATTATGTCCCAGATTAGCTTCAGCAAATTTATTGGCATGTTTTCTGTAATCTAGGGCTGGACCCAAATATATTATTATTTGGATATTCTAGGGCTTGTGCCCTTTCTAGATGTCGGCTTTAAATAAAGGCGAACTGCAAAATACATTTTGTCAGTACATTCTTGTACTACATTTATTCTTTTTAATTACACTGTTAAAATGTTGAAATGTACACCACCTGACATCCCTCTCACTCAATACTGCTATGTTCACGTTGGCCGTTTTAAAGGAAAGGCAAAACTCTGAAGAGCTCAGCTGTTTGGGAACAGTCTAAATTACATTAATTAAAGACACAGACAATACACTTGCAACCTGCAGTCCCTCTAGAACAGTCAGAGCTGAGTGTTTATTAGCAGTTATTAGCACTGGTTCACAACAAAACAAAACAAAAAAGCTTGTCTTTGAATTTCAGTTTCAAAATGCTTTTTAGTTACCTAAGGGGAGTGACCAAACCATGTGCTATTAGGTCACCAAGCACCAGGTATTTCACAGTGAAGAGGACTAACATTGTCAATACTTTTCGCTAGTTAGCTAAAGCTAAAGTGGTTTTTTTCATGGTATCAGCTCATGTTAAAGTTAATTATGGATAAATCATCCCTCAATAACCTAAATAGCTTATAAAATCTCCATCTCATGTCCATTTGTATCAGAAATAAGCATGTATGTTCCTGTTTTGAACAACTTGGGTGGGGGACAGGGTCTGAAGGAAGGGTGGTGAATGTGTGTAATGGGAGGGGTGGGGGTTGGGCCTGGCACGTTTTATAGTGTGCTAAAGTGCACTGCTTTAATACACCTGAGAAGGAAAAAATCTAGATGGTTGAGATGGTCCGAAGAGAAATGATCATTGCCTGAGGTGATAACTTCCTCCCAGAATATCAACTGCATGTTAAGGTCTTTAGAAACACTCCATATCACCTTCAAACAAACGTATTGCAAGAGAGTTTTACTGACCTATGAGGATAATGCTTTGCAGTTTCATTGCTCAAGCACGAAAGGCCTGAGTCCAGTAGCTGCCATATCTTCTATTTGCATACAGGGAAGTGTCTCAAGCTTCCACTGGGTTTCTCCATTTGAACTCCTGTACAGTTGGCAGGTTAGATGTCCACATGACTTTCTGAAGGACCTATGGATGGGCCTGCATGGAGAGCAGAAGAATGAAGAATGTGGCTCATTATGTAGCTAATCAAGAAGAGAGAGAACTTCTGTGCATGAGCAATGCACAGAAGAACCAGAAATCCTGGTAACTGGGATTCCAGGGAGTGTGCTTTGGTTCTTGGGCTGCAGGTGCTGTTGTCATTACCCGCCGGTGACCACACGCTCTTGGCCAAATGGCACAGCCCCGTGTTATTGTCAGTTGGGTCATCAGTGTGTATGGAGGCATTTCAAGAGCTGAAGACACTGTGGGAAACACTCAAGAGATGCTTAGGTAGTCAGCTTGGAGAGATGTATGGAGAAAGCACCTGTCTGTTTCTTGTATCTATGGAAAGACTGTATGTAGGTGTTGAACAGGAGTGCTTGACAGTCAAATGGGGCAGTCATGGCCTGGCGGTTAGGGAACTGGTCTTGTGACCGGAGGGTTGTGGGTTCGATTCCCAGACAGGCCATGACTGAGGTGCCCTTGAGCAAGGCACCTAACCCCAACTGCTCCCCGGGCGCCGGGCTAGGGCTGCCCACCGCTCTGGGCACGTGTGATCCACAGCCCCCTAGTAATCACTAGTGTGTGTGTTTGTGTGTTCTGACTGCACAGATGGGTTAAAAGCGGAGGACAAATTTCGATTGGGGTGTAAAAATCACAATTGACAAAATATGGCACATTTCATTTCATTTCAAATGGGAATCGGACGTCTTGAGACTTGTGCCACTGCTGTTTTCTTCTTGTCAGCACTGTAGTGGCTAGAAAAGTGGGCGGCACCTTCCTGTCCTGCATCTTAGTAGATGAAGGGTCACGTGTGACGCCTCTACTGTCTTCAAAAGGAGGAGGACAGATAAAATTGTGGTCTAGCACGTGGCATAAATTTTAAATTGACATGGTTTTAAAAATTCTTGTATCACAACCCTTGACTCGACTGCTGTAGACAGAGAATATATGTAATCTACAAAACGAACACATTTTTTCATTTTCTTGTACCATTAGGGTGGACAACTGGAGGTATAGATCGTTTAAAAGGGGATGTGTTTATTGGTTAGTACCTGCAGAGTTAGCTGTAGTAGTTAGTAAAGTGGAGGTTTTGTTTAAATTGTACATACCCGTGTCTCCGATTGTGTCTGCAGCGCTGTGCTGTGAGTCGAAGGACGCATGTTGGGGATAACGGGAGATACATTTAAACACATTTCACGCCGTTCATGGGACGGTGAAACTGGTCAATCTGGAGCAGGGGGTCTGTCGGTTATCTTTGTATTTACATAGATAATTAGAAATATATAGAAAAACATGAAAATGAATGGAATAGCTGCTTGAGTTTATTTCCACGAGCTTTACATTACAGTAAGAAGCCCAGGCCGATCCTGGGTTTTGCCTGTACGTTTGTCGGTTTTTATATATATACACGAGATCAGAAAGACACACACAAGCTGTTTAACATCAAGTCTGCTCCCCTAAGTGATACACATAAACAGGGTTGAGAGGTGGTCAACAGGAAGCCCTGTTTTCTTCAGTCTTATGTCAGTGTTTCGGCCTTTAATCTCTTTTGTGTGTGTGTGTGTGTGTGTGTGTGTGTGTGTGTGTGTGTGTGTAGATGTCGCTGTGGTTCTGGTCTCTGATGGATCACGCAGGGCCCGTATGATGGCACGATCAACACCGGAGGACCCATGAACCTGTGCACATGTGAAATCTCCACTCTGCCCCCCCCCTTTCCCTCCCCCCCCCACACACACACATTCAACCGTGCCCACCCACTGAAGTTAACGGCAACCTCCAGGCCGGGCCACACTGCTGGTAAGGATATGTTTGCTTCATGGTTTAAACGATTTATGTTCATGCTTGTGCCCCAAACAGAATCTGAAATTTATTCCGATACGTTTTTTTCTTCTCTTCGGGGCATCAAAAGAAAGAAAATCACATTTTAAGGGTGCGTTCACTTCCTGTTTACGTGTCATTTAGGGGAGCTTGGCACTGGTGACATTTTGGACTCTAGGACGGGTTTGAAACGCACGCTTCATTTACAGTAGTAAGAAAACCGAAATATAGGCTTCTATTATGTCGTTGGACAAGGGCACACAGGAGCGTGTGTCTGGGAGTGTGCACATGTGCGAGCTTGTGTGTGTGAGCACGTTTGTTCGTTCAGGTATGCCTCACACACACATACCGTGCGGTTCTTTCACGCTGTCTCATCCATCTCTAGTCCCTGGGGTATCACAGTTTGGAAGCTGAAATGCAGACCAAAGGTGAACGGTCCGGATCTCGTAACCATAGTGCCTGCAGCGTCGTTATTCGAGCCTGTGAGCCTCTCCTGCCTCGCGCAGGCCGGGGCATGGACCGGGCCGTCAGCAACTGTAGCTGCTCCAACGCTGTTCCGTGATGAAACCCAGCCATTCTGTAGTGAGTGCTGCCCGTTATCGAAGACGCCAGTGGGGACTGTGGTTTGGGTGGCACACACAACTACACACTCACACACACACACCACACACTGGTTGGCTTTTAATTTCCTTGATTGATTACTTCTGAGTGATAGTTCCCCCCCCCAAAGTGCTTAACAAAATCTGCAGGTTTTGGTTATTTTTACACTGGGTTAAGCTGTGTGTGTGTGTGTGTGTGTGTGTGTGTGTGTGTGTGTGTGTGTGTGTGTGTGTGTGTGTGTGTGTGTGTGTGTGTGTGTGTGTATCTCTCTGCGTCCCCAGCTCAGAAGTGTAGGGAAACACAAACAGGTGTGTGCTCAGGAAAGCGCGGCGAACGTTCTCTTAAGTGTCCGTTACGGAAGTGATCCTATATTGGGGCTAACGGCTCTGTGCACATCAGCAGTCCTGGTATTCTCTGTTCAACTGCTCCATAATTAGAGCAGGCGGATTACCAGCTCGGTTAGATTTTTCGATCTGGAGATGCGAGGGTTGAGCCGCAGTCCGGCTTAAACATGCCGTTGCGTGTTGGAGCCCGTGTTTACGGTGTGTTTGCAGCAGAGAGCGTGCGACGCGTTCTTCCTACGCCGTGCACGCCGTGGCCGCCTCGCGCCTGACGCTGGCTCGGCGGTGTTGGGCCCGCCCTGCGGGAGGGGGCGGGTCGTGGCCGAGGGTAGGTTTAACGAGGGCGGCTTAAAGCGGAAGGCCGCGTAGTTCCTGTTGGGGGAAGTGGGTAGTTCCTATTTTGGTGTGTGTGTGTGTGTGTGTGTGTGTGTGTGTGTGTGTGTGTGTGTGTGTGTTTGAGCTCTTGGTCAGAAATAGAACTGAGCGTGCTTTTTGTGGAGTGGCATTGCAAGTGCCTGGAGGAGCTACAGGGCCAAAGCTTATGTACCCCACATAGAGGTACGAGGGGGGAGCTGAGGTGGGGGGAGGGGAGGGGGGCTGTTAATTTACCCCCTCTGGCACTTCTGCCTCTTGTTTCTTTCCTTCAATCAGTGAAAAATATTTTTTTACGCCTTTTATTGTAACCTTTTGATTTGGCATGACATATTAAGATCCAGGTGTGTATAACTGGTCCCAGTGTTATCACACATTGACTCAAGTTCTCATGTCCTCACATGAAAAGGATCTTTTGGACTGGTGCACTGGTTACTATCTGTGATCTACTTTTGACCTTCAGAAGTTAGAGAGGATTACGATTTTAACTTTGCTCAGCTTCTTTTTGTCAAAGTCCGAGTTTGCTTTGCTAGATTAAATGGTGCCAGTTCGAACCCCCCACGCAAATGCTGCTTACGAATCAAAGCAGTGAGGGGTAGCGTGTGGTCAGCAGTGCATGTTGGAGAGGCTTGAACTTCACTGAGTTTGATTGAGCCACCACTGATGTGCTGGAGCAACAGATATAATGTTTAAGGAATAAAATTAGTCATAAGTATCACCATCTCTGGTAAAAGTTAAAAGTGGGAAGAATCTGGTAAAATATCAAGCAGCATTATTATAGAACTACTGTATCTAGCACTAAAGTCATCTCGTTGAGAATTTTGGTAATGTTAATAATGTGCAATTCAAAGTTTTTTGCAACATGACACTTGTGTTCATTGAAAACTTTAACATATAACCCAATAAATCACTCAGCACAGTTTCTCTGATCATGTTGGCATTGACTTGGGCTCCCATGGCCCCCACCAACAGTGTTATTCCCCCATCCAACTCCACCCCCACCCACCGGGAGCGTTTAGGTCGTGGTGCTTGTAGTGTGGCTAGCTAGTCCAGGGCCGAGGCTTCCACGCACAAACTCGGAGCTGGACCTTAACGCCCAGTTCGCACGCGGTAGGGGGTTGAGCTTCCACTCTGCACTTTCAGGCCGTGGTTCTCCTCAGGAGGAAGCGATTGAGAATGTCTGGGAGATGTGTCTGGAGATAAGGTGTCGGGCAGGGTCATCCGCCCCTCACCGCCTACGCGCCTGTGTCTCGTAGGGTTTGGGTTTGGTTGGTTGGTTTTTTGGCGTTTTTATCTTTAAGTTGCTGATGCCTTGTGCAGGGAAGTCTTGTCTCACGCCTTTTATCACGTGTTCTGATTTTATTTTCCCAAAGGAGACTGTGAGTTGTAAACAAACAAGGTCACAGGTCGTTCAAGGGTTGAGGTTGTCGACTCTGCAGAGAGCACGTCTGGTCATATCCGGGTCATACGCACATGTGCACACGCTAACACACACACACACACACACACACACACACACACACACACACACACACACACACACACTCATTACCTTAAGCCTGCATTGTAATGTGCGTATGACAGCCACCCACACAGTTGAAAATCCACTTGCGACAGCTGCTGACATGTTCTTGCGAACTTTGTTGCCCTCACAAGAACATGTTGGACATTTTGTAATCGTTCTGGGTCCTGTAAGAATTTTACAGCTGTGAGACTCCCAGCACGCAGTTAAGTCCAACAGTAACTTGTGCAGCGTTGGCGTATCCATATAGACGTGGTCCAGACCAGCAGTAACAGCAAAAGAACACCTCTACCACATCCTGGAGCTCATGTCCCTGGCTATGTCACTCATCCCTGCACGTGGAGCATTTTGAAGAGGGCTTTAGCCCTGCTGTGTTTCCTCTTTTCCCTCTCAGTGATGCCTCTCCCTCTCTCTCTCCCCCCTGAAAAGTTGTTCACCTCACTTCCCAGTAGCTGTCGAAATGTCCACCTTACCAGTCCTCAGGGGAGTGTGTTACTCAACTCATGTGAGGTAACTGTTTTAATGTGGTTTAATAAATCTGTCAGCTGACCTCATTCATACTGGTGTGCTCTTTTTTCTGAGAGAGAGAGAGAGAGAGAGAGAGAGAGAGAGAGAGAGAGAGGAAGTGGCAGAGCTCTCACTGAGTTCCAAACTTCTGCTGGCTGACTGGAATGTGAAGTTGTGCTGAGTGGCGCCACCTGTCTGTGAGAGAGAGAGACACACATTTAAACAAGACCCAGAGTTCAGAAACTCGGTCTCAGGACTTTTTACTTGTGACTTTGTTGTATTTCAGTGGGAATGCAAATTGTTTTCTTTTACAGATCCAGTAGGTGTTATCGTATAGTTATAAATCTATCTGGTAGCCAGGTCTTTTCTAGAAGTTTCTTTCTGCTGATACCTCCCCCAATATCCATTCAGGTTGCCCCCAAAACACACACACACACACACACAAACACACACACACATTTCCTTTGAAAAGTTCTTACTCTCTCATATAGTAAAACACATTTCCTATAGCTCTGCTGCCCCCTGTGGTCAACGGTTGAACTGCGCTAACGTCATGGCGGTTGGTGTCTCTGACAGCTGTGTTCTGGTGATGAAGTATAGTGGGGTAGGTGGAGGGGAGTGACGTGTGTGTTTTGTGAAGGTCAGGCATGCGTGATGGAGTGTGTACATGTGCATGAGTTATCAGTCTGCTCTGAGAAAGATAGGGAAAACGTGAAGTGGCCTCTTACTCCGTGTGTGAGACACACACACACACACACACACACACACACACACACACACACACACACACACACACACACACACACACACAATGGTGGTGTAATCCTGGTTCTGTTTTTTTTTCCAGAATGTGAACATTCCTCTGGAAGGTTTTACCATTACAGCCCCTCAGGGTTGATCTCGTAGGGGGTCTTGGCTGCTTTGGTCGTCTTGATGGGCAACAAAAAGACGTTGAACTACACTTTTAGTTGTATAAATTGAATAGGGTTACGATGCATCATAAACACGCAGGTTTGGATTATGTGAATATAAAGAACACCTGTGGGCTTCTGGGTTGGTTAAACTCAGCTAGGGTGACGGCGTTTTAACTCTCATGATGTAATCCGTCAGGTTCTTTCCCCGTGAATGTAGGTTCAGTTTCCTTCCGCAGTATTAATAGATGAGAAATGTGATGGCACGGTTTGTAAGACACCTGGACAAGTCCTAAAAATACTTGCATAGGTAGTGACATCATTTAACACGTGTAATGGTGTAACCCGTAACCCGAACCTTCTCTTTACCATATACTCCTGTGGGCCTGCTGCAAAAAATGCTCCCATCCCGTAGTACTAGGGGCCTCCTCATTGACACACAGTGGAAACACTCGCGTTATTGGGAGTGGGATGATAGCAAGTCACACCAGGGACACGCCGTCCTTTTGTGTAGACCAGGGACACGCTGTCCTTGTGTGTCCCCACACTGCACATTGCCTCATCTCCTCTCCTGAAGTCCACCTGTTTGTGCACAATATGTTACACACACACACACACATGTGTGCGCGCACACACACACACACAGGAACCCCAATCCATGGCGCCAGCATAGCTCACGTGTCAGCCTGGGGCTTCCTAGAAAGATGCCACAAGATCAGGAGATTAGTGTGTATACTTGTACACACACACACACACACACACACACACACACACACACACACACACACACTGTGTCTATGTTCGTCCTTTATTCTTGACCCACACTCCCTTAGCTATGCTTGAAAGCGTCCACAAAGCTTTCTGGGAAGTCTGGATTACAGGGCATGTCTGTGTAGGCCATCGCCCCTCTTGATTTTATGGTTGATGTGGAATGGTGACGTGGGGACGGATTTCAGCAGATAATGTATATTAGAGCCACCGAGGAGAAGCTGGATTAAGCAGTATGAGTGCTCTGTGGATTAACATGTCCTCGTTTTGGATTTGGATTTTGGCCACCGCAAGGAACTGGTTTTTGTATTCATTCATCTAACCGGACTAGATCAAACTAACTGGATCAAAAAGTCCGGTTAGTTCTCCGTTGGTTCTTTTAGTTATTTCCTTGTGCGAAAACTCCAGATACACGTGCAATCTCATTCAGACAAGAAACATGGTTTTACTGATCAAAACGCAGAATCTCTGATCGTGTCTGGTTCCATTGAACCACTCAGTCACTCTTTACATTTTACTGAAAAGCAGAGGTTTCCACTAAAAACTGTCACACAACGAATAACTCAATAACTACTCAATATTCTTCGATTGCTCAACCCCTGCGCTCGCAGGTCGGATCGGTGTTCTGGACTCCTTTCCTCCCGACTCCGTGTGCTGGGCCTGGGTGGCGTACGGTGGCGTCACTGTTTGGCCGGAGGTCGCGCGGTATCGTGTGTTCTGCGTGGGTGTCGGCCGGCCACCTTGGTGCCCACACGAGAGCCCGTTTAACTCGCCTGGACTCATCCGCAAACATTTTGCATTCTTTGCAAATCTGCGCGTGGTGGCCTTCCTCCCTATACGGATATTGGGAGGGCTGGAGAGAGCGTAGGGGGGACAGAGAGGACCGAAGAGGACATGAGGACTCGAGGATCCGCCCGCCGCTGGCGCCTGTCCGCGGCGCGTCCGTCCGCCGGGTGTATTCGGTGCGGCCCGTCCCACGTTTACAGTAGTCACAAGGGACGGTCGTCCCGTGGGCGAGGACTAGACCTTCTCTGTTTGTCTTCTGTCCCGCTGTCCGGTGTGTGGGGGTATGGAGTCACCAGGGCATTAATGTGATGGGGGGGGTGCGTAGGTGTCCTGTCTGTCCCCGCGTTCCCCTGCGAGCGCTGCCGATACTCCCAGCAGCCTCACGTATGCAACCTGATGGCAGTGACTGATTCGGGGATAAGCCGGGCTTAGAGCGCACACCGCGTCACCGAGGTGCCAGACCTGCACTGACCGCATTCTTCCTTTAGACTTGAGTGGCTCATTGTCTCGGGATCGCTCTACTCTCTCTCTCTCGTGTGTGTGTGTGTGTGTGTGTGTGTGTGTGCCTCTGCGCTCAACCAGCTTTGCTGCCTCTGGAAATCTGCTTACTGAACTATATGTTACGGGTCGGAAAAAAAACCCAAAGAAACCCCCGTCATTAAGAAAGGGGGCGTGCTCTGGCGCTGCAAATGTAAATCCCATTTGTGTGTGTGTGTGTGTGTGTGTCGGTGTGTAAGCGGCCGTGCGCGATATCGTATAGCTCCCTCCCGCGGCTCACGCCGCCCGGCCCTCGTCACCGGCGGCCGCCTTTACGGTCCGATGGGACCTGACGGACCCGTTAAGGGGATTTTTGTCTGTGCTGTTGAAATGTAACCCACTCGCTCTGTGGTTCTGAAACCCCCCCCAATTCTGGAATGGTTCGACCCGTCACGCCCGTTTACCCTCAGAGCAGCATCAGGTGTGGGAGGCTGTAACCATGGTGACCAGCGGTTGACGTCGTTGTGTTTGTTTCGTATCTGTTGCTGATGTTCATATGGTTTTGAAATAATCGGTCCGTGCTGTCAATGGGCTTCCGGACTAACCTCGGCACCAGCGACCCGGCTCTAGAAACGTAATATTTAACGTGGCCACCGCAGACGACCAAGGTGACCTCAGAGGCACTAAAAATATATTTTATTAGCTATCCGTATAAATAGAAAAGTATTGGGGAAAAATCCCTTCTGTGATGCTTTGCCTCTGTGTCAGCATGTTTTGAATTTTGCTTTTTTGCGGGGTTTCTGTTCCAAGCCCTGGTGAGTTTCTGACCTTAGTAGTGAGGTCTCGTGACTGAACCGTTCAGCTGAGGGGAATATAAGCACCTGGAACCCACCTGCAAACTCGGGACCTTCTGTAGTGTCACACGGTTTCTGAACCCACAGCCTCTCTATAGCCAGACAGAAAAGACACTTTGTCACTCTAGGGTAATAGAGATCTACCTCAATGTAAATATATAAGTTGTGCACGTGTGTGTGTGTGTGTGTGAAATCTGGCACCAAGAGAATATCCTCTAACAGTAGGTGGGGAGGGGGTGTTCCAGTCAAGTGGGATTTAATACCACTGCTGCTAATGTTTTGACCATCAGTGAAGTGATGAACAGGTTGGATTTGCATTTGTAGAATTGTTGACCTAGTGGGACGAGGGAATGTAGGAACACCGGGACACCACACACACACACACACACACACACACACACACACACACACACACACACACACACACATCCCCCCCCCCCCCCCACACACACACCCTCACACACCCTCACACACATCCCCCCCCCCACACACACACACACACACACACACACACACACACCCCCCCCCCCCCACACACACACACACACCCCCTCCCCCCCACACACACACACACACACACACACCCCCCCCCCCACCACACACACACACACCCCTCCCCCCCACACACACACACCCCTCACACACCCTCACACACATCCCCCCCCCCTACACACACACACCCCCCCCCCCCCCCACACACACACACACACACACACAACACACACACACACACACATCCCCCCCCCCACACACACACACACACACACACATCCCCCCCCCCCCCCCCCCCCCACACACACACACACACCACACACACACACACACACACACACACACCCCTCCTCAACAGGGTTTTCAGCTTCTAAGTAGACGGGCTGATGCTGTTTACTTGTGCTGCAGAGAGAGAACTGCCAAAAAGTTGTTTCTTTTTCTCTAATTAAGCCTTAAGAGAGAGAGAGATGGAGAGAGAGAGAGAGAGAGAGATGGAGAGAGAGAGAGAGAGAGAGATGGAGAGAGAGAGGGTAAGAGAGACATGGTGAGAGATGAGTAATCAGAGGGAATGGATTACCCACACCCCTCCTCTCTCTCTCTCTCTCTCTCTCTTAATCCATCTGTCCAGATGTCTACTTGGTGGAGCTCCCAGATGGCCCCTCTGTGTATTTGTCTGTCTCTCTCTCTCTCTCTCTCTAGCTCTCTGTCTCTCTCTCTCTCTCTCTCCCTCCTCACTGGATTAAGTCCTCTTCATTAGCAAGAGCTTCTGTGGTCCATTACTCCTCCCCCTGCGTTCTGATTGGTCAGCAGCACGGTGTCTGCTGCTCACTGGCGAGGCTGGTTGACGCGGCAGCAGCCGTGTCGTCGGGGGCGGACCGCTCACCACAGCGGCAGACACCAGCAGCACAGATGCCGGGAAGGAAGGACAAGAAAACAACAAACAACAACAAACCCAGAGATAGAAGGAGAACTGGGCAGATTAAAAACCATGACAACGGTAGCATGGGATTAGCGCTCTCTTGGTATTGTGTGAGCAATCAGTAGTACATTAAAAAAAAGACATCCTAGCGTCCGAGCACAGCTGTGT